>NC_136262.1:206516024-206590086 GCF_964187855.1 Myxine glutinosa | reverse complement strand
TGTTTCATGATATTTGTTACATTATATCACCTTTATCTATCAATATTGTTGAAATGAAGATCAAATAGCTGTATGTTGAAATATGTTGAAAAAGTCAAAACTTTACATGGGGTGTACTTACTTTTTCACATGACTGTGTATATATACATACAGATATACATCCGTCCATGTATGCATGCACATTCGTTTAACGTTATGTTCCGTGAACAACTCGTTGGTGAATTAGCCGAAGTCTCCTGAGTGTTTGGAAACTCTTAGTGCATCCAAAGGAAAGTGGTGATTTCATCACTTCATGTCACCCGTCGGAGGGTCCTGTTCCCCCATCGGAGAGTCCTGTTGCCCCAACCATTCACCTCCATGAAAGTCAGTGTTAATACCAGCTTGCACATGTTTTAAACAGTCCAGTTATACTAAATTACTTTTTATTTACCAAAGAGTCTGGCAGGATAACATTGAGGGATGAGGCAGGATAACAGGCAGGGTAACAGGATCGAGGCTGCATAACAGGATAACACTCCCTTTTGAGCTGTCAAGCCTGCGTTCAACGTCGACCTAGCTATAAACTGTCATCCTGGTGTTTCACATGCAGGGTGAGACATCAATGTGGGTTCTGTCCATCAGACGGACGTTCAATTGGAGGACCCATCTGCCAGCTCCAGACGTTGGTTTGTTAAATATCCCATGCTGTCTTTCATGATGAATTATTGCCGCCACCATGAACAAATTTCTAATACTACCACAATTCAGAAGCCAAAAGGAGTGCAGTGACAGCAGTCATCACACCTTGCCTTCTCCAACTAGATGGTATTCAGAGAATACTTACCACGCACAGTCAACTTGGTGCGAGCCAACTCTTCTGTTTCTTTAAGTTTTTTTTTCTTTGATCCAATATGGCTGCCAGACCACAAGACCGGTGACAATATGAATTTACATTCTCCAATATGATTGCTGCATAGATCACCCTCAATAAATTTCAAACTGATCGGACTAAACGTTGTTCTTGTCGAATTATGACGTCATAGTTACGGCACCAATGACGTCATCATTACAAGACTTTTTTCCATTGCTGAGTTATTTACAATGAGCCTCGTTTAAACTTTTTCCATGAGCAGTTTTGGGAGATATAGAGGTGCAACGTTTTTTCGGTTTTTACAAGATGGCACCTGTACCACGTGACGTATGACATTGTAATTATCATTAAAAAAATATACAGGAGGGAAGCGCTCCTATGCTGAAAATGTCGTGTCCATCGGACTAACAGTTCCATAGAAAATAATTTCATACTGATCGGATCAGGTGGTGTACTTGTGGAATTATGATGTCATAATGAAGGCACTGATGACAACATCATTACCATATCTTATTCCCCATGGAGAGTACTGTATAATGAGCCATGTTTCAATTTTTTCCATTGAGTGGTTTCGGAGATATAGAGATGCAATTTTTTCCAAGATGGCGTCCATAGCGAGATCTTTACTGCGAGGGCACGGTTTTTCAAAGCTGACCAAGCTCTCCATGCTATCGAAGTTAAGTAATTGTTCATAATTGTATGTTTGTCGAAATTGTATTTATCTTTCGGCGTGTGTACCTATAGTGTGTCCCTAGGAAGATTCTCGGTGTTAATCTTTCATTCCTGTATAAAAAATCATCGATTATTTTGTGCCGCGTTTTTGTGGCCTCGTTCTTTAAGCTTCCTACCTTGAGGCTTTGTTTTCTCTCAGCGGTCGATTGTGGTTCATTTACTTTTTTTCTCAGTTTTTTCACCCCATACTTCCTTGTTTAAAATCTTAACAAAAAAAAACAAAAAAAAACAAACAAAACCTTTCCTTCTTTGTTATTTTCGTTCGTTCTTCGACCAAGTGTTTCACTCCGATTTCCCCAGATAGTTTTCAGTGTTTAATTTTAAAATGTTTAAACTTTCCCCTGAAGTGCTGTATTCTGTCGTTTATTATAACACTTTTTTATTTTTCTTCTTTAAAAGGGTGCTTTCGACTTGCTCACCAAATCTATTCATTCCCCCAAAAAAATCCATCTCTTACAGTTCCTCTTTCGTCCATTCCCTAAACTATCCTGCACTCCACCCCCCGCCCCCCCCCCCCCCCGCAACCCCCTCCAGCATCCTTAAACGTATTTCTGACTCGAAGGTCACAAGAAACTCATTTTGCAATAAATGTTCATTTCCCATTAATCATACACTTCCGATAATGCAAACTCACCCCTCCCCTACAAATCTTCCCCATCACCAATCCCTTTCAAATCTCCCCCCTTGCCCCTCCCCTCCAAATCTTCCCCATCACCCATCCCTTTCGAATCTCCCCCCTTGCCCCTTCCCTCCTAAACTCACCCCTCACCCCTCCCCTCCTAAACTTCCCCTCGCCCCTCCCCTCCTAATCTCCCGCCACACCCCTCCCCTCCCCTCCAAATGTCCCCCATCTCCCATCCCTTTCAAATCCCCCCTTGCCCCTTCCCTCCTAAACTCCCCCCTAACCCCTCCCCTCAAACTTCCCCCTCGCCCTTCCCCTTCAAATCTCCCCACCCCCATTTTTTCTCCATTTCCCCCCTCTCACCGCACCTCCTCAAAGCGTCCTCCCCGCTTCTTGCCCCTTCCAACTCTCACCTCCATCTCCCCCAACCTCCTTCCTCGCTCTACCCCTCCCTCAAATAACACCTCACTGTGCCTCACCCAATCACCATCAAACCTTTTGTCCGCCCCATCCTTCCCTTTCTCCTAGCTATTCTGAAATCTCTGACACACTGTCAACACCTCTCCCTACCTCTTCCTCCTCTTCCACATCTTACCCTACCCCCCCCCCCTTTCTATATCCGATGCTCCCCCTTTTTCTTCATTAACGGTATGGACCTCAAACATCCGGGGCCTTCGCTCAAACTTGACTGATCTCTCTATATAGGTTGCTTCTGACAAACCAGACTTGATCTGCTTAACAGAAACTTTCCTCCTTCAAGATGTCTCTGATTCCTTAATTTCTTTTCCTGGTTACTCCTTCCTCCGGTATGATAGACCTGAGCCTCATTCTGGAAGTGGGGTTGCTATCTTTAGCAAAGACTCTCTTCCTCACTCGCCCTGCATTGCCCTCTGTCCACCTCACCCCCAGGAGTACCTCTGGCTATGGCTTCCCCTTCGCTACCACCTTTTGTTCATACGTGTGTTGTACCGTCCACCAAACAGTGATGACTCCATCTGCATCTCGCTGTCTGATAATATGGACCAACCTCTATCGACTCATCCCAACTCTCTCTTCCTCATATGTGGTGATTTCAATTGTCATCATGCCAGTTGGCTGGGTGTGGGTACCTCTCTCACCAGCCATGGCTCCTCAGCAAAGGACTTCTGCGACTCACTGGGACTGACACAATCTGGGCGCGTGCGATTTGGTCTCTTCTGAAGACAGAAGCCTCTTCCGGAAGATTGCTTTGCGCCGAACAGGCAGAAGTGAAGCAAGATGGCGGCCACACATGTATTACTCACGCTCATGATGGAAGAATTAGACAAAGATGACACTACATCACAAGTTGATGCAAATATCCAGATTTTGTTTTCATTTGCAAGTTTTGCTGCGTAAGTATAACCTCTTCTCTTCTGCCTCTTCTGCCGCTTCTTCCTCTTCCTCTTCTAACCGCCTCTTCTGCTGGATAACGGGAAGAGGCAGAAGAGCTTCCGAGAAGAGAAGATTCCAAATCGAACGACCGGAAGAGATCGGAAGAGAGCTCTTCTGCTTCCAGAAGTGCAAATCGCACACGCCTTCTGTCAATTTCTCGACCCGGATCTCAGTCAACAGAGCATCTTCTCTTCGAGACTTGGTTATGACCAACTTCTCTGCAAATGTCTGCAGCTCTTCTTCTGCTCCAATCGGTTTATCCGATCATATGCTTGTTAAAGTGGACATCTCTCTGACCATTCTCAGAGAGCCTCCTCAACGTCGACGAGTCTGGCATTTCACTCAGGCCAACGGGCACGGTCTTCATGCAGCAATCAATCATCTGGACTGGTTTCCCATCTCTACCGCCTTCAACATCAACTCATCCTGGGAATTCTTCCAAAGTAAATTGCTCTCTCTCATGCACAGATTTATCCCATCTCGTCTTCAGTTGTCATACCCTTCCTCCCGTCCATGGTACACGGAATCTTGTGGTGAGGCAGTTGCCCAGAAACAACTTGCCTTCGCCTCCTGGAAAGCAAATCCAACGGAAGGAAATCTCATTTCCTTTCACGAAGTCCGAAACAAGTGTGTGTCCACAAGGGTGGCCCTTATTTTTGAAAGTTTGAAATGTTAAGCTCTCCCCCTCTACCACTGGTCCATTTGCCCTAAAAACAAAGCAGGCCAAATGTCAGCTAAATTCATAAATATTTAGAGGTAGTCCAGCACCCTTGAACATTTCCCCCTATAGGCCATGTGATTTAGGTCATGTAACACTAAAATGGGGCAAGAAATGGGGCATGTGTTCTGTTGGAACAAAATATTGGCCGTGACTTGCTGTACTTTGCATGTCGTCACCACATTATGGAGCTGCTGCTTGCTGCAGAATTTAAAGCATTCATGGGGAGCACCTCTGGGCCAGAAATTCTTCTGTTTAAGAGATTCCAATCAAAGTGGGACTCTATTGACCAGACTGCATTCATCTCTGGTCTCTCTGATGAATCTGTCAAAGACCGCATTCTCCCTGTGACTGACAAAGTTATCGATTTTGCAAAGAAGCAGCTTGACCTCAATCAGCCATGGGATGATTATAAAGAACTTCTGGAACTGACCATTTTGTTTCTTGGAGGAGTTCCTGCTCGTGGCATTCATTTCCGTGCTCCTGGTGCGATTCACCATGCAAGATGGATGTCGAAGGCCATCTACAGTCTCAAAATCTGGCTTTTGCACCAACAGTTCAAGCTGACGGCATGAGAGAGGAATGGCCTAAGAGAAATTTGTCTGTTTGTTTCTGAAGTGTATTTGCAAGCCTGGATGAAAGCTCCAAGTGCAGCTGAAGCTCCAATGAATGATCTGCTGCTGATGAAGACCTTGATCTCTTACAAGACTGCAAGTCGTGCAATCTCAACAGCCACCAGTGAGAAGTAGAGGAACCATCTGTGGTACTTGTCAGAAGAGCTGGTGGGGTTGGCCTTCTTCGACAAACAAGTGCCTATCGCTACGAAACAACTGATGGCGGAAGCACTGAAAGGCGAGCGTCCATTAGATGAAGAACAATCAAAGATGCCATGGCCTGACATGAAAGCCTTAAGCGAGAAGGGAATTGAAGAATTTGTGTCACCACTCGCAAAAACATTCTTCGAAAAGTTGAAAATCTCGTCAGATTTTTAACTGTCGATCCAAGCACATGCGGTGACCATGAAGGCTACAGAGCTGCTGTGGAACAGATCAGGGAGTTGAAGGTCGTAAATGACCACGCTGAACGAGGTGTGGCCCTCATGAAAAGTTACAACCGGCTCCTTACCAAGGAGAGGAGCAACTCCAATTCTTACTTCAGGTCGTGTCTGAACACCGCCGTACTTATCCCGATTGTCAGAAAGCAACATTGGCTACAATCAGGCAGCAACGATATGACTTATGTTGGTGAGAACCTTTCTTGATGAGAAACTAATATAATAACATCAGGAAATATAATAACATCAGGAATGTTAAATAGAATGATAAATGAAAAGAACTTTAAGAAGTGTATTTGTACAGTCGTATATTTTCTTGTGTGCTCTCTACATATAAAATCTTGATTATTAAAGGTGCCTGGACTACCTCTAAATATAAAGAGACTTGTATGAAATTTTGCAGCGTTTCTATCCCAAGTCGATCACATTTAGGCCATGAGAACATCCACATTAACATTTTAAATTTTTCACCCCGTTTAAGGGCCACCCTAGTGTCCACCCTCAGGAGAGCCAGGAAACAATATCTCTCCACTCTCAAGACCAAACTCTCAAACCTGTCTCCCTCTTCCAAATCCTGGTAGCATCTGGTCAAATCCGTTTCTGGCATTTGTTCTCCCTCCATCCCCTCCCTTACCTCAAACGGCTACACAGCTGACTTCGCACGTGAAAAAGCTGAATGCCTCAACTCTGTGTTTGCATCTAAATCTTGTGTCCCAAACCCATCCCTCTCTGTACCACCATACCCAGTCGTACCCAGCTGCTCCTGGACTCTGTGTCCTTTTCTCCTGAAAAGGTGGAGAAGTTTCAGTCAACCCTCGACACTGATTCTGCAACTGGACCTGACGGCATCAGCCCACGGGTCCTAAAATCCTGCTCTGCCGCTCTTTCACTCCTTCTCTCTGCTCTCTTCACCCTCTCTTTTGCTCAAGGTCATCTGCCATCAGCTTGGAAATCAGCCAACATCACCGCTTTACACAAAAAAGGGTGCAAAAACAGATCCTTGCAACTACAGACCAATCAGCCTTCTCCCAATTATCAGCAAAGTCATGGAATCCATTATTGCTTCGGATATCAAATCTTTCCTCTTCTCCAACCGCTTGATCTCTGATCATCAATTTGGTTTCAGACCAGGTCACTCGACTCTGGATATGCTGCTTCTGCTGTCTCAACAATGGATGGAGGTCCTCAATGCCAAACAGGAAATTAGAGCTGTCTCCCTTGAAATACCACGTACCTTCGACACGGTCTGGCACCCGGCTCTGCTCACCAAACTCTCCTCCTATGGTATCCATGGAAACCTCCACGCATGGCTTGCGGACTTCTTCTCAAGTCGTAGTCAACGTGTGGCCCTGAATGGGTTTCTTTCATCTCCCCTTCCTGTTCAGCCTGGAGTTCCCCAAGGCAGTGTTATAGGCCCTGTGCTTTTTCTGGTCTTCATCAATGATCTCTCTGACTCTCTTTAAAATCCTCTCTATCTCCTCACTGATGACTCCACTCTCTGCCGCTCCATTCCTCATCCCTCAGATCAGCAGTCTCCTCACTCTCTGCAGACCTGGACAAAATCACAGACTGGTCAAGCAAGTGGAACATGTCTTTCAATCCTGACAAATCTCAAACTCTTACTATGTCTCTGAAAAGACCGGCTGGACAACCCTCCCATCGACTTTCTGAATAATCCTCTCCAAGAAGTTCTGTCACTCAAGCTTTTGGGTCTCACTATCTGCCATAATATTTCCTGGGAAAACCACATTTCAAATCTGGCCTCCAAAGCCAGTCGCCGACTGGGCATCCTCCATCATGCGAAGTCCTTCCTTGGCACACATGAGCTCCTCACCACATACAAGGCTTTCATCCGCAGCTCAATGGAATACTGTTCTCCCCTCTGGGCCAGTGTTCCTGACTCTCACCTAGCTCGGCTTCACGCTGTTGAAACCAAAGCTTTCAGAATCATTGAAATCTACCGCGGTGAAGTTAACTCCGAGGGCCTTTCACCTACTCACCGCAGGCATGTTGGTGGTCTTTCTGTCTTCTGCAGACTCCTTTCCGGCCTTGCTTCCCCAGATCCCTCTGGGCTCTGTCCCCCAAATATTCCTTCAGGTCGCACAAGATCTGCCTGCAACCCTCTTATTGGTTAAACTGACAAAATCAAGACTCACTGCTCACCTTCACTCTTTCACTCCTCTTTTCTCCCGCCTCTGGAACAAACTCTCTCACTCTCTTCAATCCCACTCCTCCCTCCAGGTCTTTAAAACAGCTGTTCACCACCATCTCTTATCTTCCCCCATCCAAAACCTTGATCTTTTCTACCCCCACTAATTTCACCCCAGATCCACTTTTTTGAAATACCAACTTCTTTCCTGGAAGTCCTTGCAGTGTGCTTGTTTTATACTTCTCCCACCCCCCCTTCCCACGCCTCCTCCCCCCGAGCCCCCTCCCTCCCACAGATTTCCCGATGTGCCTGCTCTCAAATGTTGTGTTTGTGTGCTTCCCCTTCTCTCCCCATCTTGTCTACCACTCCCCTTATTATATGTTTTGTTTGTCTGTTTGATTTCTTTTTGTGTGATAAATGTTAGCTCTTTCACGAGCCTCGATTCTGTCTACAAAAAAAACAAAAAAAAAAACACAGCGTTCATGCAAAACAGGGTCCACGCAAATCAGGATCCATGCAAAACAGGGTCCATGCAAAACAGCGTCCATGCAGCACAGGGTCCATGCAAAACAGGGTCCACGCAAAACACGATCCATGCAAAACAGGGTCCATGCAGCACAGGGTCCATGCAAAACAGGGTGCATGCAAAACACGATCCATGCAAAACAGGGTCCATGAACAAAACAGGATCCATACACAAAGCAGGGTCCATGCAAAACATGGTCCATGCAAAGCAGGGTCCATGCAAATCAGGGTCCATGCAAAACAGGGTCTACGAACAAAACCAGGGTCCACGCACAAAACAGGGTCCATGCAAAACAGGGTCCATTGCAAAGCAGGGTCCATGCAAAACAGGGTCCATGCAAAGCAGGGTCCATGCAAATCAGGGTCCACGAACAAAACCAGGGTCCACGAACAAAACCAGGGTCCACGCACAAAACAGGGTCCATGCAAAGCAGGATGCATGCAAAACAGGATCCTTGCAACACAGGGTCCACGAACAAAAACAGGGTCCACACACAAAACAGGGCCCATACACAAAACAGGGTCCATGCAAAACAGGGTCCATGCACCACAGGGTCCACGCAAAGCAGGGTCCATGCACGAAACAGGGTCCATGCACAAAAACATGGTAAGGGGGAATGAATGGAGGTTAGCTTTCTGGAAGCAGACTTGAGGAGGGTAACATGTTAACCCCACAAGTCATGGAGTCTGGATATGTATGGACAAGATCATTGTGGCAGAGCCTCAAAGCGGTTCAAAACAGAGAATGACCAGAGATTCGATCGGGTCTTGCACTTGATTGGTTCGCACCCAACTCGGAGGGTCTTCAACAATAATCCAAGGGGAAGAGGGAAATGTCATTGATAGTGATTGGAGGTGAAACACGTGGATTGCAGTTGCAGCTACTGCCAGTTACTCCTCAGTCACATTTGCTCTACGGCTAGGATACGGCGGCCATACCCCCCATAAATTGACAGAAACGTGCGGCGGCCGCAGAGTTTCTGAGGTGGCCCCAGGGTGGCCCTAGGGCGTATGGCTATCTTTTACAGGCCGTAGGGGTCGCCGTGGAATTATAGCGCAGAGTTATAACTTTTTTCATTTCTAGGTTGGCCATAGCAATTCGACAAGCCGTAGCCATGACAAGTGTAATTGCTGTTATACATATGAAAAAGAACTGGTATAAAAGAATGGGGAGAGGAGAGGAATGGGGATGGGAGAGAGGAGTCGGGATGGGGAGGGGAGTAGGTATGGGGAGAGGGGTGGGAATGGGTATGGGATGAGGAGTGGGTATGGGGCGAGGAGTGGGTATTGGGCGAGGAGTGGGTATTGGGCGAGGATTGGAGATGGGGCGAGGAGTGGAGATGGGGCGAGGAGTGGAGATGGGGCGAGGAGTCGGGAGAGGAGTGGAGATGGGGCGAGGAGTCGGTATGGGGAGAGGGGAGTAGGTATATGGCGAGGAGTTGGAATGGAGAGAGTGGAGGAGGTATGGGGCGAGGAGTTGGTATGGAGAGAGGAGTTGGTATGGAGAGAGGAGTTGGTATGGAGAGAGGAGTTGGTATGGAGAGAGGAGTTGGTATGGAGAGAGGAGTTGGTATGGAGAGAGGAGAGGAGTCGGGATGGGGAGAGGAGTCTGGATGGGGAGAGGGGCGATGTTTCATGTGCAGCCACCCGGTTGCTGGTTGCATCATTTTTGTGCGCGCGGCTGCCGCTGATGCAATAATACCTCTCTGTAACCAGTTATCTGGTACTCATTTTATCGACCTCGGAAGGATGACAGGCTGAGTCAACCCCACCTGGCGTTAATTCAACAGGATTCGAACTCAGGACCTTTGGATCCCAAGCCCGCCGCCCAAACAATTAGGCCAACACCAGGTAATAGGGGAGTAGGTATGGGGAGATGAGTGTGAATGGGGAGATGAATGGGTATGAGTAATCGTGTGACATGATCAAGGATATCACCAGGGTATTAAAATATAAAATATAAAAAAAAATTTGTAGTTTTTAAAATTGTTATTACTTTTTGTGGGTGCCGGTAGAGCACTGTTAAAAGCACACTTGATGATACTATAATAGGAAATGATAATGAAAACTGGTATATTTGATTAGGTAACATCTATTTATTACGTAGGCAAATATAGCAGCTCCGAGCTGGTTGGATGGCCGAAACACTGAGGGTACCTACTGCATGCACACTCGCTTCTGAGCTGTCTGACCTGAGCTCGAATCCCGGCCCAGCTATAAACTGTCATCCTGGTGCAGACAGGGTGGTGGTGGTGGTTCGTATGCAGACTAGTTGTGGCTGCTAGTTGCATCATTTTCTGGGGATGTAGCTTTGCCACTGATGCAGTGTCCCCATTACCAGTAAGCTGGTACTCATTTTTCCGACTTTTGAAGGATGATAGGCTGAGTCCGCCCACCTGGTGTTAATTTAACGTCTGACAGAGGCTCGAACGCAGGACCCGAAGATCTCAAGCCAACACCAGGCTTGCAGGCAGGGTGATTGAATGATGTGTGTACCGTCACTCGGATGGACGTTAAGCTGGGTATCCCATTTGCTAGCATTAATTGGTGGAGTGGTAACCTTTCCAGGATTGTCTCCCTGGCCCAAAGAAAATGCTTCGGTACAATCGACGATCTGTAGGCAGCATGGTACATGAATAAATGAATGAGGGAATGAATGAATAAGCTAGATGGTATTCATAGAATACTTACCCTGCACAATCAACTTGGCACGAGCCAAATCTTCTGTTTTTGAAGGTTTAAAATTTTTTGATCCAATATGGCTGTCAGACCACGTGAGCGATTACATCATAAATTTATATTCTCTAATATAATTGTTGGGTAGAGCACGCTCAATAAATTTCAAACTGATCAGACTAAGCGTTGTCCCTGTCGAATTATGACATCATAATGAGGGCACCAATGACATCATCATTAACATATCTTATTCCCCATGGGAAGTACTTGAAAATGAGCTATGTTTCAATTTTTTCCATGGAGTGGTTTCAGAGATATAGAGGTGCGAAGTTTTTCCAAGATGGCGCCTGTACCACGTGACCTATGACGTCATAATTAAAATTGAAATATTCTACAGGAGGAGGCCCTCCTATGGTGAAAAATTCGTGTCAATCGGACCAAGAATTGCAGAGAAAAAAAATTCATACTGATCGAATCAAGTGCTGTACTTGTCGAATTACGATGCCAATGAGATCATTACCGTATCTTATTCCCCAGGGGGAGTACTTAACAACGCACCATGTTTCAATTTTTTCCATGGAGCAATTTCGGAGACATAGAGGTGCAACGTTTTTCGATTTTTCCAAGATGGCGCCTGTACCACGTGATCTATGATGTCAAAATTATCATTAAAAAAACTAGCAACGGTACCCGCCCTATGGGCGTGGCTTCAATTGGGAGGCCCAAATGAAAAGGCAAAATATCAGAAATTGAAGGTTTTAAATTTTTTTTAACGATTCCTATAAACATCCGTTGAATCATATCACACGCAAATCATCAAAATCTAAACAGTATTTGTAGAATTGAAATAAAAGCCACATCACTGTTCATATCGGTAAATATTATTCCATCGTGTTTCAAATCGTGATCGA
Source organism: Myxine glutinosa (assembly GCF_964187855.1). NCBI lineage: Eukaryota > Metazoa > Chordata > Myxini > Myxiniformes > Myxinidae > Myxine > Myxine glutinosa. The sequence goes on along the minus strand of NC_136262.1, from coordinate 206,578,436 downwards.
TACACTATGATCGTGATCGTGAATCGTGATCGATAATCGTGTTCACAATCGCTATGTCGTATGTACTCCCGATACAAGTACCAAATTCCCGATACGTCTAACTGTACCAAATCAACAGTTAAAAGGCTTTTGAGCCGATAGCCGTTACGGCCTTGGCAAGATCGATGGAGACAGCGATCTATTAGCGATCGATGGAGACATGTTGCTTTCCCGGGTGGCGCACAAACGGCTGCACCGATCGCGTGGCACTCGGAAAGCAACATCGTCACAATGAGAACAATGAATGTTATGCGACGCGAATGTTATGCAGGAGTCCAAACCTGAGAATTCTGGAGACTAAAGCTGAAATTGGGAAAACGAAATAGCCTATTTTACTCCTGGAGATCACAGGATTATCCACCCAAAATATCTTTGAGATCGGTTCAGCAATTTTTACGGTACCTTCGAACAGACAATCAGACAGACAGACGGACGGACATATGGTGAAGACGGACGGACATTTTCGTGCAGATGCAATCTCGTATGCCGAAAATAACCAGATTTGACATAAAAGTGCACGTTTTTTTGGTTGCAAGTCACCCTTCTAGTGCAGAAACGTGTGTGCTTCATTAGATAGGGTGTATTACACTTGTATACATCAAAATAATACATATTTGATTATACATGAGGAGGCGCTCCTATGGTGAAAATTTCGTGTCCATCAAACTTACAGTTGCAAAGAATTAATTTTTTTCATACTGATCAGATCAAATGTTGTACTTATCGAATTGTGATGTAATAATGAAGGCACCTATGACATCATCATTAACATATCTTATTCCCCATGGGGAGTACTTAACAATGAGCCTTGTTTCAATTTTTTCCATTGAGCTGTTTCGGAGATATAGAGATGTAATGTTCTTCCAAGATGGCGTCGGTACCATGTGACCTACGATGTCATAGTTATGAATAAAAAATTATACAGTTGGAGGCGCTCTTATGGTAAAAATTCATGTCAATCAGAGCAACGTTTACCAAGAAAATGAATTTTCAAAATGTACACATGCCACACGTACTCAACCGAATGCCTAACCCTGCTTTTAGCTTCGCAAGCGCAGGGTAATGAATGAATGTATTACCTCCCCATGCAAACTCCCTCCCCATATACTCATCGTGCACAGCAATCTCTGGTGCTGACGTCATCTACTTCTGTGTAATTAAAAATATTTCGAAAGTTTTCCGAATTAAGTCTGACCCACCCTCTGATAAATGAGAAACGCCCATTCATGTCATTCGATTCATCGTGGATGACGTCATTTGTGTCTGACATTGTAAATGCAATGAAGCAAGCAGTTGAGAGCTTCACCGTGCTTTACATGTTTCAAAAGACTTAAGCGACAAGCTTGTTGAGTTTTGGACAAGTTGAAAAACTCAAATACAACTTCACTTTTCTTGGCTTCATTATAGGCACCGCTGATGTCATGTATATCTTCTAATATATAAATTAGCTCATTCTAACCACTCACCCACAGACTCACAAATTGATATTAATGTTTGGCATCTTCCAAGTGACATAGAAAGCCGAAATTTGGCGTGCCGATGGACATCAAAGCCGATATACCGGGGGAAATCACAGAACCATCGGAAAGCATCCGTGAATGAAAATTTATGGATAAAAACCCTAAACGTGCCCGTTTTTAAAAAAAATCGAAATTGATATCTAGCAGGAGGTCGGTGATGTTTGCCTAAAATCATAAAGCTTCTATTTATTATGTACCTACGTGCGGAGCATGGTTTGTTATTGCCTGCAATGTGTAAACATACCCCACTAGTGATATGCAAGTACTACAATGTGCAATCGTTATTTACACTACTAGCAATGGTACCCGCCCTACAGGCGGGGCTTCAATTGGGAGGCCCAAATGAAAAGGTAAAATATCAGAAATTGAAGGCTTTTTTTTATTTGAAACGATTCATATAAACATACGTTAAATAATATCACACGCAAATCATCAAAATCGAAACAGTTTCTTACTCCAATTCCCCAAATGTCCCACAGTGATCGATACACTATGATCCTGATGATCGTGAATCGTGATCGATAATCGTGTTCACAATCGCTATGTCATATGTACTCCCGATACGTGTTTCCTTCAGTTGAAATGGGATAGAATTCTCTGAAGCAGGGATTCAACCCGTGTCCTTATGAAAGGTCTTTGTCCGGGGTCACCGAGTTCGACCGGTGCAGCCGTTTGTGCGGCACCCGGGAAAGCAACATCGTCACATGAGAACAATGAACGTTATGCGAACGCGAATGTTATGCGGGAGTCCAAACCTGAGAATGCTGGAGACTAAAGCTGAAATTGGGTAAACTAAATAGCCTATTTTACTCCTGGAGATCCCAGGATTATCCACCCAAAATATCGTTGATATCGGTTCAGCAATTTTTACGGTACCTTCAGACAGACAGACAGACAGACAGATGGACGGACATTTGGTGAATTATAGTGAGATTTATTTTGAGACAAGCTTATAGATATTGAACTAATTTTCTCCAAATTAATGAATATCAAATTATTTTTCAAACAAAATTCCTCACAAAACATAGTGTAGGTTTATCGGGACAACGACATGACAGCAAGGTGTGTTGATCTGCCTTATTCTTTGTGTGGTTTTCATGGTATTTCTGTACTGCATTTATTATGCCCTATCTTTGATAGAAATTGGAGACATGTTTTCACCCTGCTCGGATGAGGCAGCATATATAATGTGTCTCCCGATCTGATGACGATCGAATCCCCCCACATGATGGCCCGTGCTTGACCTAAAACTTCTTGTCGGCTGTCGAGGCAGCTGTGGTCCTCGGGCTCGGCTGCCATGTCTGTCTGAATCCCATCACTGTGAGCAGGTGAAGCATGTTGCCAAGACTTCGATAACGAGGCCGGGCAGAGATGTTGGAGGGTCATCGGAGGAATCTCAGGCAAGGGATGCTTCGTAATGGCAATGGAAATTTCCATATTCCTGCCCTTATTACCTACCATTGGTAAGGCAACGGCAAACAACCGAGTGTACTCCTTCCCATGAGGCTGCTTTGGCAGCACTGGATCTGCCTTCAAGCAGAGAACCAGAATTTGATAGATATTTACAGTAGTGGTGAAGGTCAGTAACACCAGTTATCATCAAAAATAGCACAAGCATGAATGAGAAACACTGTCCACTGACTGGTTGTTTAATTATGTGATTTTTCTATTTGGCTACCTGTATTTACTTTATCATTTTATGCATCTGTTTGTCAGCAGGGAAGTATTTTGACAATACCTCTCAATGTGTTGAGACTCTCCTGCTGTCCTGCACACACGTGACTCTCCTGCTGTCCAACACTCACCAATGCCTGGAAGATGGAGTGAAAGGAGGAGTATGAAAATAAAACAACCCACAAATCGGAAAGTAAAGTAAATGCCAATAAAAAGGAAAACATTCATAATGGAAGACAAAAAAGGAACTGTGTTACTTTGCAACTGAGGTTCACTCACCCCTCCCCCCTTCACTCAATCCCAGACCCCAGTCCTTTGCCCCAACCCCATCCATTCCCCCACTCTCCCACCTCCCTCAGCCAACTCATACTTAAGGGAAATTGTCTTGTGAACTGTAATTTCCCAGCTTTTGGACAACAAGTAAAATGTGTCCGTATCCTTGCCTGCATTGGTTGCATATTAAGAGAGCAAGTCGAAGGTCACACACGCAAAGCGAAAAGTGGGGTTAAGCAATTGGTTCACTTCTGTCTGTCTACAAATGTCAGCTTATAATCGAGGAGCAACTTAATTTCAATTTAATGTTATATTTTGAACATGAATCAGAAAGTGAACTTGCAATTTTTTATGCTTTGGCCCTGAATTTCACCCGATCAGCATGCGCAGAAAGGAGTGAGAAAAACATATATGAGTCTGTCTGTCTGGCTGACAAAAAAACGTGAAAATCATTACAAACAAGAAACTTACTGTTGTCACGGACGTCATAAAGGACACAAACAACAGCGTAGCCCATAAAATGTCGTCTAGAACAGAGTTTGTCTGTCCGTATGTCCCGACAAACGTACACCAATCAGAGCAGAGGATCTCTCACATTAGAGGGGGACAGCGTTTAGTAACCATTATAGTTGCATATTTTACTTAGAGAAAATATAATAACCTTCTGTGGAACGTTTTGGGGTCCCAGCAGGTATCGTAAGGTAGGTTCCTAGTTTCAGAAATTCCTCAATACAATTATGATTTTGAAATGCGATCGACATGGACCTTGCTCCTGAATCCGGAAGTGAACAGATGATGACGATTCGCTGGTCTGATAATATCTCAATACAATCTTGATTTAGCATTATATTTTGATATAGTAATACTATATTATTGATTTGTGATTGGAATGATGAATTATGCTGTTTGGAATGAAAATATTGAGTTGAATTAAGCAGAATGAGGAAATGACGTAAGGGTTTCCAATTTCCATCCATGACATTCGCAGATTCCCCATTTGCAGGTTCACCATTTACTGGATAGAGCAACTTCCAGATGAGGGCACGATTTTTGTCCAAGTCCTTCACGAACCGGCTGTCAATGCCTGACGTTCAACTGAAGGTGGCACAGGAAGGTGGAATTTATTGCTTCATCGTTTGCCATTCGCTGTTTTTTTGTTTGTTACCCAAGTCATTCACGAACCGGCTGTCCATGACTGACGTCAAAAAATGTTAATACATTATTTGCTAACTGCTAACTGGTATCCCCACCCACGTCAAACGATCCTCTTCAACTAAAGTAACAAACAAGCCCAGCTACACCGTTGTTAGACTATCTGTCTTGTTTTTTATATGACCTTTAAATTCTTTATTTTATTTCAATTGAATTATTTATTTGAACAATGTATAGCTCAAATCGCTTTCGCAATTTCAAACCGAATCTGATTAGCAGTACTTTGACAAATGATTACGGCATTTTACATCGTCACGACCAATCAAATTTGCCACTCATAGACCCCGCCCATGTCCTCCTTTTACAAAACAGCATGGGGATAAAATGTTCCATGAACTCTCGTATTGTTTTTTTTGTATAGAATGTCGAGGCTCGCAGTAGAGGAAAAAAAATAAAAACAAGAACAGATACATTCAAAGTACACCGCCCCCATGCCAAATAATTAAATATCCTACAGCGCAGCATTGCCAGGCGCCGTAACTGCAGTACAGCTCATTGAGGCTGCATTGGGAGGGAGAGGTGTACACGAATTGATTGATTAATTGTATAATTAAAATCAATAAAAGATTATCACAAAACATTTTCTTAATCAATTGGCTAATAGCATAACTAAACCACGAGTGCTTCATCCGAAGATATATCTTTTAGAAATTTAATTAAATAAATCATTAATAAAAAATTAAATAATTTATTGATTCATCAATAAATAATTAATCTATTAATCAATAAATAATTAATCGATTAAATGATTAATCAATAAATCAAAAATATCCTTGATAGCCACATCACTTGGTCACATGTCCAAATATTAGATTCCGAGCTCAAAAGGTGCCTGAGATATTGGCCAAATGAGAAAGAAAATAAATAAATGATTAATAATGAAAATAAATAAATAATAATCATTAAAAAAATTAAATTATTAATCAATTCGGTCATAGAACACATAAACCACCACCATTTCATCAGAATCTGTAACTGAATTTTTTCTTTTTATAGTAATTAATCGAATAATTAAATAATTAATCAATGAATTGATTAATTGATTAATTAATAAAGCAAAAACAGCCTTTGCAGCCAAATCACGTGGTCATTGGCATGTCCAAATATCAGCTTCCTAACTCAAAAGGTGCCTGAGTTAATGGTCAGAAGAGAAAGGAAATTTGATTAATTAAATAAGTACTTAATTAATCGCTAATAATTAAATAACTCCTCAATTTATTGATTAATCAAAAAAAAAATAATACCGTTTTTGACAAAGGACTTGCTCACTATTGTGCCGAAATTTCAGCTTCCTAGCTCAAAGGATGGCTGAGATATCGCCCGGACAAACAAACAAGAAAGAAAACAAGAAAGAAAACAAGTACACATACATTCAAAGTACACCGCCCCCATGCCAAATAATTAAATATCCTACAGCGCGGCATTGCCGGGGCGCCTCTGGCGCCCGGCAATACCGCAGTGCAGCTCATTGAGGCTGCATTGGGAGGGAGAGGTGTACACTAATTGATTAATTGTATAATTAAAATCAATAAAAGATTGTCACAAAATATTTTGATAATCAATTATTGGCTAATAGCATAACTAAACCACTAGTGCTTCATCCGAAGATGTATCTTTTAGAAATTTAATTAAATAAGTCATTTATAAAAAATTAAATAATTAATTGATTACTCAATAAATAATTAATCGATTAATCAATAAATAATTAATAGATGAAATGATTAATCAATAAATCAAAAATATCCTTGATAGCCACATCACTTGGTCACTGTCATGTCCAAATATTAGCTTCCCAGCTAAGAAGGTGTCTGAGATATTGGCCAAATGAGAAAGAAAATAAATAAATGATTAATAATGAAAATAAATAAATAATAATCATAACAAAATTAAATTATTAATCAATTCAGTCAGAGAACACATAAACCACCACCATTTCATCAGAATCTGTAACTGAATTTTTTCTTTTTATAGTCATTAATCGAATAATTAAATAATTAATCAATGAATTGATTAATTGATTAATTACTAAATCAAAAATAGCCTTTGCAGCCAAATCACGTGGTCATTGGCATGTCCAAATATCAGCTTCCTAACTCAAAAGGTGCCTGAGTTAATGGTCAGAAGAGTAAGGAAATTTAATTAATTAAATAAGTACTTAATGAATCGCTAATAATTAAATAACTCCTCCATTAATTGATTAATCAAAAAACAAAAAATACAGTTTTTGAGAAAGGACTTGCTCACTATTGTGCCGAAATTTCAGCTTCATAGCTCAAAGGATGGCTGAGATATCGCCCGGACAAACAAACAAACAAGTGCAGATACATTCAAAGTACACCGCCCCCATGCCAAATAATTAAATATCCTACAGCGCGGCATTGCCGGGTGCCTGAGGCACCCGGCAATACCACAATGCAGCTCGGAGAGGCTGCATTGGGAGGGAGAGGTGAACACTAATTGATTGATTAATTGTATAATTAAAATCAATAAAATATTATCACAAAATATTTTCTTAATCAATTGGCTAATACCATAACAAAACCACTAGTGCTTCATCCGAAGATGTGTCTTTTAGAAATTTAATTTAATAACTCATTAATAAATTTTTATAACAATTAATTGACTAATCAATAAATAATTAATCGATTAATCAATAAATAATTAATCGATGAAATGATTAATCAATAAATCAAAAATATCCTTGATAGCCACATCACTTGGTCACTCATGTCTAAATATTAGCTTCCGAGCTCAAAAGGTGCCTGAGATATTGGCCAAATGAGAAAGAAAATAAATAAATGATTAATAATGAAAATAAATAAATAATAATCATAAAAAAATTAAATTATTAATCAATTCGGTCAGAGAACACATAAACCACCACCATTTCATCAGATTCTGTAACTTAAAAAAAAATTTTTTTAGTCATTAATCGAATAATTAAATAACTAATCGATTAATTGATTAATTGATTAATTAATAAATCAAAAATAGCCTTTGCAGCCAAATCACCTGGTCATTGGCATGTCCAAATATCAGCTTCCTAACTCAAAAGGTGCCTGAGTTAATGGTCAGAAGAGAAAGGAAATTTGATTAATTAAATAAGTACTCAATTAATCGCTAATAATTAAATAACTCCTCAATTTATTGATTAATCAAAAAAAAAAAATACCGTTTTTGACAAAGGACTTGCTCACTATTGTGCCGAAATTTCAGCTTCCTAGCTCAAAGGATGGCTGAGATATCGCCCGGACAAACAAACAAGAAAGAAAACAAGTACACATACATTCAAAGTACACCGCCACCATGCCAAATAATTAAATATCCTACAGCGCGGCATTGCCGGGGCGCCTCCGGCGCCCGGCAATACCGCAGTGCAGCTCATAGAGGCTGCATTGGGAGGGAGAGGTGTACACTAATTGATTGATTAATTGTATAATTAAAATCAATAAAAGATTATCACAAAATATTTTCTTAATCAATTGGCTAATAGCATAACTAAACCACTAGTGCTTCATCCGAAGATGTATCTTTTAGAAATTTAATTAAATAGGTTATTATTAAAAATTAAATAATTAATTGATTAATCAATAAATAAACGATTAATCAATAAATAATTAATCGATGAAATGATTTATCAATAAATCAAAAATATCCTTGATAAACCACCACCATTTCATCCGAATCTGTAACTTAAAAAAATTATTAATTAGGTCATTCATCGAATAATTAAATAATTAATCGATTAAATGATTAATCAATAAATCAAAAATATCCTTGAAAGCCACATCATTTGGTCAGTCATGTCCAAATATTAGCTTCCCAGCTCAAAAGGTGCCTGAGATATTGGCCAAATGAGAAAGAAAATAAATAAATGATTAATAATGAAAAGAAATAAATAATAATTATAAAATATTAAATTTATTAATCAATTCGGTCAGAGAACCCATAAACCACCACCATTTAATCAGAATCTGCGACTTAAAAAAAAAAATTTTTAGTCAGTAATCGAATAATTAAATAATTAATCGATTAATTAATTGATTGATTAATTAATAAATCAAAAATAGCCTTTGCAGCCAAATCACCTGGTCATTGGCATGTCCAAATATCAGCTTCCTAACTTAAAAGGTGCCTGAGTTAATGGTCAGAAGAGAAAGGAAATTCGATTAATTAAATAAGTACTTAATTAATCGTTAATAATTAAATAACTCCTCAATTAATTGATTCATCAAAAAACAAAAAATACCGTTTTTGACAAAGGACTTGCTCACTATTGTGCCGAAATTTCAGCTTCTTAGCTTGAAGGATGGCTGAGATATTGCCCGGACAACCAAGAAAGCAAGAAAACAAACAAACAACCAGAGTGAAAACTGAGTACTCCCTTTCAGCGTGCGTCACTGCCGAGCCCCCTTTGGTGCCCAGCAATGACGATTTGCAATGCCTGGAGATGGCATAGGAAAGGTGCGGTGTACAACAATAAAGAAAACAAGTACACATACATTCAAAGTACACCGCCCCCATGCCAAATAATTAAATTTCCTACAGCGCGGCATTGCCGGGGTGCCTCTGGCGCCCGGCAATACCGCAGTGCAGCTCATTCAGGCTGCATTGGGAGGGAGAGGTGTACACTAATTGATTAATTGTATAATTAAAATCAATAAAAGATTGTCACAAAATATTTTCATTATCAATTATTGGCTAATAGCATAACTAAACCACTAGAGCTTCATCCGAAGATGTATCTTTTAGAAATTTAATTAAATGAGTCATTTATAAAAAATTAAATAATTAATTGATTACTCAATAAATAATTAATCGATTAATCAATAAATAATTAATAGATGAAATGATTAATCAATAAATCAAAAATATCCTTGATAGCCACATCACTTGGTCACTCATGTCCAAATATTAGCTTCCCAGCTCAAAAGGTGCCTGAGATATTGGCCAAATGAGAAAGAAAATAAATAAATGATTAATAATGAAAATAAATAAATAATAATCATTAAAAAAATTAAATTATTAATCAATTCGGTCATAGAACACATAAACCACCACCATTTCATCAGAATCTGTAACTGAATTTTTTCTTTTTATAGTAATTAATCGAATAATTAAATAATTAATCAATGAATTGATTAATTGATTAATTAATAAATCAAAAATAGCCTTTGCAGCCAAATCACGTGGTCATTGGCATGTCCAAATATCAGCTTCCTAACTCAAAAGGTGCCTGAGTTAATGGTCAGAAGAGAAAGGAAATTTGATTAATTAAATAAGTACTTAATTAATCGCTAATAATTAAATAACTCCTCAATTTATTGATTAATCAAAAAAAAAAATAACGTTTTTGACAAAGGACGTGCTCACTATTGTGCCGAAATTTCAGCTTCCTAGCTCAAAGGATGGCTGAGATATCGCCCGGACAAACAAACAAGAAAGAAAACAAGAAAGAAAACAAGTACACATACATTCAAAGTACACCGCCCCATGCCAAATAATTAAATATGCTGCAGCGCGGCATTGCCGGGGCGCCTCCGGCGCCCGGCAATACCGCAGTGCAGCTCATTGAGGCTGCATTGGGAGGGAGAGGTGTAGTGGTGTACACTAATTGATTGATTCATTGTATAATTAAAATCAATAAAAGATTATCACAAAATATTTTCATAATCAATTGGCTAATCGCATAACTAAACCACTAGTGCTTCATCCGAAGATGTATCTTTTAGAAATTTAATTAAATAAGTCATTTATAAAAAATTAAATAATTAATTGATTACTCAATAAATAATTAATCGATTAATCAATAAATAATGAATAGATGAAATGATTAATCAATAAATCAAAAATATCCTTGATAGCCACATCACTTGGTCACTCATGTCCAAATATTAGCTTCCCAGCTCAAAAGGTGCCTGAGATATTGGCCAAATGAGAAAGAAAATAAATAAATGATTAATAATGAAAATAAATAAATAATAATCATAAAAATATTAAATTATTAATCAATTTGGTCAGAGAACACATAAACTACCACTATTTCATCAGAATCTGTAACTTTAAAAAAAAAATTTTTTTTGTCATTAATCGAATAATTAAATAATTAATCGATTAATTGATTCATTAATAAATCAAAAATATCCTTTGCAGCCAAATCACCGGGTCATTGGCATGTCCAAATATCAGCTTCCTAACTCAAAAGGTGCCTGAGTTAATGGTCAGAAGAGAAAGGAAATTTGATTAATTAAACAAGTACTTAATTAATCGCTAATAATTAAATAACTCCTCAATTTATTGATTAATCAAAAAAAAAAATACCGTTTTTGACAAAGGACTTGATCACTACTGTGCCGAAATTTCAGCTTCCTAGCTCAAAGGATGGCTGAGATATCGCCCGGACAACCAAGAAAGAAAACAAACAAGAAAGAAAGAAACCAGAGTGAAAACTGAGTACTCTCTTTCAGCGTGCGTCACTGCCGAGCCCCCTTTGGTGCCCGGCAATGACGATTTGCAATGCCTGGAGATGGCATAGGAAAGGAGCGGTGTACAACAAGTACACATACATTCAAAGTACACCGCCCCCATGCCAAATAATTAAATATCCTACAGCGCAGCATTGCCAGGTGCCGTAACCGCAGTGCAGCTCATTGAAGCTGCATTGGGAGGGAGAGGTGTACACTAATTGATTAATTGTATAATTAAAATCAATAAAAGATTGTCACAAAATATTTTCATAATCAATTATTGGCTAATAGCATAACTAAACCACTAGTGCTTCATCCGAAGATGTATCTTTTAGAAATTTAATTAAATAAGTCATTTATAAAAAATTAAATAATTAATTGATTACTCAATAAATAATTAATCGATTAATCAATAAATAATGAATAGATGAAATGATTAATCAATAAATCAAAAATATCCTTGATAGCCACATCACTTGGTCACTCATGTCCAAATATTAGCTTCCCAGCTCAAAAGGTGCCTGAGATATTGGCCAAATGAGAAAGAAAATAAATAAATGATTAATAATGAAAATAAATAAATAATAATCATAAAAAAATTAAATTATTAAGCAATTTGGTCAGAGAACACATAAACTACCACTATTTCATCAGAATCTGTAACTTAAAAAAAAAAATTTTTTTGGTCATTAATCGAATAATTAAATAATTAATCGATTAATTGATTAATTAATAAATCAAAAATATCCTTTGCAGCCAAATCACCTGGTCATTGGCATGTCCAAATATCAGCTTCCTAACTCAAAAGGTGCCTGAGTTAATGGTCAGAAGAGAAAGGAAATTTGATTAATTAAATAAGTACTTAATTAATCGCTAATAATTAAATAACTCCTCAATTTATTGATTAATCAAAAAACAAAAAAATACAGTTTTTGAGAAAGGACTTGCTCACTATTGTGCCGAAATTTCAGCTTCCTCGCTCAAAGGATGGCTGAGATATCGCCCGGACAAACAAACAAGAAAACAAACAAGAAAACAACCAGAGTGAAAACTGAGTACTCTCTTCCAGCGTGCGTCACTGCCGAGCCCCCTTCGGTGCCCAGCAATGACGATTTGCAATGCCTGGAGATGGCATAGGAAAGGAGCGGTGTACAACAACCAGAGTGAAAACTGAGTACTCTCTTTCAGCGTGCGTCACTGCCGAGCCCCCTTCGGTGCCCAGCAATGACGATTTGCAATGCCTGGAGATGGCATAGGAAAGGAGCGGTGTCCAACAAGAAAACAACCAGAGTGAAAACTGAGTACTCTCTTTCAGCGTGCGTCACTGCCGAGCCCCCTTCAGTGCCCAGCAATGACGATTTGCAATGCCTGGAGATGGCATAGGAAAGGAGCGGTGGACAAAAACAAACAAGTACAGATACATTCAAAGTACACCGCCCCCATGCCAAATAATTAAATATCCTACAGCGCGGCATTGCCGGGGCGCCTAGGGCGCCCAGCAATACCTCAGTGCAGCTCATTGAAGCTGCATTGGGAGGGAGAGGTGTACACTAATTGATTGATTAATTGTATAATTAAAATCAATAAAAGATTATCACAAAATATTTTTCTTAATCAATTGGCTAATAGCATAACTAAACCACTAGTGCTTCATCCGAAGATGTATCTTTTAGAAATTTAATTAAATATGTCATTAATATAAATTAAATAATTAATTGATTAATCAATAAATAATTAATCGATTAATCAATAAATAATAAATCGATTAAATGATTAATCAATAAATCAAAAATATCCTTGATAGCCACATCACTTGGTCACTGTCATGTCCAAATATTAGCTTCCCAGCTAAAAAGGTGTCTGAGATATTGGCCAAATGAGAAAGAAAATAAATAAATGATTAATAATGAAAATAAATAAATAATAATCATAACAAAATTAAATTATTAAACAATTCAGTCAGAGAACACATAAACCACCACCATTTCATCAGAATCTGTAACTGATTTTTTTTTTTTGGTAATTAATTGAATGATTAAATCATTAATCGATTAATTGATTAATCAATAAATCAAAAATATCCTTGATAGCCACATCACTTGGTCACTCATGTCCAAATATTAGCTTCTGAGCTGAAAAGGTGCCTGAGATATTGGCCAAATGAGAAAGAAGATAAATAAATGATTAATAATGAAAATAAATAAATAATAATCATAACAAAATTAAATTATTAAACAATTCAGTCAGAGAACACATAAACCACCACCATTTCATCAGAATCTGTAACTGAATTTTTTCTTTTTATAGTAATTAATCGAATAATTAAATAATTAATCAATGAATTGATTAATTGATTAATTAATAAATCAAAAATAGCCTTTGCAGCCAAATCACGTGGTCATTGGCATGTCCAAATATCAGCTTCCTAACTCAAAAGGTGCCTGAGTTAATGGTCAGAAGAGTAAGGAAATTTAATTAATTAAATAAGTACTTAATTAATCGCTAATAATTAAATAACTCCTAAATTAATTGATTAATCAAAAAACAAAAAATACAGTTTTTGAGAAAGGACTTGCTCACTATTGTGCCGTAATTTCACCTTCCTAGCTCAAAGGATGGCTGAGATATCGCCCGGACAAACAAACAAACAAGTGCAGATACAGTCAAAGTACACCGCCCCCATGCCAAATAATTAAATATCCTACAGCGCGGCATTGCCGGGCGCCTCCGGCTCCCGGCAATACCGCAGTGCAGCTCAGAGAGGCTGCATTGGGAGGGAGAGGTGTACACTAATTGATTGATTAATTGTATAATTAAAATCAATAAAATATTATCACAAAATATTTTCTTAATCAATTGGCTAATAGCATAACTAAACCACTATTGCTTCATCCAAAGATGTGTCTTTTAGAAATTTAATTAAATAACTCATTAATAAATTTTTATAATAATTAATTGATTAATCAATAAATAATTAATCGATTAATCAATAAATAATTAATCGATGAAATGATTAATCAATAAATCAAAAATATCCTTGATAGCCACATCACTTGGTCACTCATGTCTAAATATTAGCTTCCGAGCTCAAAAGGTGCCTGAGATATTGGCCAAATGAGAAAGAAAATAAATAAATGATTAATAATGAAAATAAATAAATAATAATCATAAAAAAATTAAATTATTAATCAATTCGGTCAGAGAACACATAAACCACCACCATTTCATCAGATTCTGTAACTTAAAAAAAAATTTTTTTAGTCATTAATCGAATAATTAAATAACTAATCGATTAATTGATTAATTGATTAATTAATAAATCAAAAATAGCCTTTGCAGCCAAATCACCTGGTCATTGGCATGTCCAAATATCAGCTTCCTAACTCAAAAGGTGCCTGAGTTAATGGTCAGAAGAGTAAGGAAATTTAATTAATTAAATAAGTACTTAATGAATCGCTAATAATTAAATAACTCCTACATTAATTGATTAATCAAAAAACAAAAAATACAGTTTTTGAGAAAGGACTTGCTCACTATTGTGCCGAAATTTCAGCTTCCTAGCTCAAAGGATGGCTGAGATATCGCCCGGACAAACAAACAAACAAGTGCAGATACATTCAAAGTACACCGCCCCCATGCCAAATAATTAAATATCCTACAGCGCGGCATTGCCGGGCGCCTCCGGCTCCCGGCAATACCGCAGTGCAGCTCAGAGAGGCTGCATTGGGAGGGAGAGGTGTACACTAATTGATTGATTAATTGTATAATTAAAATCAATAAAATATTATCACAAAATATTTTCTTAATCAATTGGCTAATAGCATAACTAAACCACTATTGCTTCATCCAAAGATGTGTCTTTTAGAAATTTAATTAAATAACTCATTAATAAATTTTTATAATAATTAATTGATTAATCAATAAATAATTAATCGATTAATCAATAAATAATTAATCGATGAAATGATTAATCAATAAATCAAAAATATCCTTGATAGCCACATCACTTGGTCACTCATGTCTAAATATTAGCTTCCGAGCTCAAAAGGTGCCTGAGATATTGGCCAAATGAGAAAGAAAATAAATAAATGATTAATAATGAAAATAAATAAATAATAATCATAAAAAAATCAAATTATTAATCAATTCGGTCAGAGAACACATAAACCACCACCATTTCATCAGATTCTGTAACTTAAAAAAAAAAAATTTTTAGTCATTAATTGAATAATTAAATAACTAATCGATTAATTGATTAATTGATTAATTAATAAATCAAAAATAGCCTTTGCAGCCAAATCACCTGGTCATTGGCATGTCCAAATATCAGCTTCCTAACTCAAAAGGTGCCTGAGTTAATGGTCAGAAGAGAAAGGAAATTTGATTAATTAAATAAGTACTTAATTAATCGCTAATAATTAAATAACTCCTCAATTTATTGATTAATCAAAAAAAAAAATACCGTTTTTGACAAAGGACTTGCTCACTATTGTGCCGAAATTTCAGCTTCCTAGCTCAAAGGATGGCTGAGATATCGCCCGGACAAACAAACAAGAAAGAAAACAAGAAAGAAAACAAGTACACATACATTCAAAGTACACTGCCCCCATGCCAAATAATTAAATTTCCTACAGCGCGGCATTGCCGGGGTGCCTCTGGCGCCCGGCAATACCGCAGTGCAGCTCATTGAGGCTGCATTGGGAGGGAGAGGTGTACACTAATTGATTAATTGTATAATTAAAATCAATAAAAGATTGTCACAAAATATTTTCATTATCAATTATTGGCTAATAGCATAACTAAACCACTAGAGCTTCATCCGAAGATGTATATTTTAGAAATTTAATTAAATAAGTCATTTATAAAAAATTAAATAATTAATTGATTACTCAATAAATAATTAATCGATTAATCAATAAATAATTAATAGATGAAATGATTAATCAATAAATCAAAAATATCCTTGATAGCCACATCACTTGGTCACTCATGTCCAAATATTAGCTTCCCAGCTCAAAAGGTGCCTGAGATATTGGCCAAATGAGAAAGAAAATAAATAAATGATTAATAATGAAAATAAATAAATAATAATCATTAAAAAAATTAAATTATTAATCAATTCGGTCAAAGAACACATAAACCACCACCATTTCATCAGAATCTGTAACTGAATTTTTTCTTTTTATAGTAATTAATCGAATAATTAAATAATTAATCAATGAATTGATTAATTGATTAATTAATAAATCAAAAATAGCCTTTGCTGCCAAATCACGTGGTCATTGGCATGTCCAAATATCAGCTTCCTAACTCAAAAGGTGCCTGAGTTAATGGTCAGAAGAGAAAGGAAATTTGATTAATTAAATAAGTACTTAATTAATCGCTAATAATTAAATAACTCCTCAATTTATTGATTAATCAAAAAAAAAAAAAAACCTTTTTGACAAAGGACGTGCTCACTATTGTGCCGAAATTTCAGCTTCCTAGCTCAAAGGATGGCTGAGATATCGCCCGGACAAACAAACAAGAAAGAAAACAAGAAAGAAAACAAGTACACATACATTCAAAGTACACCGCCCCATGCCAAATAATTAAATATGCTGCAGCGCGGCATTGCCGGGGCGCCTCCGGCGCCCGGCAATACCGCAGTGCAGCTCATTGAGGCTGCATTGGGAGGGAGAGGTGTAGTGGTGTACACTAATTGATTGATTAATTGTATAATTAAAATCAATAAAAGATTATCACAAAATATTTTCATAATCAATTGGCTAATCGCATAACTAAACCACTAGTGCTTCATCCGAAGATGTATCTTTTAGAAATTTAATTAAATAAGTCATTTATAAAAAATTAAATAATTAATTGATTACTCAATAAATAAATTAATCGATTAATCAATAAATAATGAATAGATGAAATGATTAATCAATAAATCAAAAATATCCTTGATAGCCACATCACTTGGTCACTCATGTCCAAATATTAGCTTCCCAGCTCAAAAGGTGCCTGAGATATTGGCCAAATGAGAAAGAAAATAAATAAATGATTAATAATGAAAATAAATAAATAATAATCATAAAAATATTAAATTATTAATCAATTTGGTCAGAGAACACATAAACCACCACCATTTCATCAGATTCTGTAACTTAAAAAAAAAATTTTTTAGTCATTAATCGAATAATTAAATAACTAATCGATTAATTGATTAATTAATAAATAAAAAATAGCCTTTGCAGCCAAATCACCTGGTCATTGGCATGTCCAAATATCAGCTTCCTAACTCAAAAGGTGCCTGAGTTAATGGTCAGAAGAGAAAGGAAATTTGATTAATTAAATAAGTACTTAATTAATCGCTAATAATTAAATAACTCCTCAATTTATTGATTAATCAAAAAACAAAAAATACCGTTTTTGACAAAGGACTTGCTCACTACTGTGCCGGAATTTCAGCTTCCTAGCTCAAAGGATGGCTGAGATATCGTCTGGACAAACAAACAAGAAAACAAGAAAGAAAGAAAGCAAGAAAATAAACAAACAACCAGAGTGAAAACTGAGTACTCCCTTTCAGCATGCGTCACTGCCGAGCCCCCTTTGGTGCCCGGCAATGACGATTTGCAATGCCTGGAGATGGCATAGGAAAGGTGCGGTGTACAACAAACAACCAGAGTGAAAACTGAGTACTGCCTTTCAGCGTGCGTCACTGCCGAGCCCCCTTCGGTGCCCGGCAATGACGATTTGCAATGCCTGGAGATGGCATAGGAAAGGTGCGGTGTGCAATAAAAGTAGAACGGACCAGGATGTAACAGAACAAAAGGAGAGGGTGAAAATACACCAACAGGAGAAAGGAGAAAGAGCAAGAGAAAGGGAGATTGAGGGACAAGACTTGGTGAAATAAGGGATGTGGCAAAGAATGAGGGGTATTGGAGGACACAGGGGTGGACAAGATGGATGCAGCCACAATCTCTTACTCTTAATAACAAAAAACTGGAAACTTGGGAAAATGTGCCGTTCGGTAGGGTTAACGGGGATAACGATAATGCTTGTGGATGGGGCATGATCTGAGATGGTCGTGAACAGCTGGCTTGAAGACCTGGAGGGAAAGATGAGATTGAAGAGAAGTTGGAAGGTGGTTCCACAGGTGGGGAAAAGAAGAACAAATGTGTAGGTGAGGAGCAATTTTGCATTCTGGGAGCTTTTAAGAAATGTACTAAAACTCAACCACACAGGTCTTAGAGGATTGCCCTATGACCATTACGCTGGTTGTCCTATGAGCCAGCAATAATTGGTGGGTGATAAAGATCCTACTGTGTCTTTCGTGAAGATTAGGCAAGTTATCTCCATCATCCTGAACAAATTCCATCTAAATTCAGTCCAACATCTGGCTTGGACAGACCCTATAAGGTGGGAATACTTGGAGGCATTAACATAATAATAGTAGTCGTGTGTAGGCCATATGATGTTGCAATATGATGATGTTGATGTTGTTGCTATATGATGTGAAAGCTTATTTCCGTTACAGAATCTTTATTCCTTCTCCTCACTCGGTGTATTCGTGTATGCACTTGTCTGCATCAGTCGGACACCAATAAAATTTGTCACAAAACAGAAAAACCGATTCGCTTGTTACAAAGCACACATCTCTGTGACCTCTGCGTCTTCCTGTGATGAGACAACTTTAAACTGCTCTCTTCTGAGTCTGCTCCATCCCGTGATGTTTGTGCAATTCTTCTTAAACCGGCTTCATGTCGTTCTCTTCACAAAAGGCTGTAACGATTATTTTCCAGAGTGGAACAGCCTTGATGGCTTTTCCCTGACCGTCAGGGACAGGACTTCTTTAAATCCAATTATTTTCCGTGCATTACCTTTTAGTTGCCAGAAAGAAATGACATCCCACAATCCCTTCATCCCCTAACCCACCTCTCCCCATCATCCTCTCCTCATCTATATTGCTCTTGGCTCTTCCATTAAGTATCCCAAGTGCCGTGAGATGCAGCAGCTGTGCTGGGAGAGATGAATGGATCTGTTAATTAATTTATGTTTCTTATAAATCGTAGCTTGTCATAAATATGTTATAGTTTACAATATTGTTCTTTGCATGTAAAACATTTAATTACCCAGTTGCTCTCTTGAGTGATTTGATTTCATTCTCAAGTGCATGACAAGTGAATATTTTTATTTATTTTTAAATCCAAGATAGGACCAACACCTGGCAGACGTACAGGTCACAGCTAGAAACTAGAGGGCTGCGATAGGATATCGTTGATGGTTTTCGGTATAGCCAACTCATATTATTAGGCAATTTGTATAGAATTAGAAGTTCTGCCTCACAATGAAAACAAATATATTTTTTCTTTCTTCCAAAAAGCAGGACACTACCAACACCAAGATGAAAGATAATGCCTCCTTACAGGAACCATGCCAATATTAAACAATTAATGCCTCCCTCTGGGAACCATAATAATAATAATAAATTAAATAATGGAAAATTAAATAATTAAAAAAATTAACAATGGGAAATTAAATAAGTAAATAATTGAAAATTAAATAATTTTAAAAATAAGCAATGAAAAATTCAATAATTAAAAAATTTAACAATAGAAAATTAAATAATTAAACAATTGAAAAAATGAATAATGAAATTTAATGTGACGTTAAATAATTTTTTAAATAATGGGGAAAAAAAAGGATTATTAAATAAATAGAAAATTAAATAATGGAAAAAAGAAAATTGAAAATATTTAAATTTTGCATAATTGTTCGTAGTACCCAAGTTCAGGTCACGAGTACAAAAATACCCCATTCCCCCTCTCGAAGATGACTTGCCAATGGTCCTGAAGGGAGCGGTTGTTTCTAGTTAGCAAAATAGGGGCAATGCCCATACATACAAAATATGTAAAGTGGGCGATGGTTTGAATAAAACTTGTAAAAGTATCATGCGAAGCTAATTCCTACCAAGGGTAATGACCTTTAAATTGACCGACTTAATATGCAATTTTTTGATAGGATTTGCAAGGTATCAGGAGACCTTGGTCTTCAGAAGTCTCCAAGGTATATTTTTTTATTTTTTTTATTTTGTATACATAATCGAGGCTTGTGTAAAAGCTAACACATTGAACATAAAAACATGCACAGACACATAAAACATGCAATGACGGGAGCGGGAGGCAAGGGGGGGGGGGGGGGGGAGAGAGGGAAGCACACAAGCACAACAACAGTAGAGAACAGGGACGTCAGTAGATCTGTCGAAGGGGGAAGAGGGAGGGGCACACGGTATAAAGCAAATGAACACTACTAGGAATTTCACCACTAGGAATTTCAGGAAAGAAGTTGGAGATTGAAAGAGGTGGATTTGGGGCATTTTAACGGGAGTAGAAAAGATCAAGGTTTTGGATGGAGGAAGATAAGAGGTGGTGGTGAAGAGCTGTTTTAAAGACCTGGAGGGAGGAGTGGGATTGAAGAGAGTGAGGGAGTTTGTTCCAGAGGTGGGAGTAAAGAGGAATGAAAGAGTGAAGGTGAGCAGAGAGTCTTGATTTTGGCAGTTTCACCACAAGAGGGTTGCTGGCAGATCTTGTGCAGAAGTCCAGGTTTGGTAAAAATAGGACCAGTAGTTTTATCATCACAGGTGATGAAGGTTGTGGTCAAGTTTCATGGAAATCGTGTGTTGTTTCGGAGAAGATCATCCGAGTGTTTACAAACTGACTGGACTGACACCACGAGAGGCTAATACCTCACCTGAACTATGTTCCAGGTGAGCTAAAAATGAGGACTCATTTTGGGCACACACCTGCCCCATCGGAGTGAACATTTATTTAGTACATGTCATGGCAGGGGCAGAACATCATTCTTGGTAACTTCATTTATCAAAACTATTTCGCCTCAAAGGTGGGGCTTTCTATACAGGTACACCACATGACCAAAAGTATGTGGACACCTGAACATCGAACATCTCATTTCAAAATCATGGGCATTAATATGGAGTTGGTTCCCCCTTTGGTGCTATAACATCCTCCACTCTTCTGGGAAGGCTTTCCACTCGATGTTGGAACATTGCTGTGGGGATTTACTTCCATTCAGCCACAAGAGCATTAGTGAGGTCGGGCACTGATGTTGGGCGATTAGGCCTGGATCACAGTTGGCATTCCAATTCATCCCAAAGGTGTTCAATGGGGTTGAGGTCAGGACTCTGTGCAGGCCAGTCAAGTTCTTCCACACCGATCTTGACAAACCATTTCTGTATGGACCTCGCTTCGTGCATGGGGGAATTGTCATGCTGAAACAGGAAAGGGCCTTCCCCAAACTGTTGCCACAAAGTTGGAAGCACACAATCGTCTGGAATGTCATTGTATGCTGTAGCATTAAGATTTCCCTTCACTGGAACTGAGGGGCCTAGACCGAACCATGAAAAACAGCCCCAAACCACTATTCCTCCTCCACCAAACTTTAAAGTTGGCACTATGCATTCAGGCGGGTAGCGTTCTCCTGGCAGCCGCCAAAACCAGATTTGTCCGTCGGACTGCCAGATGGTGAAGCGTGATTCATCACTCCAGAGAACACATTTCCACTGCTCCAGAGTCCAATGGCGGCGAGCTTTACACCACTCCATCCGACTCCTGGCATTGGGCATGGTGATCTTAGGCTTGTGTGCGGCAGCTCGGCCATGGAAACCCATTTCATGAAGCTCCCGACGAACAGTTGTTGTGCTGACCTTGCTTCCAGAGGCAGTTTGGAACTCGGTAGTGAGTGTTGCAACCGAGGACAGACGATTTGTGCGCGCTACGTGCTTCAGCATTCTTCGGTCCTGTTATGTGAGCTCGTGTGGCCTACTACTTCACGGCTGAGCTGTTGTTGCTCCTACACGTTTCCACTTTACAATAACAGCACTTACAGTTGACTGGGGCAGCTCTAGCAGGGCAGAAATTTGATGAACTGACTTGTTGGAAAGGTGGCATCCTATGATGGTGCCATGTTGAAAGTCACTGAGCTCTTTAGTACGGCCCATTCTGCTGCCAGTGTTCGTCTATGGAGATACTCATTAGCTGGTGGTTACAAACACTATGAAGAGAGTATTCTCGACTAACATTACTCTGCATTTTACGAACAAACATCCAGGGCAAATTCGAACTGTCCACGTATTTGGAGATATTTTAAAAAAATTATGAGAACGACTTCCAAATTACAGTAATCAGCAAATGAGATGATTGCAAATAATGGCAAAGTGTTTGCATGAGAAGATAAACGAAACCCAGGCCAGGTTGGGTCTGTCCACACCCCATAACTCATGGAGCACTAAATGAAACACAAACAAACATCACAAAAACAGAAACTTACGTGGGAATACCCAGACAGTTTATGTTGAAAACACTATTTTTAAACCACCATATCATATATCATGGAATCTTCAATAGCATACCATATGTATCCTGAGATTTCTGTCATTTATGAACCTTTCCACCATGTTTCGTCCAAATCCGTCTAACGTTTTGAGATATCCTGCTCACAGACAGACAGATGAAAAATCACTCATAGAGGGACACTTGGCAAAAGAAAACAAAGTAGAATAGCACACAGTAGAGCATCCTTTTGACTTCAAAAATAGTTGGTGGTTCAATTCAGTACGCTGATATGAATTATCCTATTCAAATTTCAAGTCAATCAGATGAAAATTGAGGATTTAAAAAATTAGAAAAAAGGTTGACCTTAGGCCTATGTTTACCTTTTGGCCTATGTTGATCTCAAAAATAGCTGGTGGTTGAATTCAGTTAGCTGATGTGAAAATCTGATTCAAATTTTATGTCAATCGGATGAAAATTGAGGAATTTAGAAATTTGATAAAAGCGGTTGACCTTTGGCCTATGTTGACCTTTTGACCTCAAAAATAAATAGGATTCTGTCTGACCACCAACTCTAACATTTGCTGAAGTTTCGTGAAGATCGGTTTAAAATTGTGACCTGTAGGCAAGTATAAGTAAGCGGACAGACAAACGCACAAACACAAATGAACAAAATACTTGTCAAAATTATTTTTTTTGCCAAGTAACAAACAAGAAAGATGTGTATCACACGATGCATGCAAAATTCAAATACACGATATGCTTCCAGGTTTTTGATTGGTGAACCAATTCAGGGACCCAATATGCAATTTATGTTCTACCTCGCAGAATACCCAGCCTCCGGGTGGGTCGAGTTTGCACGTTACTTGCTGAAAAAAGTAGTCTGTTTTTATCAAGAATATATATGTTTGTGTGGTATGCATCTAAAGGGGTCTACAGATCCAAAGGTTCTATGGTGTCAAAGGGGTGCAAAGGGTCTGAGTGTTTCAAAGGGTCTATAACGGTCTTAAAGGATCTAAAAGGTCTAAATTCTCAAGGCGTCTAATGGCGCTTTTCCATCGCGGTACCGTACCGTACCGTACTGTAACTAAAATCCGTTTTGTCATTGCCAAGCGAACCATACCCGACCTAAATACCCATGCTAAATTTGGTTCATGCTATGGATAGGCACCAAGCGAGCCGAACCCGGGCCTATGTGTGGAGCTAGCAATACAGCAGACCGTTTTAGGCGTTTTCTTTCCCGTCACTTCAGATAACTCCGCCTATTTTCACGGTTCTGTCGTGTGATGGAAAAACGACAGAGGGATTACCATAAAGTGAAGTACCGTACTGTTCTGTGCAATGGAAAAGCGGCATAAAATAATCAGAGGGGTCTAAATGCTCACCAAGTTTTGTCCTAATCTGTCCACAGCGTTTTGGGATAACGTGCTATATATATTGTTGCGGATCTCTCCGTCGGCCCTTTTTCCCCTTACAAAGGGGGGATTAATCCCCTTGTCTGCGACTGACCGACGTGAGTCCTGAAGCTGCCCAGCTCCCTCCAGAGAGGCAGGTGAGCAACCTCGTTCGAGACTGTGGACAAGATGTTATTTTGCCGAACGGATGGCAGCCCACGGCTCAAACCGTTAGCAAGTACTAAACCCGACTCTGAACGTTGGCCAAAATCGTACCACAGGTACTCAATGGGGAAATCACAAAGACGATCGGATGTGAGGAAACCAGAAGGTAAGGAAGAACAAATATAATTTATTACTAATATTTACAAGACCAAAGAAACCAAGGAAGAAGGAAAAAATACGAAAATAATTTACAGAAGCAGCGGACACCGTGCAAATATTAACTTATCTACATGGGCTTAACTTATACCCAGGGACAAGACACACAAAACAAACTCACGTACACAAATAGGGAATTGCAGGCAGGAATGGCTCAAGGAGCGAATGGTCCAGGCGATGGTAAGGATGCGTCAAGGGGGGGAGAAGGATCCAGGCAGCAGTAAGCGTTGAAGTTCACGCTCCGGGCTCGGTGTGAACAGCAGCTGGCAGCTCTGCGTCTTCACAACCCCGGCGACAATAGGGCCCCTAGAGGGTCTCGGTTTATTGCCGCAATATCAGCACCCCCTCACGTCTTTCTGTCTTCTCCGGTTCAGCTGGATCACACATCTCCTGGTTCACGCATCTGCCGCATCTGCCGCATCTGCCGCATCTCTCTGAAAAGGCTTGCGCGGGTGCTTTTATAACGCGCTTTTAGATCAATGCGCGCCACGCCCAGGATGGTATCTCACCAGCCCTGATTGGCTGGTGGGGGCTCGCTGGCTCCACCTTCTGATGACGAGGGGCGGGCAACGCCCTTGTTCGTGGGCTTGACCGCGTGCGTAATGGAGTTTAGCGCGATGGTGATGCCAATAACCCCACCCAAAGTTACTGGCACTTTGAAGAGGCCATGGGGGCGTCGGAGGGATCTATCGTATTTCAATTCGGTGCAATGCAGGGTCAACTAGTGGGAAACAGAGCCTAAAACTACATAGATTAAGAAATAACTATATAGAAGGGTACATGGTGGCCTACGTGCTTGCGATGGATTAACTAAAAGGACGACCTTTGACCTTTACACAACGGAGGTATTTACAAGAATCACTAGAGGGGCATATTTACAAACAGGATTCTCAAATCCGCAACACTGCACCCTCATCCTCCAGGCACGGCCCGGGCCGACAAAACTTTAACTTAGTGTGACACGTAGGTGTAGTTCCCTCTACAATTAACCTGACCCTGAGTGCGACAGGTTTAAAACACAAATAAGTATGTCCCTGTGCTGCATTGCACCCTATCTAACAGATTCAAGCCCACAGGATAACCGAATTGCGGAATTGTTTTCAAACTAAACATATACGGTGGGGAGCATTATTTACAAGTGACGTTACTAGGACTATTTACAAAACGCAACCCAGGACCTGTGATTTTTCTTTTGGGGAGGGTGGGGGGGGGGGGGGAAGACAGCCTGCACTGCATCGACGCATCAGCACCAATAATCATCAAAGCATCACTCACCAAAACGCACCGGAGTGCACAGTCACCACAGTTCAAATAAAACAAAGAAAACCCCTGTTGGTGGTCTTGTTCTTCGGCTCCCTCTGCTGGCCATTGTTCTTCCAGATGTTGTCTTTCTTGTTCTTCTTACTGGCGGCCTACTTGGTGGATATAAAAATGAGAAATGCACAAAATGTGTCCGTTTTATTTATTTATGGCCCACAGGGGCCGACTATGGGTGGTTCACCTGTGGGCTAGGTGCCACCTCACCGGGTCCGCAAGCAAGATCTTGGGCCATTGTGGCCGGTTCCAGCAGAGGGGCCATGCCCCAACCCGTGGGGTCCATGAGTGGTGCATCGATGCAGGCAGCTGGTTGCGAGGATTCGGGCACACCGACGCGGCCCCTCGCACGCTCCCCTCAGTGCCCAGAGAGCACGATCCATGGGTCGGGGAAGGAAGACAGAGAAGACAGGTGAGTGAGGGGTAAGGGCGCAAGGGTACACATCAACGAAGGCAATGCAGAGTGAGGTGCGTCTGGAGACTGAGTGGAGAAAAGCTCGTCCCTACCGTATGTCACCCCCCCTGTTACCTACTCTACCCCTGCCCTTACCCCATATTTACAAAAGCCTACACATTTACAAATCCGTCACTACGTCTCATCCTCCCCATATTTCCCCTATACCAAATTCGTCACAATCCCATTATCCCAAAATTTGCCATCACCAATTCATCATCAATACTCATAAGGAGGGAGAGATGGAACATCAGCACAATGTCACACCCACGTCATGATGCGTCTCACATTCCAAACATTTGCACAAAAATAATAAAAACACATGGCATGGTGTGGAGTTGCGTCACCCCAGGTGACTGGCTGTAGATGGTGCGAGGAGATTTCAATCCTAACTACTTCCTAAATGACATTAACACACTTTACACTACCCGGGGTCTTTCCCTGCCAATCCATTGGCCATCTTACTCTATGCGGTTTTAAGAACCAAATTCCCATTGACCAAACTGTGGTGCTTCATCAATTTGGGGTCTCACTCCCCCGATTCAACTCCCTGTGCCTTTGCACAATTTCAGGACTGGGTCGTGTGGCTCTCCCAGTAGGTCTACCCACCTGCACACCTCCACCACTGCAGTTGCCTCCGAGCTTACCTGCTCCTTACCCTAACCTATCTACCTGGGGAAGGCCCTCTGGCGCTCTTCCCACGCGGTGCCATCTCTGGCACTGGGCTACCCGGGTCCGTCCTCTGGATCCTCGGGCCCCATCCACAACTCTAACGGCTCCCAGAGCCCACCTGCGGCCTCACCTGGCCGACATCCTCACAGTGGTGGAGTGCCCATTTAACTACACACACTAACAGGCCACACGCCCAGCCATTTCCACGTCACTAATGCACCCATCCAAACACCATCTTCCACACGCACCACAGATGCCAATATCCAACCACAATTTACCTATACCCTCTACCTAACTCTTAAACTACCCTCCCTGGGTATTCGTGATGGGGTCCATCCTCCCCATACACACCTTCGCACCATCCACTCCACTCCACAGTTTCCACCATACTCACTCAACACCATCCATTCCATACTCCATATATTCCAGACCATACATTTCATTCAACCATGCTCACCTGTATTGGCACACCTGTGCAATCACCCCTACACCTGGTGCTTCCTGCACCCTCCTTCCTCCAGGACCATTCGCTCAACACAACACGTAATCACCATTACTCAGTCATACACTGCTCCATACACCTGTTCACTTGCACACCTGTGCAAACACACCTGGTGCTTCCTGCACCCTCCTTCCTCCCAGGCTTCTTCAATCATTCAATACAATGCACAACCACAATTGTTCCTCATGCACTGCTCCATACATTTCCACGCTCAATACAACTCACAATCACCTCACTCACTCCTACACTGCTCCATACACTTCCGATTCTCAAACACACGGCATCATCTGATCTACCTGGTTTCCTGCTAGCTTGGTGCTCCCCGTCTTCCCTTTAAACTAAGCACATACCACGTCATTAAAGCCATTCTAACCTCTCTGCGTCCCCGACTACCTGTCCAATGTCGCTACTTACCTCTACCGTTACCTATGGTCATCTTCTCTAGATCCCTATCATTTTATCCTACCCTCCTGGGCTAGTTTTCACTGCCAAACCCCATAAAACTATAACTCATGTGCCCCCATATGTGAGGGATGGCAGAGTTGCCATCCCACCACATCGGGCATCTCTCACTACCAATTTTGCCATTAAATTCCAACCAATCAAAAATTTGCCAATCACAAATTCCCTATCCCTCAATTTCGGGTCCAAAACACTATTATCATCACAGTCCACTATATCTGAGCCTCGGTGCTTCGTTACATCATTAAAACTCGGCTTTGCAAAGCCGAGCAATGAATTCGGGTGGTTTGGTCACCTGCAGGTTGAATCCGTCCGGCATTCGGTTGAGGGGAGGCAGTTTGGTCGGGCCGAGATTCCATGCACCATCTTGGCGCGGATCCTTGCGGCCTCCGGCCCGATGGCTCAATCTCGCCTGGTCGGAACCCCATCCCCACAAGGGGGCGAAGATCCGACCTGGCCCCCCTCCCCTGGAATCGTGCCGATCGCCGCTCTGACGCGGCACCGACCATTCAGTGCGGGACCCGGCCCGAATCGCGCACGACGCTCCGAAGAGCGACGCGCTTACGGTCCCGGCCGGTCCTTGCTCCAAACAAAGCGCACCGCGCACGCGATCCGTCGCCCTAAACGCTGCTCCGGTCCACGTCGATGCCTTACTCGCTTGCTCACACACATACGCGACCCTTTTTACACTCACCAAGCCCGGCGTTCCAACGCCGCCCGTACATTCCACACACTCCGTCCATTCCACCACCGCACTCCCTGTTACACACCACACCTCTCGCGCACACTCGTCGTTCGCACACAACTCCTCCATTACGTCCTCCGTAACACTCACCATGGGTGTGCACTCTCGCAGCCACCCACTCACGCGCTTCAATGGGCTCTCCCACACCCGCGCCGCAACCAACTCAGGTGTGCTTTCTCGCACACTCTCGCCATCCATCCCAAACGTGCATCCTCGCACCCGCTCCTCCACCAACTCACTCTCCGTGTCACACTCCGTACACTCCGACGTGCATTCTCGCTCGCACTCGGTTTCACACTCGCGCTCCGATGTGCTCTCTCGCACTCGCGCCACCACCAACCCACTCTCCGTGTCACACTCCGTACACTCCGACGTGCATTCCCGCTCGCACTCGGTTCCACACTCGCGCTCCGATGTGCTCTCTTGCACTCGCGCCACCACCAACTCACTCTTCGTGTCACACTCCGTACACTCCGACGTGCATTCTCGCTCACACTTGGTTTCACACTCGCGCTTCGTAACACGCTTATTCCCCGATGCACACTTTTTTTCCACAAGCGCGCCATTTCCACTCACACCACTCACAGGGGACCCTTCACCAACGCCCGGATGCTTTCTCGATCCCAAACTCGCGAAAATTCTTTCTGCACCAAACATCCTTTTACAAAATCTCCCCGCACAATATACAGCACGACTCACCTGGGGGATTCTTCTCCTTCGCTCCAACACCACCTGCAAACTTTCATTGGTGTTATTAAGCACAGCATCTTGATGTGAGCAGGGACTTTGCACATTTTCCATCTTTCCCTGCCGCGAGTGCTTTTCTAAGTCCCCGGTCTCTCCAATTTCAATTCCCACTACTGCTTTTTCTTTATTCACCTCGACGACCGCTGGCTTTATTAAAATTCCCTCTTCCACCTCAGCGGTCGCCGGCTTCCCCAAACCCCGGGTCGCGATCTCTATACCCGTCATTTTACCCGCGCTTTCCTCCGCCTCGCTCAACCAGCGCTTCTCGATCCGCTTTACCTCGTCGTGCACCCTTGGGACCTGCTCGCCCGATTTGCTCCCAAGGTTCTCCCTACTGCCAAATTCGTCCCCATCTTTTCCATATCACACCTGGATTCCTCCCTTTTTGACCCTGCATTCATTTCTTTTAGTTCCTTAGTCATTTGAACACCCATGTTGTTAATTTCCCTGGTGGACATGAGCCACTGGGCATACATTTTGTTTTCTTCATCCCACTGGGTCAAAAATGTCAACAACTGTCCCATTAAACGGTCCCATTCCGTTGGCACCGCGGGCTCGACCCTCGTCACCACCATGTGCGAGGCGCCATTTTGTGCGCCTCCAACCTCGTGCGCGGCGTCGCCATTTTGTGCACCTGATACCCCCGCAACCCAATGTGTAATGCGCTCCTCCATTACTCCCAAATCCTCCCCGGGGTCCTGGGTCGATTCTAAACCCCCTTCTAACTCACCCACCGGCATGCGCTCGCCTTGATCATCCATGGCACGATTTTTAATTTGGAATGTGTTTCATAACATTTTGGCCACTCGTAATTTGAGTGCGCTAAGCGCACTTCAGGTCCGAATCTCGCTCCTGACACCAGTTGTTGCGGCCAATAGTACAATTGGTGTCCAAAATTTGGGCTAAATAAATTTAGTCCCAGGTTCGAATCCCAACTGCTGACTACCAATTGTTGCGGATCTCTCCGTCGGCCCTTTTTCCCCTTACAAAGGGGGGATTAATCCCCTTGTCTGCGACTGACCGACGTGAGTCTTGAAGCTGCCCAGCTCCCTCCAGAGAGGCAGGTGAGCAACCTCGTTCGAGACCGTGGACAAGATGTTATTTTGCCGAGCGGATGGCAGCCCGCGGCTCGAACCGTTAGCAAGTACTAAACCCGACTCTGAACGTTGGCCAAAATCGCGCCACAGGTACTCAATGGGGAAATCACAAAGACGATCGGATGTGAGGAAACCAGAAGGTAAGGAAGAACAAATATAATTTATTACTAATATTTACAAGACCAAAGAAACCAAGGAAGAAGGAAAAAATACGAAAATAATTTACAGAAGAGGCAGACACAGTGCAAATATTAACTTATCTACACAGGCTTAACTTATACCCAGGGACAAGACACGCAAAACAAACTCACGTACACAAATAGGGAATTGCAGGCAGGAATGGCTCAGGGAGCGAATGGTCCAGGCCGATGGTAAGGTTGCGTCAGGGGGGGAGAAGGATCCAGGCAGCGGTAAGCATTGAAGTTCACACTCCGGGCTCGGTGCGAACAGCAGCCGGCAGCTCTGCGTCTTCACAACCCCGGCGACAATAGGGCCCCTAGAGGGTCTCGGTTTATTGCCGCAATATCAGCACCCCTCACGTCTTTCTGTCTTCTCCGGTTCAGCTGGATCACACATCTCCTGGTTCACGCATCTGCCGCATCTGCCGCATCTCTCTGAAAAGGCTTGCGCGGGCGCTTTTATAACGCGCTTTTAGATCAATGCGCGCCACGCCCGGGATGGTATCTCACCAGTCCTGATTGGCTGGTGGGGGCTCGCTGGCTCCACCTTCTGATGACGAGGGGCGGGCAACGCCCTTGTTCGTGGGCTTGACCGCGTGCGTAATGGAGTTTGGGGCGATGGTGATGCCAATAACCCCACCCAAAGTTACTGGCACTTTGAAGAGGCCATGGGGGCGTCGGAGGGATCTATCTTATTTCAATTCGGTGCAATGCAGGGTCAACTAGTGGGAAACAGAGCCTTAAACTACATAGAATAAGAAATAACTATTTAGAAGGGTATATGGTGGCCTACGTGCTTGCGATGGATTAACTAAAAGGACGACCTTTGACCTTTACACAACGGAGGTATTTACAAGAATCACTAGAGGGGCATATTTACAAACAGGATTCTCAAATCCGCAACAATATATATTGTTGCGGTTGTGCCATAAAGGCAAACCCCCTATAGTTCGTTGCACGACAACATGTAGCCTGCAGTAGTTAGATATGTCTTATTGAATGTAAAGATTAGCCCTTTCCCATTGTGTAGTAATCAAGAACAATATGCGTTGAAGTTAAGCAGGATGTCAAACCTCCGTCTGGTTAAGGGAAGCCATTACTATGAGCAGGAAGGCATGGCCAAAAGCACGGCACACGTGACAAATGGCGCGCCGGGAACCCGTCGCCATGATGCGACAAGCCTCAGCCAATGGGAGGCTCTGGAACATTTTGAAGGGCATGGGCAGGTCTGATAAAACCCCAGTCCAACGCATTATCGTTCTCTGTGCCGGGGATTTTGCAGCGCACAGGACGACATTTCTCTTTGCCGGGGATTTCGCAGCGCACAGGACAACTGTTACGTGCTCCTCCCCGACCCCCTGGTCACGGTGTACCTCCGAGCCCCGAGAGGAGCCACGGCAGAAAAATGTGTTTTCCGTGTCAAAATCAAGATTGAAACCACACCAATGGTTATCAACAAACAAATAATGTATTAAAAATCACACAGGAATAATGATACAACAATGATAGCAATCAACAACACAATCAACACATCTTATGATGGTACCATCAGCTAGGGTAAGATAACTCACTGTGCTCCAAGTGAGTGAAAAGAACACTCCCCAATGTCTCTATAACTCAAAGGTGATCCCCTCCAGCGAGTGTCAGAGCGAGATCAAATCGAAACCCGAACCCCTTTCAGATGACGGGCCCAGTCACACTGCCAAAACAGCTCACAGGTGTAGGCCGCCGAAGCGGCATAAAGATTCACGTGGTCCAAAACTGTGTCAGGCAAACTCACAGAGGAATGGGAAATCCAAAGGCGCCCTCCAGATATGAACGTTCACTGTTCAGTCGGCGAACCGCAAGTTAATCTTCAAACTCCGCGTTGCGCACACACTCCCCGACAGACGACAGGATGGTGACAGAACTGACACATAGCAATGACCTTTTGCGATGAACAAAGCGCGAGGGTCAAAATGGCCGACGGCTCGTACTTGAGTCGAAACGACCCGGCGATGATTCGTCAGAATCCCAACGCCAAACCTGACCACGCAAGTTTCTCAATCCCAGCGATAACACCTATCGCAGGAATTCCTTTCAAAGAACTCAAAGTTCACTCGCGACTTTCGTTCGACAATGCTCGCTACGGAGCTTGAAGCGACTCGCTTCTTGTCCGACTTCACTCGCCCCGCCTCCTTTTCTCCCTCTCCTTCCTCCTCTTCCGGTTCCCGATCCGGTTTCCTGTTTCATTTAACATTAACATTTTTACCTTGTGACAATAATAATGGCTATCTCCCTCAAACAATAATAATAATACTACATAGAACCAGAAATGTTTCAAGGGGATGAAAACCACAACAACGGAAGTGACGAATCCATAACAACAACAGCTCTCTCTTGCTTTGGATTTCGCCTCGTGGACGACATGATTCTCTTGCCTTGGATTTTGCCTCGTGGACGACACCCTGCTCTGGACTCTCTTGTTTTGGCTCCACTAGACGACACGTGTTTTGGTCTTTGTGTTTCGTCAACCACCAATCGCTTCTGCACCGATCTTTTGTGCCATCCGGCTGACCTGCAAGCATTGGCTTTCGACACGACTCACCTCAGCTGAAGTTATCTGCCTGCGTGGCAGCTCATCCCACCTGTGCTGAATCTAGCTCAACCTGCACTGGAGTTCGTCCTTCGGACCTGACCTCATCGAGCCGCGAGCTGCGCACACCGGACCACGTGGTCACCAGCGAGGCAATTCCAGCACGTACATCAGTATGCCAATAACCAGTGTGTTTAATTCCCTGTGTGAGTGTGTCAGAGTGTGAAGGTGCCAGTGGGGTTTATTATGATAGGTAAGAATTGTTAAGCTGAATCTTCGTCTCTGTTTCTCTGTGCCTTCAAAATAAAAGGCTGTACATTTTGTTGTTACTTTCCAACCTGTTCGGTACGTCTTTTCTCCATTGGCCTAGCATCATCCGAGACCGAATTTGGCTAGACTCAGGTCCATAAATCTCGTGGGGTAACGCCGCTTTCCACACCGTGCAAATCCGCTGGGCACCCATAAGGTGTGGGAAAGTGAGGGTTCGATCGTGCGGTTCTTCGGCACGCGCGTGCACCTTGATGGTATTCGTGATTCTCCGGTATTAACCGAGGGGAATCACGCAACAAAATTGTCAAGAAGGGGGACTTTGGAACCCGGCCCCTGCAACAATATATATCGTTTATGGGCCAATCTCTCAATGGTGAAGAATCACTTAGAAAAAATAAATAAATAATTATTGTATCCGTATCTAGATCTTCACCAAAATCGAATCGATTCATCCTTGAAACACACCCAATCTGTTCACCAAGAATCGTCCAAATTCGTCCATAACGTTTTGGAGATATCGTGCTATATATCGCTTTTAGCCCCATCACTCAATGGCGGAGAATCACTTATAAATACTTGGATCTGGATCCGGATTTGGATCTTCACCAAATCTATTCAATTCGTCCTTGTCAAATACCCAATCTCTCACCAAATTTCTCACCAAATTCGCCTGAATCTGTCCACAAGGTTTTCAGATATCCTGTTCACAGACAGACAGACAGGAGTGAAAACAGAGTACCTTTTTCACATTTTGTTGTGTTACAGCCTGAATTTAAAATGGATTAAATTGTGATATTTTGTCACTGATCTACCCATAATGTCAAAGTGGATTTTTTTTTTAGAATTTCTTACAAAATAATTAAAAATGAAAAGCTGAAATGTCTTGAGTGAATAAATATTCAAACCCTTTTCTATAACACTCCAAATTGACATCAGGTGCATCCAATTTCTTTTGATCATCCTTGAGATGTCTCAACAACTTCATTAGAGTCTACCTGTGGCCAACGGAATCGATTGGACATGATTTCGAAAGAAACACACCCTTCTATGCAAGGTCTCACAGTTGACAGTGCATGTCAGAGTAGAAACTCGACCACGAAGTCCAAGGAACTGTCCGTAGAAGTCTGAGATATAATTGTGAGGAGGAATAAATCTGGGGAAGGGTATAAAACAAATTATAATTTGAAATAGAGTGTTGAAAGATCCCAAGAGCACAGTGAGCTCCATTGTTAGGAAATGGAAAGAATATGGAACTACTTAGATTCTTCGTAGAGCCGGCCGTCCGACCAAACTGAGCAACCGGGCAAGGAGGACCTTAGTCAGGGAGGTGACCAAGAACCCAATGACCACTCTGACAGAACTATAGAGTTCCTTGGCTGAGATGGGAAAACCTGTCGGAAGGACAAATCTCTGCAGCACTTCCCAAATCTAGGCTTTATGGGAGAGTGGCCAGACGGAAGCAACTCTAGAGAAAAAGGCACATGACAGCATGCCGGGAGTTTGCAAGAAGGCGCTTGAAGGCTCCGAGAACATGAGGCAAAAGAGGCTGTGGTCTGATGAGACAAAAATTGAACTCTTTCGCCTGAATGCAAAGCTCTACGTCTGGTGGAAACTGAGCACAGCTCATCACCCATCTAACACCATCCCTATCGTGAAGCATGGTGGCGGCAGCATCATGCTATGGGGATGCTTTTCAATGGCAGGGACTGGGAGACTTGTATGGATAGAGGGAACAATGAATGGAGCCAAATACAGGCAAAACCTTGAGAAAAACCTGCTTCAGAGTACAAAAGACGTTAGACGGCGGCAAAGTTTTTCGTTCCAACAGGACAATGATCCCATGCTTACAGCCAAAGCAACACTGGAATGGCTTCAGAACAAGAACGTGAAAGTGCTTGAGTGGCCCAGCCAAAACCCAGACATGAATCCCATTGAGAATCTGTGGAAAAACCTGAAGATTGCTCTTCACCGACACTTCCCTCCAATTTAATAAAGCATGAGAAAATCTGCAAGGAAGAATGGGAGAAACTCCTCAAATCCAGATGTGCAAAGCTGATACATACACACCCAAGAAGACTCAAAGCTCTAATCACTGCCAAAGGTGCTTCTATGAAGTATTGACTTTGGGGATTGAATATACTTATGTAAATTAGATATTTCTGTATTTCATTTTAAATTATTTACAAAAATTTTGAAAAACAAATTCCACTTTGACATTATTGGGTATTATATACAGATCATTGACAAGAAATCTCAATTCAATCCATTTTAAATTCAGGCTATAACACAACAAAATGTGAAAACGTCAAGGGGTGTGAATACTTTCTGAAGGCACTGAAACTGTGCAACTCTGTGCACCAGCGTACCACTCAGTCGATATACAAGTGTCAAACTCTATATACCAGTATGACACTACACACCAGCGCCAGCTCTCTATGTATCAGTGTGACAATACACACCAGTACACCATTCTAGGCACCAGTGTGGAACTCTACTAAGCAAAGGGTGATTGGCTTGCCCTTATTCCTCTTATTTCTTGCCTACCATCACCATATTTATTTTCTACCACAATAGCTTTCGAGATAACGGCCCCTCGTCGCCCACCTCAACCTCCCCAGAAATCATTCGTTAACTTTCGATCATTCCACGCTCAGAAGCCGCTAGGAAATACACTAAAACTCACAACCACACAGGCTTTTGAGGACTACTCAGTTATGAATGTTATGTTGGTTGTTGTTGTCTTTGTTGTGTTGCCCCAGTCAGTTCTGGTTGAACAGACCAGTGGCACTGGGATAGCCAATCGATCTCACAGGAGCGACCCAGAGATCCCTCACATCCAAAATGTTGTGCTCTTTCCTACGTGATGCCAGGACCGTGCAGTCTTCCATGATGTTTTATTGTGTGTGGAGCGGCTTGGCAGTGGTTGCAGATGTAGTCAGTGGTGTCGTCGAGCGTATGTTTGTAGTGTAAACGTTGTGGGTGGTGTCCACAGTGAAGGAGTGAAAAGTGAACAGACCTGGGAAGTGGTTTCTCATGTCATCGATGGGTGGGGGCTTTGTGCCCAAGGTACTGTTTGGGGCTAGATTGTTTATTGCGTTTATGGTTATGTGGGTGTGGATGCGTTTTTGTAGTTATCGTTGTTTGGTGGGGGCTGTTCTGAAGGATGTCACTGCAGTGTCTTTGTGGTGTAGTTTAATGTGTGGGTGGTTGTACATGTAGGGACATGGGTCATTAGGGTTGGCATTTGCCATTGCAAGGAACTGTGCACCTCTCATGTCTAAGTTGTCTTTGATTCTTAGCATTTTTACTTCTGTGTGTAGGTGCTCTACGGGTGTTGTTAATGTGCAACCTGCGATGATGTGAAGGGCTTTGTTTTGTATGCTCTGCTGGGCATCGGCAGAGTTTGGGTGGGGGCAGGGCAGGCAATGCCCCCACCTTAATTTTTTTCAGTAGTCTACAATTTTTCAGTAGAGTTATCTGAAGCGACGGGAAAAAACGTCCAAAACGGTCTGCAGTATTTATAGCTCCACACATAGCTCCACATTTGGCTCGCTTGGTACCTATCCATAGCAGGAACCAAATTTATCATGGGTACTTAGGTAGGGTACGGTTCGCTTGGCAATGGAAAAAGGAATAAACAGATTTTGGTTACAGTACCATACCGCGGTGGAAAAGCGCCATTAGTCTGTTGATGGTGAACCAGGTTTGTAGGGTGCTGAGGAAGGGTCGAAGTTGTGCTGTGGCGATGTTGATGTTCCTATGAGTAGAGGTGATGGTTATATCATCTGCATATGAAGCTAATTGTATGTTAAGCTGGTTGTCACATCTGCTAGCAATATTTGGTGGGTATAAAAGATCAGATGGTGCCTTTCGTGAAGAATAGGCAAGCTATTTCCAGCACCCTGAGCAAATTCCAAATTTCTTGCTGAACTAGCTAGCAGTTGAAGGTCAGGCCTGGCCATCTGGTTCATGAAAGACTTTGCCGACCTCACAAGAAAGTGGAAACAATAGGAGCTGTTAAAGAAGTAGTAATAGTTTATGGATAGTTCAGTTTGAAAAGCAGTTTATAAATAGAACATCAATTCACCATATTATTATTCCAGGCATTTTCCAGATAATTAGAATAGAGCAAGCTAATCTACGAATTAAATCTTTCTTTAACAATACACAAAATAAAAAAAAATAATTAACCACACTACTCAGGGACAGTGATAATGCTAAAACAAATCCAGTAAGTATTTGTCCCTACAAAAAGGTGGATTCGATGGTCAGGTGAACCACAAATCCACCTTTTGTTTGTTTATCATTCATGGCTGCCATTGCTGACTCTCAAGCCACATCTCATGCAGAGTAATCATAATCTGAAAACAAAATGGTCGTAAGACTCAAGTCCCTGATTATGCCAATGACTGAAATAAAAAAAATAATAGTGATATCATGAGTACGATTAAAATCAAACCATGTGAGGAGTTATTTAAGGAGAGACTTGATGCATAGTGACTGTGCCAATCTGGGTGGAGTAGTGGGGGTGGGATGGGGGGCTGGAGGCCTTGGCAGCCTTGACAAGGTGAAGTGTTAAGGGAACAGTGTAGAGGTTTTTATAATCGACCTCATGTAGTTTCCGATAATGCAGGGATTTTCATATCAGGAATTTGTTGATGGCTTCTCAGGATTTGAACGTGAAGTAAGCAATAGTAAAGATGTTTGAAGATATTTTACAATTTACATGCAACTGTGGAACAATTGTCTGTTTTGAAAACACCTTAACACCTGACTATAGAGAGCGAGGAGAGGGGGAGAAAGCACTAATTAATGATTTGTCTGCTTCATATAGTCAGCTCTTCCATTAGCCTCGATCTCTATCTAAAACGGATTCCTCAAACTGCAGGACCAGAAGAGGGACTGTCTTGTGGGGGACTCTGGAAACAGTATAGTTTAATTAATATTCCTTCTCAGGGGCCATGTTGTTTTTCTAAGCAAGATCTAGGCTCCTGGAAGTGAGGTGATGGAGGGTAAAAGATCAACGTAACAGCAATGGCATTGGGACCACATTTGGACAAAACAAGCAAGGGAATGAATGATCAGGAAAAGAGGAGAGGAAACACAGCAATGTGAATTTTAGAGCTCGTTGAATAAAGTTGGAGAAATAAGTTGATTTTGTATCTTAAATGTCGATTGTATCCATGTTATCCGCACTCCTTCCCGAGTGCATTTGACCACACCACCAGTGGGTTGAGGTGTTCTGCAAGGCCTATGGGGTCGACTAGCATGCCCAACGAGCCTTAACGCAAATTCTATGAAGTCGGCGAATTTAATCACAAAGTTTTAAAGGCTAATTTAACCACAACTTAATTTTGTACCTTAAATGTGCATTTCCAAGTTAACCGCACCTGTTGCTGAGAGTGTTTTTGTCCGCACCTAGGGGTCTTTTTATTATTATTATTATTATTATTATTTCTTTTGTATACAAGATCGAGGCTCGTGAAAGAGCTAACATTAATCACACAAAAAGTCAAACCGACACTAGTTGTTCCAAATAAAAGTCTAGTCTAACAAAAAGTCTAGTTGTTCCAATAGGTCGCCTCGACAGATGAACACTCCGGCAAGGCTCTGCATAGTTACATGCTCAGTCTCATTTGCTTTTATAATAAGGCAGAACGCTTTGTTTCACTTTCACTTTTCATTTTAAAATGGACAAAATATTCCGGAACAACGCGTGTCGAATCGAATCATCGGGCTGAGTCAGAAGCCAAGCGTGCATTGAAAATTAAAACGTGATGATGAAGCTACAAGAAAGGAGATTTTGAGGTGATGTAAAGCAAAAGTCTTGCACTTTGACAAATCCCTTATTATTTCACCTTGGAAGCAGTTTCCTTCTGGCATCCTTTGATTGCGTTGAAGCTCTTTTGGGACAGCGGAGGTTCAATTGAAGCGGAGGTTATTTAACTGTGGGTTAAAAAAATAACCAGAAACTCAAGGTCTTGTTCATAATGCACAAATACAAAATGCTTTCATCATAGAGCACATATGATAAGAATACAAATCGCTTCTCAGAATATGCGCTTCCATAGCTGGGACGCTTCCATAGACAGCGAGCTACATTACTTAATCTCTTGGCAGGAGATTTAGCCGAGATACCACTTTTAACAAGAGATATCAGTGAGTCTTTGAAATCCACAACCTGAATGCAAAATGAAGAGCGGTCTTTCCATCCAAAGAACGACATGCTCTTTGGATGGAAATGTTTTGAAGACCTTTCAATTTCCATCCAAAGAGCTTTGGATGGAAATGTTTTGAAGACCTTTCAATTTCCATCCAAAGAACGACATGCTATTTGGATGGAAATGTTTTTAAGACCTTTCAATTTCCATCCAAAGAACGACATGCTCTTTGGATGGAAATGTTTTGAAGACCTTTCAATTTCCATCCAAAGAACGACATGCTCTTTGAATGGAAATGTTTTGAAGACCTTTCCATTTCCATCCAAAGAGCTTTGGATGCAAATGTTTTGAAGACCTTTCAATTTCCATCCAAAGAACGACATGCTATTTGGATGGAAATGTTTTTAAGACCTTTCAATTTCCATCCAAAGAACGACATGCTCTTTGGATGGAAATGTTTTTAAGACCTTTCAATTTCCATCCAAAGAACGACATGCTCTTTGGATGGAAATGTTTTGAAGACCTTTCAATTTCCATCCAAAGAACGACATGCTCTTTGAATGGAAATGTTTTGAAGACCTTTCCATTTCCATCCAAAGAGCTTTGGATGCAAATGTTTTGAAGACCTTTCAATTTCCATCCAAAGAACGACATGCTATTTGGATGGAAATGTTTTTAAGACCTTTCAATTTACATCCAAAGAACGACATGCTCTTTGGATGGAAATGTTTTTAAGACCTTTCAATTTCCATCCAAAGAACGACATGCTCTTTGGATGGAAATGTTTTGAAGACCTTTCCATTTCCATCCAAAGAACGACATGCTCTTTGGATGGAAATGTTTTGAAGACCTTTCCATTTCCATCCAAAGAGCTTTGGATGAAAATGTTTTTAAGACCTTTCAATTTACATCCAAAGAACGACATGCTCTTTGGATGGAAATGTTTTGAAGACCTTTCCATTTCCATCCAAAGAACGACATGCTCTTTGGATGGAAATGTTTTGAAGACCTTTCCATTTCCATCCAAAGAACGACATGCTCTTTGGATGGAAATGTTTTGAAGACCTTTCCATTTCCATCCAAAGAACGACATGCTCTTTGGATGGAAATGTTTTGAAGACCTTTCCATTTCCATCCAAAGAACGACATGCTCTTTGGATGGAAATGTTTCGAAGACCTTTAAATTTCGATCCAAAGAACGACATGCTCTTTGGATGGAAATGTTTCGAAGACCTTTAAATTTCGATCCAAAGAACGACATGCTCTTTGGATGGAAATGTTTTGAAGACCTTTAGATTTCCATCCAAAGAACGACATGCTCTTTGGATGGAAATGTTTTGAAGACCTTTAAATTTCCATCCAAAGAACGACATGCTCTTTGGATGGAAATGTTTTGAAGACCTTTCCATTTCCATCCAAAAACGACATGCGCTTTGGATGGAAATGTTTTGAAGACCTTTACATTTCCTTTTTTATGAACTACTGTATTTCTTCTTTAAAGACATTTCCAGAAAATTAACAACCTCCAGCACCCACTGTTGGCCCCACGCTTTAATAAATCCAGGACCACAGAGCTCAGAAACGAGCTACATCGTGTTGTCTCTCAGGGCTTCCATGGTCTCCAATTAAGGAAGGCGACCAACCTTAGCTATCTGATGCTGTGTGCATCTGAGCAGCTAAAATGTGAGTTGCAGCTGGATTACTATAGGCAACCATCAAAGACCTTTGCCACCTTATCATAGTCTCTTATTCACAACGAGACATTTCAACGAGACATTCACAACAGCAACAGACATTCTCCAGATGACAGTCATCGGACCTTATTCCAGCATGATCACGTACTTCCCAGCCTGACACAATCTTCACAATGATGGGAAGGATTCCGATTTGGAACGCTCGCTCAAGCTGCTGCTGAAGTTGTCATGATACGTAATGTTAAAGGAACTGGTGAAGGAAGTTTACCATTACTGGTAACTAGTTCGACGAGCTCTTTGGTGGGGCGAAGAGTCCTTCTGCACCAAAATTAGGTGCGACTACAGCACTATGGAGAGTATTTAGCAATTCCCGAGGTTTCTGTGAGTACCATGCAGTCGGGACTGTCCATCTGTGGATTAATGTTCTCGAGATCAGCTGGCAGGATAGATATCTCAAAGTTAGAGCACTCGATTTTGAGCCTGGTCCGGGTTCAATTTCTGATGACAAGAAACTTGTTTATCCTTTTGTCTTTCAGAGAGAGCTTTGCATTGAATATGCCATTCGGAGAAGATAGATAAACATGAAGCTTTTTTTTTTTTTTGAATACAAGATCGAGGCTCGTGTAAGAGCTAAGATCACAAAAAAAAAAACCTGACACAAAACTTACAATAAAGGGAGCGGGAGACAAGATGGGGAGAGAGAGGGAAGCACACAAGTACAACAGCAGAGAACAGGGACATCGAGAGATCTGTGGGAGGGAGAGGGCTTGGGGGGAGGAGGCGTGGGAAATGGGGGTGGGTGGGGGGCGGGTGGGGGAGGTATAAAACACATGGACACTGCAAGGAAAAAAGTTGGTATTTCAAAAAAGTGGCTCTGGGGTAAATTAACGGGGGTAGAATATATTAAGGTTTTGGATGGGGGAAGATAAGAGATGGTGGTAAATAACTGTTTAAAAGATCTGGAGGGGGGAGTGGGATTGAATAGAGTGAGGGAGTTTGTTCCAGAGGCGGCAGTGAAGAGGAATGAAAGACTGAAGGTGAGCAGAGAGTCTCGATTTTGACAATTTCACCATAAGAGGGCTGCTGGCAGATCTTGAACAACCTGAAGGAATATTTGGGGGACAGAGCACAGATATAGCTGGGGGAGCGAGGCCAGATAGGAGTCGGTAGAAGACAGAAAGACCACCTACCTGCTTGTGGTGAGTGAGTGAAAGGCCCTCACAATCAGCTTCATCGCGGGAGATTCCAATGATTCTGAAAGCTTTGGTTTCAACAGCGTGAAGCCGAGCTGGGTGTGAGGCAGGAGCACCAGCCCAGAGGGGAGAGCAGTATTCCATTGAGCTGCAGATGAAAGCCATGCATGTGGTGAGAAGCTCAGGTGTGCCAAGTAAGGCCTGGCTTTGGAGGCCAGCTTGGAAATGTGGTTTATCCAGGAAAGATCATGGCAGATAGTGAGACCCAAAAGCTTGAGTGACAGAACTTTTAGAGAGGATTGTTGAGAAAGTAGATGGGAGGGTTGTCCAGGTGGTCTTTTCAGAGAGACATAGTGAGAGTGTGAGATTTGTCAGGATTGAAAGACATGTTCCACTTGTTTGACCAGTCTGTGATTTTGCCCAGGTCTGCAGAGAGTGAGGAGGCTGCAGACTGCCGATCTGAGGGATGAGGAATGGAGCAGCAGAGAGTGGAGTCATCAGCAAAGAGATGGAGAGGATTTTCCAGTCGGAGAGATCATTGATGAAGACCAGAAAAAGCACAGGGCCCAGAACACTGCCTTGGGGAACTCCAGCCTGAACAGGAAGGAGAGATGAGAGAAATCCATTCGGGGCCACACGTTGACTACGACCAGAGAGGAAGACTGCAAGCCATGCGTGGACATTTCCATAGAAACCATCGGAGGAGAGTTTGGTGAGCAGAGTGGGGTGCCAGACCGTATCGAAGGCAAGTGATATGTCAAGGGAGACAGTTCTAATTTCCTGTTTGACATTGAGGACCTCCATCCATTGTTGAGACAACAGAAGCAGCATGTCCAGAGTCGAGTGACCTGGTCTGAATCCAAATTGATGATCAGAGATCAAGCCATTGGAGAAGAGGAAGGATTTGATATCCAAAGCAATGATGGATTCCATGACTCTGCTGATAATTGGGAGCAGGCTGATTGGTCTGTAGTTGCAAGGATCTGTTTTTGCACCTTTTTGTGTAAAGCGGTAATGTTGGCGGATTTCCAAACTGATGGCAGATGACCTTGAGCAAGGTCCAGTTGCAGAATCAGAGTCGAGGTTTGACAGAAACGTATCCACCTTATCAGGAGAAGGACACAGAGTCCAGGAGCAGCTGGGTTTGACTGGGTAAGGTGGGGACAGAGAGAGATGGGTTTGGGACACAGGATTTTGAGGCAAACACAGAGTTGAGGCATTTGGCTGTGTCACATGCGGTGTCAACTGTGTGGCCATTTGAGGTAAGGGAGGGGATGGAGGGGGAAAAAACACCAGAAACAGATTTGACCAGATACCACCAGGACTTGGAGGAAGGAGACAGGTTTGAGAGTTCATTCTTGAGTGTGGAGAGATAGTGCTTCCTGGCACTCCTGAAGGTAGACACACACTTGTTCCGAGCTTGGTGGAAGGAACTGAGATTGCCTTTGGTTGGATTAGTCTTGCAAGAGGCAAAGGCA
The DNA here is from genome assembly GCF_964187855.1 of Myxine glutinosa. Taxonomy (NCBI): domain Eukaryota; kingdom Metazoa; phylum Chordata; class Myxini; order Myxiniformes; family Myxinidae; genus Myxine; species Myxine glutinosa. The sequence continues at coordinate 206,534,600 of NC_136262.1, read as the reverse complement.
AGTTGTGTCAGGGCAACTGCCTCACGACAAGCTTCAGTGTACCACGGATGGGAGGAAGGGTATGACAACTGAAGACGAGATGGGATAAATCTGTGCATGAGAGAGCAGTTTACTTTGGATGAATTCCCAGGAAGAGTTGATATCAGATGCAGTAGAGATGGGAGACGAGTCCAGATGATTGATGGCTGCTTGAAGACCATGCCAGTCGGCTTGAGTGAAATGCCGGACTCGTCAACGCTGAGGAGGCTCTCTGAGAATGGCCAGAGATATATCCATTTTAACAAGTACCGTATTTGCTTGAGAACTTGGCAAAATTCCAACATCCAGGGTTCATTCACAGTGGCGTTATACCTCAGTGATGATGCAACCAGCAGAATAAAATCCCGGTCAAGTATTATGAATTTAATAATAGGTTTCTGTAAGGCATAAACTCCACTTGTATAAATCATGACGGTTTCTATAAGGTGTAAACTCCACCCAAATGAAACCTTGGGTATCTCAGACAAAGAAGGCAAAATTCCATTAAAAAAGAAAACCGAACTGTTGTTGATGGTTCCGTTTATGTGACATCATGGAAAAAAGATGAGGTGCAAACCTCTGAAAGAAATCAATGCTGATAAATTACATGTCCATTCGGTGTGACCTGATCACGTAATGCTGAGTTGTGCAGAATGTCTTCACGAATGCAACATGGAAGTAGCAATCTTAATATCAGGCCAATAGAAGACCCAGCTCAGAGGTGTGTAATGATTTTATTACTCCTTTTATGACAGACATGGCATTGTAATGGATTGTTAAGAAATACATTGAAATCAGTGCAAAAAATATTGATATGCCCCCAAAAAAAGTTCATTCAAAGACTTTTTGACAGCAGTCTTGTATATTAATCGCTTTGGTTAGCAATGGTCATTTATTAAACGTTTTTGTTCATTTTTAATAGTTACTACGCAATTGAGAATTGGAAAAGATTCCCAGTCAAACTTAAAACCTTTCAAATAATTTGCCCAATCGTACAATCGTAGTCAACGTTTGGCCCTGAATGGGTTTCTCTCATCTCCCCTGCCTGTTCTGGCTGGAGTTCCCCAAGGTAGTGTTCAGGGCCCTGTGCTTTTTCTGGTCTTCATCAGTGATCTCTCTGACACTTGAAAATCCTTTTTACGTCTTTGCTGATGACTCAACTCTCTGCCGCTCCATTCCTCATCCCTCAGATCGGCAGTCTGCAGCCTCCTCACTCTCTGCAGACCTGGACAAAATCACAGACTGGGCAAACAAGTGGAACATGTCTTTCAATCCTGACAAATCTCACACGCTTACTATTTCTCGACGAAAGGACCGACTGGACAACCCTCCCATCTACTTTCTCAACAATCCTCTCCAAGAAGTTCTGTCACTCAAGCTTTTGGTTCTCACTATCTGCCATGAACTTTCCTGGGAAAACCACATTTCCAAGCTGGCCTCCAAAGCCAGTCGCCGACTGGGCATCCTCCGTCATGCGAAGTCCTTCCTTGGCACACCTGAGCTCCTCACCACATACAAGGCTTTCATCCGCAGCTCAATGGAATACTGCTCTCCCCTCTGGGCTGGTACTCCTGCCTCACACCTAGCTCGTCTTCACGCTATTGAAACCAAAGCATTCAGAATCATTGGAATCTCCCGCGATGAAGCTAACTCTGAGGGCCTTTCACTCACTCACCGCAGGCAGGTTGGTGGTCTTTCTGTCTTCTAGACTCCTCTACGGCCTTGCTCCCCCAGCTCTCTCTGTGCTCTGTCCCACAAATATTCCTACAGGTCGCACAAGATCTGCCAGCAACCCTCTTATGGCTAAACTGCCAAAATCAATACTCACTGCTCACCCTCACTCTTTCATTCCTCTTTTCTCCACCTCTGGAACAAACTCCCTCACTCTCTGCAATCCCACTCCTCCCTCCAGGTTTTTAAAACAGCTGTTCACCACCATCTCTTATCCTCCGCTATCCAAAAACATGATCTTTTCTACCCCTGCTAATTTCAACCCAGATCCACGTTTTTGAAATACCAACTTCTTTCCTGGAAGCCCTTGCAGTGTCCTTGTGTTTTATACTTCTCCCACCCCCCCCCCCTTCCCCCAAGCCCTCTCCCTCCCACAGATCTCCCGATGTCCCTGCTCTCAAATGTTGTGTCACTGCTCTCAAACCGCTACCCTTATTATATGTTTAGTGTGTCTGTTTGATTTTTTTGTGTGATAAATGTTAGCTCTTTCACGAGCCTCGATCCTGTATTTAAAAATAAATAAATAATTAAAGTGTGAAATTTTATGTTCATGTTGCATTTAAAATGTTCACTTAAATACCTCTAAATTAACAAAAGTCAGTGGCAGCACCTCACTGTGCAGTGGTGTGTTTGGATAATGTCCATTCATATACTATACACATCCTTTCTAATTTTATTACTTGCACCATTAAGGTGTCCTTTACAAACAAACAGCAGGCGAGCTAGCGCATGAGGCACCATGGCTAAATTCCAAATTCCAGCCATAACTAGCAAGGCAATGGTAAACCACCCAGTATAACCCTTGCTTAGGAAGCTGCTTCAGCGGCAACGATGCTCTGTGTATGGTGAGAGAGAGAGAGAGAGAGAGAGAGAGAGATAGAGCATTATGATAAAAGCTCTAAAATAAAGAGGAAGAGGGCAGACAAATCGTTGCCATTTTTGTTAGTGCAAAATAACGTTTTGGGTTTGTCTTGCGAACAAAAAATGACCATCCTAGGTGGTGTAATGGTTGGAGCATATGCTCCAAGTATGGGAGGTCAACGGTTCGAACCCCAGCCGAGTCATACCAAAGACACTAGAAATGGAACCTGGTGCTTGCTTCTTTGTTTGACGCTCAGCATTTAAAAAGGATAGAGCACAGACAAACAACTACAGGTTGGATATAATAGCACCTTGTTGGGCTGAATGGTCTCATCCTGCATCGAAGTTCCTTGGAAGAGTACTCATATTAAACAGCCATGTAATCACGTGCAACAGTCTGGGCAGGGTGCCATGGAAGGTGTCCCCAAATATTCCTGCAGGATGCTAAAGACCTGCTAGCAACACTCTTATGGTTAAACTGCCAAAATTACGACTCTCTGCTCACCTTCACTCTTTCATTCCTCTTTTCTCCCGCCTCTGGAACAAACTCCCACTCTTTTCAATCCCACTCCTCCCTCCAGGTCTTCAAAACAGCTGTCCACCATCTCTTATCTCCTCCATCCAAAACCTTGATCTTTTCTATCTCTGTTAAACCATCCTAAATCAACTTCCTTCAAATTCCGATTTCTTTCCTGAAAGACCTTGTAGTGTCCATCTTATTTATCCCGTGGACCCCACCCCAGCCCTCACCATTCCACATGTCTCCCAATGTTCCTGTTCTCTAATGGTTTTGTTTCCCTCTCTCCCCCTTTTGTCTCCTGCTCCCTTTACATATCGTGGCCAAAAATATTGGCACCCTTGCACTTTTTTCAAATAATGCACCATTGGTTCGAGAAAATTGTTGAAATAAAAAAAATCCTTTGGTATCCACAAATGGATTTCTTTTGTTTGCAGTGAAACAAAACAAAAAAGCTGAAAAATTACAAAACCATAGATTATTCCACACACAAATCTTAAAATGGCACGAACAATATTATTGGCACATTTACAAGCACAATATCATTGGCACATTTCAGGGGCATTTTAGAAGTTGTGAGAAAAAATTACTTTTCAAGCAGGTGATTCTCCTTTAGTTTGGAATTGAACTCACCTGTGGTGAGCTTCAGGTGCCTGCAATATAAAAATCACTCATTCAACCACTTTGAATAGAGAAAAGGAGTCATTCCGCTGTTATGCGTCACAGCTTGTCAGGGCGGTCACGATTTTTCGAAGCTGTTCCACGATCTTCACGCACGCTCGAAGTTAAGTAATTATTGTTCACAATTGTATTTTTGTCGAAACTGTATTTATCTTACGTGTGTGTACCTATAGTGTGTCCTCGGAAGATTCTCGGTGTTAATCTTTCATACCTGTATAAAATAGTCGAGTATTTCGTGCCGCGCGGCCGAGTTGTTGAAGCTTCCGACCTTGAGGCTTGGTTCTCTCCGGGCATCCAAAGTGGTTATTTTTTTTATTCGTGTGTTTGTCAAATTTCAACTCGTTATTTTCTCGTCAATGCGTTATTGTTTGTTTATAGTTAGTTTTGGTTTGAATTTCCTGTAACTCGTAATTAATTAATCGTGTTCTGCTCCGCGTGTGCGGCCTTGTACCCCCGTCGGTGTTTGTTAACTTAAGTCCCCTACTTCGTGTTTTGCTTGGCTCATAGATTTTTCCCTTCTACCCCGAACATAATACTCTGTGTCTAACGATTTAAATCCCCACACCCCCCCCCCCCCATTTTCCTTTCTCCACGTGTGCTGTTGTCTCATCCTGTACTTCTGTCCAGGTGTGCTGTTCACCCCACCCCCATTATCTCCTTGCCATCCACCTTTTGCCCTGTTCACGTGACTCGTGGTTGTCCCTCTTGGCCCTCCCCCCGTTGGTATTTTGTGCATATAAGATTGTTCACGGTTCTATTTAAATATTATTTAAATATGTTTAAAGTTTCCCCTTCAGTGTTTTATTCAGTGGTATATTACAACACGCTGTTTTTATTCCTATTTAAAAGGCTTTTTTCAATTTCCTCTCCAACTCATTCCACTTCAAAAAAAAAAAATTCAATCTCTTATACGTCTCCCTCACTACATGTTCTAAATTCACATTCATTCCACCCCTCCTCCATCGTTCTTAATCGGATCGCCAACTTGAAAATCACAATAAACCCAATTTGTTATCAATGTTCGTCTTTCATCAATCATCCACTTTCTAAACTCCATTCCTGCCCCTCCCCTCCAAATCCCCCCCCTTGCCCCGACACTCCTAAACTCCCCCCTTGCCCCTCCACTCCTAAACCCCCCCCTTGCCCTTCCCCTCCTAAACTCCCCCCTTGCCCCTCCACTCCAAATCCCCCCCCCTTGCCCCTCCCCTCCTAAACTCCCCCTTGCCCCTCCCCTCCTAAAGTCCCCCCTCACTCCTCCCCTTCAAAACTCCCCCCCAACCCCTCCCATTCAAATCTCCCCCCCTACCATTGCTCTCCAATTCTCCCTCCTCCTCAAAGCTGCCTCCTCCCCACTTCGTCTCCCTTCTATCTCATACCTCCACCTCCCACAACCTTCTACTTTCCTCTGCCCCTCCCTCACTGTGCCTCATCCCTTCACCATCAAACCTTTCGTCCTCCTCATCGTTCCCTTTCTTGTAACTCTTCTGTAATCTCTTACCCTACCCCTCCCCTCCCCTGTCCTGTACCCGATGCTCCCCCTCTCTCTTCATTAACAGTATGGACCTCAAACATCCGGGGCCTTCGCTCAAACCTGACTGATCTCTCCATACAGGTTGCTTCTGACAATCCAGACTTGATCTGCTTAACAGAAACTTTCCTCCTTCAAGATGCCTCCGATTCCTTAATATCTCTTCCTGGTTACTCCCTCCTCCGGTATGATAGACCTGAGCCTCATCCTGGTGGTAGGGTGGCTATCTTTATCAAAAACTCTCTTCCTCACTCTCCTTGCACTGCCCTCTCTCCACCTCACCCCCAGGAGTACCTCTGGCGACAGCTTCCTCTCCACTCCCACCTTTTGTTCATATGTGTTCTGTACCGTCTTCCAAATAGTGATGACTCCATCTACATTTCACTGTCTGACAACATGGACCAACTTCTATCCACTCAGCACAACTCTCTCTTCCTCATGTGTGGTGACTTCAACTGTCATCATACCAGCTGGGTGGGTGTGGGTTCCTCTCTCACCAGTCATGGCACCTCAGCAAAGGACTTCTGCGACTCACTGGGATTGACACAATCTGTCAATTTCCCGACCCGCATCTCAGCCAATGGAGTATCTTCTCTTCTAGACTTGGTTATGACAAACTTCCCTGCTAATGTCTGCTGCTCTTCTTCTGCTCCAATCGGTTCTTCTGATCATGTGCTTGTTAAAGTGGACATCTCTCTGGCCATTCTCAGAGACCCTCCTCAGCGTCGTCGAGTCTGGCATTTCACTCAGGCCGACTGGCACGGTCTTCAAGCAGCCATCAATCATCTGGACTAGTCTCACATCTCCACTGCCTCTGACATCAATTCTTCCTGGGAATTCTTCCAAAGCAAACTGCTCCCTCTCATGCACAGATTTATCCCATCTCGTCTTCAGTTGTCTTACCCTTCCTCCCGTGCATGGTACACTGAATATTGTGGTGAGGCAGTTGACCTGAAACAACTTGCCTTTGCCTCTTGGAAGGCTAATCCAACTGAAGGCAATCTCAGTTCCTTCCACCAAGCTCAGAACAAGTGTGTCTACCCTCAGGAGTGCCAGGAAGCACTATCTCTCCACACTCAAGAATGAACTATCAAACCTGTCTCCTTCCTCCAAATCCTGGTGGCGTCTGGTCAAATCCGTTTCTGGTGTTTGTTCCCCCCTCCGTCCCCTCCCTTACCTCAAATGGCTACACAGTTGACACCGCACGTGACAAAGCCGAATGCCTCAACTCTGTGTTTGCCTCAAACCCATCTCTCTCTGTTCCCACCTTACCCAGTCGAACCCAACTGCTCCTTGACTGTGTCCTTCTCGCCTGACAAGGTGGAGGAGTTTTTGTCAAACCTCGACTCCGATACTGCAACTGGACCACACGGCATCAGCCCACGGGTCCTAAAATCCTGCTCTGCCGCTCTATCTCACCCTCTCTCTGTTCTTTTCACCCTCTCTTTTGCTCAAGGTCATCTGCCAACATCCTGGAAATCAGCAAACATTACCGCTTTACACAAAAAATGTGCAAAAACAGATCCTTGCAACTACAGACCAATCAGCCTGCTCCCAATTATCAGCAAAGTCATGGAATCCATCATTGCTTCGGATATCAAATCCTTCCTTTTCTCCAATGGCTTGACCTCCGATCATCAATTTGGATTCAGACCTGGTCATTCTACTCTGGACATGCTGCTTCTGCAGTCTCAACAATGGATGGAGGTCCTCAATGCCAAGCAGGAAATCAGAGCTGTCTCCCTTGACATATCACGTGCCTTCGATACGGTCTGGCACCCCGCTCTGCTCACCAAACTCTCCTCCTTTGGTATCCATGGAAATCTCCATGCATGGCTTGTGGACTTCCTCTCTGGTCGTAGTCAACGTGTGGCCCTGAATGGATTTCTCTCATCTCCCCTTCCTGTTCAGGCTGGAGTTCCCCCAAGGCAGTGTTCTGGGCCCTGTGCTTTTTCTGGTCTTTATCAATGATCTCTCCGACTCTCTGGAAAATTCTCTCTATCTCTTTGCTGATGACTCCACTCTCTGCCGCTCCATTCCTCATCCCTCAGATCGGCAGTCTGCAGCCTCCTCACTCTCTGAAGACCTGGACAAAATCACAGATTGGTCAAACAAGTGGAACATGTCTTTCAATCCTGACAAATCTCACACTCTTACTATGTCTCTCCGAAAAGATCGACTGGACAACCCTCCCATCTACTCTCTCAACAATCCTCTCCAAGAAGTTTTGTCGCTCAAGCTTTTGGGTCTCACTATCTGCCATGATATTTCTTGGGAAAACCACATTTCTAAGCTGGCCTCCAAAGGCAGTCGCCGACTGGGCATCCTCCGTCGTGCGAAGTCCTTCCTTGGCACACCTGAGCTCCTCACCACATACAAGGCTTTCATCCGCAGCTCAATGGAATAGTTCTCCCCTATGGGCCGGTGCTCCTGCCTCACACCTAGCTCGGCTTCATGCTGTTGAAACCAAAGCTTTCAGAATCATTGGAATCTCACGCGATGAAGCTATCTCTGAGGGCCTTTCACTCACTCACCGCAGGCAGGTAGGTGGTCTTTCTGTCTTCTACAGACTCCTCTCCGGCCTTGCTCCCCCAGCTCTTCTCTCTGTGCTTTGCCGCCCAAATATTCCTACAGGTCGCGCAAGATCTGCCAGCAACCCTCTGATGGTTAAACTGCCGAAATCTCGGCTCTCTGCTCACCTTCACTCTTTCATTCCTCTTTTCTCCCGCCTCTGAAACAAACTCCCACACTCCCTTCAATCCCACTCCTCACTCCAGGTCTTTAAAACAGCTGTTCACCACCATGTCTTATCTTCCCCCATCCAAAACCTTGATCTTTTCTACCCTTGCTAATTCACCCCAGATCCACCTTGTTTGAAATTCCAACTTCTTTCCTGGAAGTCCTGGCAGTGTCCATATGTTGTATACCTCTCCCACCACCCTTCCAATGCCCCCCCCCCCAAAGCCCTCTCCCTCCCACAGATCTCTCGATGTCCCTGCTCTCAAATGTTGTGTTTGTGTCCTTCCCCCTCTCTCCCCATGTTATGTTTTATGTGTCCGTTTGTCTTTCTGTGTGATTAATGTTCGGTCTTTCACGAGCCTCGATCTTGTATACAAAAAAAAGAAAAAAAAGAAGAAAAAAAAAGTGTGTACCGCAATGAGCATGGAGAAAAGAAAGAAAACCAGAGAATTGTCTGAGGAGGTCAGACACAAGATTGTAGCCAAGCATGGACAATCTCAAGGCTACAAGTCCATCTCCAGAGACTTTGATGTCCCTGTGTCAACCGTATCCAATGTTATCAGGAAGTTAAAGGCCCATGGCACTGTCGCCAACCTCCCTGGACATGGCCGCAAGAGGAAAATTGATTGAAGATTTCAGAGAAGGATTGTTCGAATGGTGGAGAAAGCACCTCGATCAACTGCCAAACAGATTCAAGCTGACCTTCAGACACAAGGTACGACAGTTTCAACTCACACCATCCGTCACCAACTCGATGAAAGGGCGTTCTATGGTAGGAGACCCTGGAGGACCCCACTGCTGAGAAAGCCCAACTGGAGTTTGCCAAAACACACCTGAACAAGCCAAAATCCTTCAGGGAGAATGTTCTGTGGACAGATGAGACCAAATTGGAGCTTTGTGGTAAAGCACATCATCCTAATGTTTAAATGAAGCAAATTGAAGCCTTCAAAGAAAAGAACACCTTCCCTACAGTCAAACATGGAGGAGGTTCAGTGATGTTTTGTGGTTGCTGCGCTGCCTCTGGCACTGGGTGCCTTGAATGTGTGCATGACATGAAATCAGGAGATTACCAAGGCATTTTGGAGCACAATGTTCAACCCAGTGTCAGAAAGCTGGGTCCCCGTCAAAGGTCATGGGTCTTGCAGCAGGACAATGACCCCAAACACACTTCAGAAAGCACCCAGGAATGGTTCAAGACAAAACGCTAGACTGTTCTGAAGTGGCCAGCAATGAGTCCAGATCTAAATCCCATTGAACACCTGTGGGGAGATCTGAAAACAGCAGATGGGAGAAGTCACCCTTCAAATCTGGGAGAACTGGAGCAGTTTGCACAAGAAGATTGGGCCAAACTGCCGGTAGAGAGGTGTAGTGTAGGAAGCTGATTCATGGCTATAGGAAGCGCTTGACTGCAGTTATTTTGTCCAAATTCTGTGCTACCAAATATTAAGCCTGGGGTGTCAATAATTTTGTCAATGTCATTTCTTTTTATTTTCTGATTTAAAAGGATATATTAAGTTCTGAATCAAAAACAAAGGTTCTGTAATATTAACAGTGAAATAAGGAATTGTGGAGACCAAATACTTTTGTCAATTTCAACTTATTTTTCGAGAAAATTGTGAGTTATTTGAAAAAGGTGCAAGGTTGCCAATATTTTTGGCCAAGACTATGTTCTATGTATTAGCTCTCACATGAGCCTCGACTGAGTATAGAGAAAAAAAGAAAAAAAGAAAACCTTGCACCTCGATACCCCCGAAACCGTTCCATGGAGAAAATTGAAATGTGGCTCATTGCAAACAACTCCGCAAGGGGAATAAGTGTTAATGATGACGTCATTGGTGCCTTAATTATGACGTCATAATTTGACAGGGACATCAGAGTCTGATCAGTTTGAAATGTATTGAGCATGATCTATGCAACAATTATTTAGAGAATATAAATGAATGATGTCATCGCTCACGTGGTATGGCAGCCATATTGGATCAAATAATAATTTTAAAAACTTCAAAAACAGCAGAGTTGGCTCGCACCAAGTTGACTGCACAGGGTAAGTATTCTATGAATACCATCTAGTTATTATTATTATTATTATTATTATCAGTGCAAGTCTTTGCTTGGTAAGTCTGAGATATTTGAAACATAATCCATTCATTTTCCAAGGGAATTACTTCATCGTGCAAAGTCCGTCCTTGGCAAATCTGAACTTCTCACAGCCGACAAGACCTTCACTCATAATTGAGGCTGATGTCTTCACACCACCTGCATATTGTGGAATAGAAAGCTTAGCTGATTTTATTTTGATAATATTTAAATCCGATTGTGAGGATATTAGTAGAGAATTTGCACATCATTGGAACAAATGATGAATGATATGATAATGATGATGAATGATGAATGATGAATGAATGATGATGAATGATGAATGGATGATGAATGATGAATGAATGATGAATGAATGATGAATGAATGATGAATGAATGATGAATGAATGATGAATGATGAATGAAGAATGATGAATGAATGATGATGAATGATAGAGGGAACGTCCCTCTATACAAGGGGAAAGGTGACCCTCTGGAGTGTGGCTCGTACCGAGCGATAAAGTTATTGGAGCATGGAATGAAGGTATTGGAAAGGGTGTTGGAGAGGAGGATAAGGAAGAAAGTAAAGATCGACGAAATGCAGTTTGGATTTATGCCAGGAAGAGGAACGACAGACGCGCTTTTCATTGTGAGGCAGTTGCAGGAGAAGTACATGGAGAAGAGGAAGAAGTTGTTTCTTGGGTTTGTTGATCTGGAGAAAGCATTCGATCGGGTTCCACGCAAAGTATTGACATGGGCATTGAGGAAGTTAGGAGTGGAGGAATGGTTGATCAGAGTAGTGATGGCAATGTACAAAAGAGCACGCACAGCTGTAAGGACGAAGGACGGGAACAGTGGTGAGTTTGAGGTGAAGGTGGGAGTGCATCAGGGGTCGGTACTAAGTCCACTACTATTTGTAGCTGTGATGGAGGTGCTGGCTCAGAACGTAAAGGAGGGTTTACCGTGGGAGTTGTTGTATGCAGATGATCTGGTGTTGATTGCGGAAAGTATGGATGGACTGAAGGAAAAGATGAACACGTGGAAGGAATGTATGGAGACAAAAGGTCTGAAGGTGAATATCGGAAAGACGAAGGTGATGGCAAGTGGTAAAGCATGTGGTGAGGTGGAAAGAACTGGGAAGTGGCCCTGTGCTGTGTGTAGGAAGGGTGTCGGAGTGAACTCCATTCAGTGTACAATGTGCGCTGAGTGGGTTCATCAAAAATGTAGTGGTCTGAGAGGGTCATTAACCAGTGTGGCAGCTACATTCAAATGTAAGGTGTGCACAGAGGGAGCTGCAGATGGAGGAAATGTTGAGTTGGATCTTGGAGATGGCGTGAAGCTGGAAGGTGTGAAAACATTTTGCTACCTCGGAGACATGCTGAATGGAGAAGGTGGATCAGACTCGGCAACGGTTGCTCGAGTGAGATGTGCATGGAAGAAGTTTCGGGAATTGAGTGGCGTGCTGATGATGAGGGGAGTGTCGTTGAAGCTGAAGGGAAAGGTGTATGCTGCATGTGTGAGAAGTGTTATGATTTATGGGAGCGAGACATGGGTAATGAACGTAGAGCAGCAACGAAGGTTGGAAAGGGTGGAAATGCGAATGGTTCGACGGATGTGCGGAGTATCGTTGAGAGAGAGGAAGACAAATGATAAATTGCGAAAGATGATGGGAATAGAGCCTGTGATTGATGCTGTGAAGAGGAACAGGTTGAGATGGTTTGGTCATGTGTTGAGGAAGGATGAAAGTGACTGGTTGAGAAGAGTGATGGAAATGAATGTAGAAGGAAGTAGAAGACGGGGAAGACCGAGAAAGACTTGGCTAAAGATGGTGGAAGAAGAAATGCGGGCAAGGGGGTTAACAAGGAGAGATGCAGAAAATAGGGCAAAATGGAGAAGATTGTCATGGGGACCGCAAGGCTAACCCCCGCTCTAGCAGGGAAAATGGCCTTTAAAATGCATGTTGTTGTTGTTGTTGGAACAAATGGGACTTTAAACTGGAATCTCGGCATCATATTGGAACACGAAACAGGACAACACAAAAAGCAAACTCGCTTTCTTGGAGTATTTATTGCAGACAACACATGATTGGTTCATTCAATTCCCAAATTCGTTCATATATTCATACAGCAGTTCAGGAAACAACCATGTAGCACAGAACGAACAGTTAGGGGTAATGGTAATCAAAACATGTGCCAATCTTCACAGACATTCTATGCAGCAAGAAAGCACCATCTCGAAACCAGTCAGCCACGGCTCTCAAGGAATCCTTGGAGAGGTTGCAGTGAAGATTTTAAGTCCCATGCCAAATTCACAATTAAATATCAAGAAAATATTTCAACACCATTTTCATAATATACAAACTTTGACTTGGATTAAAAGTTTCTTTTAATAACAGAGAATCAAATATATATCTTGACAAACAGCGATGAATGTCACAAAAACATAATCAGCAGGGATAACACCGATACGTGAATGACCCGGGGCATGCGAGGAGACAGTTACAGCTTACAGCTCACTAGAAGCAGAACAAAAAACAAAAAATACCCAGCATGCCATGACAAACACAGTTTGGGATATAGAGAACGTGAGAAACCTCAAATCTTGCTCAAACCTGAGGCTTCTCGTGGATAGAACTCGGCCACTGTAGCTTGAGGAATGCGCTTCAGCATCTCCTTTGGGAATATACGAAGGAGTTGCCAGCCAATATCCAGAGACTCAAAAATGGTTCTGTTTTCATAAGAGCCTGATAATGAAAGGCAGAGACATGGATGGAAGAGGGAAGAGAAAGGTGAGCTGCAACCACCTGCATTTAATGCTTTTTCTTCCAATACAAGAGTGAGGGTCATGAAAGAGCAAGGTTGAAATGACAGTGGGGATGGTGGGGCAACAATTGGGCACAACTAGCAAGGGAATGAATGAACAAGAAAATAAAAGAGAAGAGGGGAGGAAACACTGAAGAATCCAGCAAGCAATATGGTCCACTGAGGAAGGGTTAATGGGGGTAATAAAGATCATGGGTCAAGATGAGAGATGACACAAAGTGGCTGCTTGCTTGAAGCCCTGGAGGGAAGAGTGGGAAAGAATGGCCTCTGGAAGGTGGTTCCATCGATGGAAGAAACAAGGAACATAGCTCCGGCTGGTGTTCGTGATGGTTGCTGAAATATACAACTAGAACGGTACTCAGTAGCGCACGTACCTCCGCCAGGCTGAACAATTTATGTTTTGCATCCACTGATGGGTCGGATCTGGATCGGGACCTTGACCAAAATCTATTCGGCTTATTTTTGTCACCTATTCAACTCATCCATCTAGTTACGTCATGACTAATCTGCAAGTTTTTGAAATATTATGCCATATTTGTTGGTGTTGTTGTGTATATTGTTTTCGGCCCCACCTCTCAATGGTGAAGAATCACTGGAAAAAAAGAAATTCTCTTATCTGGATCCCTATATGGATCTTCACCAAAATATATTCCTCCTTATCACACACACAACCTATTTTTTTTTTTCTTTTTTTTTTTGTATACAAGATCGAGGCTCGTGAACGAGCGAACATTTATCACACAGAAAGACACAGAAAGACAAACCGACAAACCGACACATAACCGACAAACCGACACATAAAACAAATAGCATCGGGAGCGGTAGACAAGATGGGGAGTGAGGGGGAAGGACACAAACACAACATTTGAGAGCAGGAACCTAGAGACTTGGAGACATCGAGAGAACTGTGGGAGGGAGAGAGCTTTGGGGGGGAGGCATGGGAAAGGGGGTGGGAGAGGCATAAAACATATGGACACTGTCAGGACTACCAGGAAAGAAGTTGGAATTACAAACAAGGTGGATCTGGGGTGAATTAGTGGGGGTAGAAAAGATCAAGGTTTTGGATGGGGGAAGATAAGAAACCTCTCCACCAAGGTTTGGCTGAATCCATCGATAGCTTATGAGATATCATGATATATATATATATATATATATACATATATATATATATATATATATCTATATATATATATATATATATATATATATATATATATATATATATATATATATATATATATATATCTATATATATATATATATATATCTATATATATATCTATATATATATATATATATATCTATATATATATATATATATATATATATATATATATATATATATATATATATATATATATATATATATATATATATATATATATATATATATATATACACACACATACATACACAGTGGGTATCAAAAAAAAGGTAATCCGAATTCAAGGGGTTAATATGCAAAGGTTATTTATTTTGACAATTTACATGTGGTTTACTAATTCAGAGGAGATCCTCAGCTTTCCATCGATACCTTCCATGCATCATTGCTGTCACACATGACCGAGTACATGCTCATTGAAAATGACAAGTTCAAATCGCATTTTTACAAGTTTGGTTAATCGATGCAAATCAGGATAATTGGTGCAAAATGAACGTTAGATGTGAACTTTTCTCAGGAATGACTGGCCTTCATGCACCCACACCTTCAACATGTCCACCTCCCCTTTCAACACAAAGCTCACAGCGGCGGAGCATGCCCTGAACTGCTCGTCTCACCACAGCCGTTTCATTGCGCAAAGCATCCACTTCATGTCGAATACGGCCCTGCAATTCGTCAAGATCACGGGGAGGAGTTACGAACACCTTGTTCTTTAAATGTTCCCAAAGGAAATAATCAAATGGTGTGCGGTCAGGTGATCTTGGCGGCCTTTCCACTGCAAGGTTGAGGTTGAGGGCGATGACTCGTCTCCAAAGAGTTCCCTCAGTCGATCTCGGACAGCGATAAGACGATGTGCTGGGGTCCTGTCTTGGGCCCAACAGAGATATCTGAAGACACCACGAACCTGTCGCTCAAGGTTCTCCTCCAGCTGCGGTAAAACTTCATCATTGATCATCTGCAGATACCTGTTTCCATTGACATTCCTTTGAAAGAAAAATAGTCCGATCACCTGACCACTTCCACAAAGTCCCAACCAAACAGTCCACTTTTGTCGATTCATGTTGTTGTCAAAATTAAATTCCGGGGGTTGTCCTGTTGGTGCATATTCACGAACATCATGGGTATTGACCTTGCCATCCATGGCGAAAGCAGCTTCATCGCCGATAATGAGATACCGCAGGAAATTGACATCAGCTTCGCAACGTGCTATCAACCATCTGGCAAGCACCAGCTTCCTGGCAGAGGTCCAGTCTTGTGATTCGGTTGAATGTTGCCGAAGGCAATCCCGTCCCATTTCGTCTTGCACTGGTATCCAAGGATGCTCCAAAAGTTGCTGCCTTACTGCTGCAATGTTCATTTCCGATCGCCCAGTGCGTCTCCTACCAGAATTCTCCTTGTTGGGGTTTGAGGCTAGTGCCATGCTCTTGGTATTTTCTAACATTCACCCAGATGGTTTTAGCTGCTGGAGGCTCCCGTTCTGCGAAAGTTTCCTGAATGCATCACGA
Organism: Myxine glutinosa; assembly: GCF_964187855.1. NCBI lineage: Eukaryota > Metazoa > Chordata > Myxini > Myxiniformes > Myxinidae > Myxine > Myxine glutinosa. The sequence continues at coordinate 206,518,958 of NC_136262.1, read as the reverse complement.
GTTCGCTGCAAACTTCCGGTTTGGTGAAAGGTTGTAACCACGAAGGTCTGCTGTTCAGTCATAAGTTGAACCATATTTTCAATGACTCAGACTGTCTCTAAACCCATACAATGTAGGCCCATCTTAACAAAGGATGACGCAACCGACGATTACCAGACCAGCTTAACAATTTTACATAATCAACTTGGCAGTCGACAAGTAATGCATCCATTTAAAAACTGTCTTGCACCGATTAGCCAAACTTGTAAAAATGCGATTTGAACTTGTCATTTTCAGTGAACATGTACTCGGTCATGTGTGATAGCAATGATGCATGAAAGGTATCAATGGAAAGCTGAGGATCTCCTCATAATTGGTAAACCACATGTAAATGTCAAACTAAATTACCTTTGCATATTAACCACTTGAATTCGGATTACCTTTAAAAAAAAAAAAAAAAAAAAAAAATATATATATATATATATATATATATATATATATATATATATATATATATATATATATATATATATATATATATATATATATATATATATAAGTTTTAGCCCTATCACTCAATGAAGAACAATCACTTTAAAAAATTCCCGAATCGGATTCCGGATCTTCACTTAAATTGAATCAATTCCTACTTGTCCCACACCCAACGTGTCCACCAAGTTGTCCAAATCCATTCGTAACATTTTGAAATATCGTGCAATATATCGTTTTTAGACCTAATCATTTCGTCATGACAAACCCAACAACCTCTCCACCATATTCATCCAAATCAATCCACAACTTTTTGAAATATCCTGTTAGAAAAATGTGCAGAAACAGACAGGGGGTGAAAACAACCTCCATCCACCTTTGTGGTAATAAAACGGCAGAGGTAATAAACGATTGGCGATTTTTTTTTAATTTGAGGTGAAAACTCTTGACGATAGGGCAATAACCATTTCGACGATAAACATCAGTACAGTTGTCATTTCTGTCAATTTGTCAAGAATTACAACATATCTCATCAAAATTCAAAACATTCTTACAGGTGTTTGAACACAGACAGAGTTGTTCAAATAATCAACCAAGCGCTCTCTCTCTCTCTCATCTCTCTCAAAATCAGCCCAGCACTCTAGTAGTAGAGCATGGCAGCTTTTTCTGGCCATACTGAGTCAATGCACTTTTTATTCCAAAGGAGATTTTGAACTAAATATATAGAAGGTGTGCTCCTCTGTATAAAATAAAGGAAGATAAATCACGGCATTGCATGGGCGGTGCTTCTGGTACCGTTGCCATTCTAAGGCCCTCCATCCTTAGGGACACAATTTTGAGCAAAAACAATATAGCGAAAGAAAGGGAAAATTAATGAGATTTTAAAAAGGGAAACTAGAGGGAAAAGGAAAAAACGGGAAAAGGGAAAAGAGAAAAAAGGGAAAACTTTCCCACAACCCATATACTCAGCCTGCTGCTGGGTGTGTTCGTCCACCTCCCACTTCCAACTGTTCTATTCATTCTGCTACATCCTGGTCTGTTCTGTGTCTGAGCTCCTCCATGAGCTTGGACACTGCATACAATTTTGTTTTTAATCTCTGACGTAATTTCATCACAGTGATGTATCAGCATCCCAATGATTGTGGTGGAGGTAAAACAATCCACAATGAATTACCAACCGATATATGTTCTGCCAAACAGTAACAGATTTGCTCTTCAAAAAGGCTGATTTACTGCCTCGATATAAAGCAGTGCATATCATCATAAATTAATATTTGAGAAATAGCCACTTTATTAAATTTCCTTAGATTAAATACTCGCTCAATAATTGATAAATCAGACAATAAAGAGTAGATCGTCTCCAGAAAAGAAAAGTCTACATTTTTTCCCAGTTTGGCAAATGCTTTGGATTGGGTTTAAAAACAAAATCTCAGAGGAAGCCCGACATGCATTGTTGAAAGCAACTGCAGAAGGAAGATCGATTCTCTTGCTCAGACAATGAACGAGGCAATTGTCAAAAGAATAATTTAAGCCATCGTCTGCAAATCATCACAAGTAGCTTCCTTACATAAAAGGTTTCAAGTTGTACTGTAGAAATATTGCACTCCCCTTTACCCCTTAAAAACACGTACATCAATATAGCAATTTCACTCAAATAAATAAAATAAACAAAGAAAATGAATGAAAAAACAGAAAGAAGAAACCAGTACAGTACAGAGACAGCATCAAATTCCTCACCCTGGGAAATGAAATTCTTCTCAAACTTCTGAAGGAACTCGAGGTAAAGCATATCATCGGGAGTCAAGGCCTCTTCTCCCACGACTGCTTTCATTGCTTGCACGTCTTTCCCGATGGCATAACAGCATACTGAAAACATAGCCCCATGGAAACATTTTGAATAAACTCAATAGATTTTTTAAAAAAAGGCATGTTTTTGGTTTTGATGTACCATACTGACTTTATTTTGATGTCAGTGCTGACGAAGCATTTTCTTAGCAAGGGTGATGCTGGGTGGTTTGTCATTTCCTTTCCAGCATTGTTTGCACGTGCAAATATCATTCAAGCATGGAAGCAGGACGTATCATTTAAAGTCTTTGGAATGACTCGGCCGGGGTTTGAACACCAACCTCCAGACCCAGAGGACACAGAGTCTGGTCAAAAAGGCATTAGGTGCATCTAAATCACCAAAAGTGTCAGGAGTTTGTGGAGTAATTTTGAGGATTAAAACATGACCGAAAGTCTAACAGCAGCTTAGCCAGGCTGTAAAATATTATAAACCACAAACACACATGATTCGCTTTTAAACAGTCGCTAATGCTGGTTGTAACATTAAACTAATGTTATGTTACACAAAAAAAAGTTACACAAAAATGAGGTAAGTTTTACTGACAGAACTGATGGAAGATCTACTATAATCTAGATTATACCTCAAGGGTTGGGTAATACCGTTTTGTTGAAAGAGACATA
>NC_136262.1:206503524-206513524 GCF_964187855.1 Myxine glutinosa | reverse complement strand
GCCGTCTCTGGCGCAACTGCTGGTAATGGCCCTTGGCACCTTCTCCCTCTTGCCCTGGTGTCTCCTCACCATTGACAACTCAACGCGACCAACGCAACCACTGACCCTCCTCTGGCAACCGACTCAGACCAACTCACTACTCACTTCCGTTTGCGCCTTTTATAGCGCCTCCAGCGATTACGCCGCCGGCGTTTTGGACACGCCCATCGGGTGCTCACCTCGGCCCTGGTTGGTCGCTGCGACCCTCGGGCTCCGCCCTTGATGACGGGCGGCACGCCCCTCTTCGACGAGGTGGAGACACGCCTTTCTTCCCGACTCGAGCACATGGTCAATGGTGGTTTTTGGAGGGGAGGTGATTGGGAATCGAGGGCTCAGCAATGACGAGAGGGGATGCAATATGGAAATGGAGGTTTTGGGGATGGGAAGGAAAGGGAGATTTTGGGATGGGAAGGAAAGGGGATCTATTCTCTTTCACTGGTGCAATTGGAGTATTTCAATTAATGAAGAAACAGCCTTACACTAATACACATAATAAGGATATAACTGTCAAAAAAGATATATCGTGTCCTGCATGTATGTTTTATGGACTAACTACGGAACGCCCTTTGACCTTTATACAACCACAAACGGAGGGAGGAGGGGTGATATTTTACAACAACCTTTTACAACAACATTTTACCACAACAATAAAAAAAAAAAACATTCTCATATCCACAACAATATGTATATATTATATATATATATATATATATATATATATATTATATATATATATATATATATATATATATATATATATATATATAGATATATATATATATAGATAGATAGATAAATAAATATATATATATATATATATATATATATATATAGATAGATAAATATATATATATATATATATATATACATATACATATATATATATATATATATATATACATATACATATATATATATATATATATATATATATACATATACATATATATATATATATATATATATACATATACATATATATATATATATATTATATATATACATATACATATATATATATATATACATATATATATACATACATATATATATACATATATATATATATATACATACATATATATATATATATACATATATATACATACATATATATATATATATACATATATATATACATATATATATATACATACATATATACATATATATATATATATATACATATATATATATATATATATATACATATTATATATATATATATATATACATACATATTGTTACAGACGTGGCTTGGATGTTATTTCCCGAGCGGTTTTATGGTATGACCACGTCTGCACAAGTTACCCGATTGTGCCCGAACGTTGACTAATAGCGCTATGCTAGACCAATGAAGGAAAAAGAAGACACACGGCTGGAATTAATACGACACGACACCAGGGATACGGTTCTCAAAGGTTGTTATTACAATAATGCGGAAGGTTTAGATTACAGGGACAAGAGGGAAACATAGGAAGGTGGGCACTTAAACACGCTTATATTAACCCCAACAGACGACAAATAAACGGGACAAGGCTCACTCACACGGGGGTTTGATTGCAACGAAAGCGGGTAGCGATCGCTCCAGGTGCACCTGGGCTCAGGGCAGGATCACGTACGGTCCAGTTCGTCCAAAGATGCGGGGAGGTATCGTCGCGCTGGGGGTGGCGGTGGCTTCTCTCTCCAAGCTGAGGCGCATCTGACGTCACGTCCGGCAAGCGGCTGCGTATATCCGGCGGGGAGTGACACGCCCTCAGGCTCGTTAGCTCCGCCTCGTGGAATCGGCACGTTTGCTTCTCATTGGGTGCGTGCGGGGGGGGTTACTGGCTCCGCCCCCGACGAGGAGCTGACAGCCAGCCCTTCGGGGTAACCCCGTGGAGCGCATGGTCTGGAGCTAATCGAGCCGGTGTGAGGACGCATCCTCCCCCGCTCCGCCGCCCATCTCCTCTGTTGTTGTTGTAATTGTTGTTGTAGTTGTTGTTATTGTTGTTGTTTGGGGAAGAAGATGGGAGGAGGTATGGAAAGGTCCTAAACTCACTACTGGTGCCATATAATCACATTCTGGTGCAACGAAGAGTCATAATTAATGGAAACGAGGCCTTAACTGACATAGATTAAGAATAACTAGGAAGATGTCCGAAAGTTGTCTACCTGTGGTGCGGTGGACCTGGCACGACATTTAATGGGGGATAAGGGGAAGGTCGGCTCTACTGATTGTTATTTACATGCAATGGGACTAGGGAATGGGGGACTGGGGAAAGTTGGGGAGTATTGGAGAAAATAGGGGAATATTTACAAGCGGATATGGAGGCCAATTCCATATTCGCAACATTGCACCCTTCTCTACCCTCGGGGCGTCCCGACCCGATAAATTTTTACCTACTTTAGTGTGGCACGCAATGTAGTTCCCTCTACTATTAACTCTACCCTGAGTGCGACAGTTTTACAGATATTCACAAATGAGTAAATATGTCCCCCTGCGACGTTGCACCCTTCTCCTCACAGAAACACACCCACAGGATAACCGAATCCGGAAAGAATTCTCAAACTAAACATACAGCCGGTAGGGAGCATTATTTACAAGACTACGCTGCTATTTACACTACGATCCAGGACCTGTTTTTGGAGGAACACATGCAGATGTTATGCATAGAGAGAGCGCGCTTGCCAACATCGATACACCAACCCACGAGTGCTCTGTGGCCGACGGCCTTTAATAACGTGCAGAGCACCCTTTTCCAGCATCAAAAGCACCACCCCACCACCAATCGGTGCAGTCACCATTGTTCAATGATTAAAAATAAATGCGACAACCCCTAACCCTGCAGGTGTCTCTTGCTCTTCTTGTGGTGCACTTGGTGGTGTTAACTATTAGTGGTTCACCTGTATGGCATAGGTGCCACGTTGATCCATAGGTCCATCCCCGGGTGGTGCTTGGCCGCAAACGAACTGCGGTCCATTGTGGGTGGCCACAAACATTGCGGTCCATATGGTGTACCGATCCAGGCAGCGAACAGCGAAAGTGCAGGCCCACAACTGCGCAGCCAGCACCTCTCTCTCCTCTCTCTCTACCCCAAAGCCAGATCCTCGGAGGTGGGAGACAAAAGAAGCAGACAAGTGAGTAAGGTGGTAAGGGCGCAAAAGTGCACGCAATGTAAGGTAATGCACACTGGGGGCACATGGGAACCAGGTGAGACAGGTACGTTCCTATCGTACGCCCCCCCCCCACCAGGTAACCTACATGGCCCCTCCCTTACCCCTTACTGTATCCACACAACACAACACTACTCATAAACATCTACTTTACAAATCAACAAACATCCCTACTGTCTTCCCCGTTCCTCCCATATACCAAATTCGTCTTCTCTCCCTCCTAACCAATCAAATTTGCCATTTTCAACTCTCATCAAAATTTGCCATCTCCAACTGAACATCAAAATTTGCCATCACCAATTCATCATCAGTCCCTCCTAGGGAGGGAGAGATGGAATCACCCCAATGTCTCATCCACGTCGTGATGCGTCTCACAAATCCTCACAGCAATCTCATTTCCTGCACAAAACAAAGAAAACACAGGTGTGGAGTCATCATCATCACCACAGGTAAGTGGCTGCGTATGGTGCGACAGGTTCATCAATCCTAACTATCGCCTAAATGACTTTAACAACTTTACACTACCCGGGGTCTTTCTCCGGCCAAACCATTGGCCCTCTTACACTATGGGTTCTAAAAACCAATTCCCATTGGCCAAACTGTGGTGCTCTTCAATTTGGGGTCTCACTCCCCCGATTCATCTCCCGGTGCCCTCGTACAATTTCTGGGCTGCGACGTGTACCTCTCCCAGTGGGTCTACCCACCTGCACACCTCCACCACTGCAGTTGCCTCCGAGCTTACCTGCTCCTTACCCTAACCTAACTACCAGGGGAAGGCCCTCTGGCTCTCTCCCCACTCCGTGCCCTCTCTGGCACTGGGCTGCCCGATCCACACCCGGGATCCTCAGGCACCCACTCACAACTACCGGCTCCCAGAGCCCACCTGCGGCCTCACCTGGCCGACATCCTCACAGTGGTGGAGTGCCCAACCAACTACACACACTAACAGGCTACACGCCCAGCCATTTCCACAACACTAATGCACCCATTCACAACACCATTCTGCAACCGCACCACAAATGCCAATATCCAACCACAATTTACCTGCACCCTCTACCTAACACTTACACTACCCGCCCCGGGTACTCGTGAAAGGGGTCCACTCTTCCCCCATCCACACCTTCGCACCATGCACACCACTCCGTACCACTTACTCCAGCTCTCTCCACACACCTGTACTGGCACACCTGTGCTCTCACACCTGGTGCCACCTGCACCCTTCTCTCCCCAAGCGCATTCGCGCTGATCCATTACACTCACTACTCATACACTGCTCCACACACCTGTCCAGTTGCACACCTGTGCAATCACACCTGTTCCATCCTCACACACACGGCATCATCTCAGCTAACTACTCCCTTCTGAAACTTGCGCTTCCCAGTCGTCCCTTTAAACTATTGCGCTCCCTCGTCATTATCATCCATACTAATCTACCTGCGTCCCCACTACAGGTATCAGTCACTAACTAACCTTAACGTTACCTAAGGTCATCTTCTCTAGATCCCTACACACAATATCCTAACCCACCCGGGCTAGTTTTCACTGCCATACACCCCATAAGCTATTGCTCCTTTGCCCCCCCATGGGAAGGGTGGCAGGGATGCCACCCTCTCCCACCGGGCCTATCGCTCCTCAATCCCCCAGTCCTCTGGCACTAATAAGCCCCCCCCCTTATTCAGAGGTACTGGGTCCCGCCTCGGCATCTAAAGCCGAGGCAATCCACGGGGGCGCCTGCTCGCCGGTGTAAGGTCTTATCCGGTCGGCGTGGACGATCCGAGGGAGGGCTCGTGGCCCCATTTTGATCTTAAAGACCACGTCACAGATTTGCGACAGGACGACTCCTGGGCCTTGCCAGGGGGAGGTGAGTTTTGGGCACCTTCCCTTCCGCCTCCGGGGATTAAAGAACCAAATCTTCATCCCCGGAGCGTATTGACTCCCCTGGCTCCGGTCGTCGTACCTGCGCTTCATCTTTTCCCCCGCCAGATGGAGTTGGCGGCGGGCGAAGGCATGGACTAGCTCCATGCCTTCCTCTAGGTGACGTGCGTACCCCTCCCTCGGCGGGTTAACCACTGTGTCTGGCACGGGACCGCATAGCAAGTCGGCGGGAGCCCGTAACTCCCGCCCATACATAAGCAACGCTGGACTGCATGCGGTGGCCCCGTGCTGGCTGGTTCGGTAGGCCATGAGCAAATAAGGGAGATGTTCGTCCCAGTCATCCTGACGGGTGGTGGTGAACAGTGCCAGTTGTTGGATTAGAGTTCGATTGAATCTTTCCACCATCCCGTCAGATTGAGGTCTTAAAGGCGTTGTTCTGGTTTTCCGAATTGACAGGAGACTGCACACATCTTTTAGCAATTTGCTCTCAAAATTTCGTCCCTGGTCGGTGTGCAACTCCTGTGGAATCCCATGCCGGCACACAAATCCTTCCACGAAGGCCTGCGCTACCACCCCTGCTTCTTGGTTGGGGAGGGCGTAGGCCTCCGGCCACTTGGTGAAATAGTCCATTACAACGAGGATATACTTATTACCTTGGCGGGTGCGGGGCAGCGGTCCTAGAATATCCATAGCCACCCGCTCAAGGGGGGCCCCCACCTGATGTAATTGAAGGGGGGCCCTCATCCTCCGTGCTGGTCCCTTTTTGGCAGAACAGGCGTCGCATCTCCGACACCAGTCCTGTATGTCGCGCCCCATATTCACCCAATAGAACCTCCGGCGGACCCGAGATATTGTCTTTGTCCTGCCCAAATGGCCGCCGGAGCGGGTACCATGCACCTGTTGCAATATGACGTTCTTGAATTTGTCAGGGACTATCACCAGCCAGGAAGTTCGATCAGAGGGAACCTCCACCCACTTGCGATACAAGATGTTGCCTTTCAATTCCAGGGTCTGCCACTGAGCCCAATATGCCTTTGTTTGTGCCCCGAGGGGGGTGACCTCTTCCCCCTTTGGTCTTTGCCCCAATTTGACCCATTGGAACACCGGCCCCAGAACAGGATCCTCCTGCTGGGCCGTGCTCCAAGCCAACTCTCCAAATTCCTCGTCCGCGGTTAGTGGCAAAATTGGCCCTCTCACCCGGGTTGCCCGGACGACGAGAATCGGGGCGGAATCGCCCAATTGCTCCCTCTCCTCGTGTCTCGCACAAAATTTACAGTTTTCCCCCAGACAAGGACGCCGAGAGAGTGCGTCCGCATTACCATGGGCCTTCCCGGCCCTATGGGCCACATCAAAATCGTACTGCTGCAACTTTTCCAACCACCTTGCAATTTGGCCCTCCGGTTCCTTGAACCGAAGGAGCCATTGCAGGGAGGAATGGTCAGTTCTAACCAAAAATTTCCGCCCGTACAAGTACGGGTGGAAATGGTTCATGGCAGCCAGCATAGCCAATAACTCTTTGCGAGTGACGCAATAATTTCTCTCGGGCCTACTTAAGGCCCGACTATAATAACCAATCACTCTCTCCACGCCCTCCTGTGTCTGAGACAAAACTGCGCCCAATCCTTCCTGGCTCGCATCCGTGTCCAGGGTAAATGTCCCGTCACTAGTGGGGTAAGCTAGAAGGGGTGCGGATGTTAGACACCCCTTCAATTTTTGGAAGGCCTCGTGGCACTCCCGTGTCCAATTAAATCGCGTCCCCTTCTCCGTAAGCCGGTGGAGGGGACGGGCCAACTCCGCAAATTTCGCCACAAAGCGCCGGTAGTAGGAGCAGAGTCCCAAAAATCCCCGCACCTCTTTGATGGTACGTGGTGCGGGCCACTCCTCTACCGCTTTAATTTTGTCTGGGTCTGTTTTTACCCCCTCGCGGCCAATCACGTGACCTAGATAGGCCACCTCTCTTGCAAACAAAGTGCACTTACTCGGGTTCAGCTTCAACCCTGCCTGTCTGAGGCACCCGAACACCTGGTCCAAATTAGCTAGTGCCTGGGGGAACGTTTGGGCATGTACCAGGACGTCATCCAGGTACACCAGGCATGATTGCCATGGCATGCCGCCTAGTACATGCTCCATCAATCTCTCAAAGGTGGCGGGGGCGTTACACAAACCAAACGGCATCACAGTAAACTGATACAGTCCCTTACCTGTGGAAAATGCCGTTTTCTCCTTCCCTGCCCTATCCATCTCCACCTGCCAATACCCACTCTTGAGGTCCAAAGTTGTGAACCAATTTGAGCCCGCAACGGCATCGAGGGTGTCATCAATCCTTGGCAGGGGATATGAGTCCTTGAGTGTCACGTTGTTTAGCTGGCGATAGTCCACGCAGAACCGCGTGGTCCCATCCTTCTTTTTGACCAGCACAACAGGTGACATCCAAGGACTTCCCGAGGGCTCGATCACACCTGCGTCGAGCATTTTTGCAACCTGCTCGTCAGCTTCCGCCCTCTTGCTCCAAGGGAGCCGTCGGGCGGCCTGACGAATAGGCCGGGCCTCACCGGTGTGGATCTGATGTTTCACCAGGCCCGTACGTCCAATATCCTCGGTGGACAAGGAGAAGAGGTCCAAATGGGACCCAACCAGTTTGTGTAAGGCCTCCCTCTGGGTACCTCCCAACTCTACGCTGCTACGATTTACCATCTCGCAAATGGGATCGGGCCAATTCCTACTTGTCATTGAAGGCTCCCCCCGGGGTCGGCTCGGCTGGACGTTCTCGCCCCTCACTGTCGCGACTTCCTCAACGGGGGTGCAGCCAGCTACCCTCGTGCCCCTTACTATAGTGCGTGGTTCTGTACTCATATTTATTACTCGGACGGCCACTACCGGTCCGTTCGTTTTTACAAGGGTGCGGCCCACGATTAAACCCGGTATGGACTGCGCTGCCACCGGTTCGACCAGGCCGCAGGACTCCTGCCATGTTGGGCGAGCTGCCCATCGGGCCGGCACTATCGCCTCGGCCCTTGGGGGGATGGTCACGGCCTCGGAAGCCTCCAGCTCCGCTCTCTCGGCCGTGCTCACTCCCCCTAACGGCAGCTCTTCTACTCCCACCTGCAGGATCCCCCGGCACAAGTCGATTTTACAACCGCTGGCAGTCAACAGGTCCAACCCTATTAAACATGGGTCGCACACCTCCGCCACCCAAACATCTATCTCCCTCCTTACCGACCCTAACTTGAGGGTCACAGAACCACGCCCTATGATCGGGGCCGTTACCCCGGTAGCAAGCTGCAAACTATAATTTTGCAGGCGCTGGATCTTATCCCAGCCACCTGTACTCGAATCAAGGACCACAGGGCTGATGATCGTGGCGCTAGCTCCTGTGTCCACTACGGCGTCTACCCCCACGCCGGCAATTTTGCATCTAATTGTCAGGCTACCGGTTCCAATTTGGCCACAATAAATGACCTGTCGCGTCAATGAGGGCTCTCCTCCATCCTCTGCTGCCGAACACCGCCCTACGTGCCCGACACCTTCTAGTTTCCCGGGGTCTGGCGGGGGGGTGTCTGGGGTCGGCTAACCCGCTCCCCCCTGGGCGGAGTTGAGGACCTCAACTGCCGGGGATCATCCCGGCGCGCGTTTCGACAGTGCCGCGCCAGGTGACCCAGGCGGTTGCAGGTATAGCACCTCACCTGGTAAGGTGCTTGCCTCCGGAATTCCAAATTCCCCCCCCTGTAGGTCCGAATTGGATTACCCGCTCGTGGTCCACCGCGGGCCACCTCCGGGGCCGCCTGCCATGGTCCAGGTCCTGCCAGGCGCTGGTCCACCAGCCTCCGGACCATGCCCGCCAGGTCAGGACCCACGTCGGGGGCGGGCCCCCTAAGGGGTCCGCCCTCCATCGGGGGTCCCATCTGGCGGACCGCCATTGCGAGACGCTCGCCCCCCCGGGCCAGGGGCCTCGCTGCTTCCCAACGGGCCGCAGCGTCAGCCGCCTGGCTCAGAGTCTGCGGGCGCCACATGGCGAGCTGTTGCCGGAGCTCAATATCCGGGAGGGCCTGGATAAAATGGTCCAGCGCCAGGCTTTCCCGGGAATCCGCTGCCATGCTAGCATGTGCGATCCCCACTGCGCGGCGAATGTCGTGGGCAAGTTCCCCGATGGCTTCCTGGGGCTTGCGCTTTCGCAGCGCGAGCTGAGCTTTAACAAGCTCGCTCTGCTGTTCTATTCCAAATCGATTAATTAGGGCGTCGCGGAGGGCTGGCAGGGTGAGAGCACCCGCTGGTAATGCCGTCAGCACCTCCGCCGCCGCGCCGCGCAATGCGGCCACCAGGTGTACTCCACCTTCGTCCTCACCCCAACCGTTACCCTTACACACACAGTCGAACTGCGCCAGGTACGCGCGTAGATCACTCTTGCCGTCATACGGCGCGAGTGGGACCTTGTGGGACCACCTCGTATGCGAGTCGTTGCCCGCCGGCCGGACCCCGTGCGTCGCCCCTTGCGGGGTCAGCGCGGGGCCGAACCGGCCGGGCCCCCACAGTACATTACCCCCAAGGGGCTCTCGTGCCTCCCCGGTCCCTCCAACAACTACCCCTGTTGGTGTCGATGCATGGGTCACACCTCCGCAACCCGCTACCCATTCCATACCACCACAACCTTGCTCACCCACACCTCGCACCTCTCGTTCCATACCCTCCGGACCAGCCATACACCTCACTCTTGGCCTCTCACGAACATCCGGGTCTATCTCGACCCCCAAGCTTATTAAATCACCTGGCGCATCATACGCACGACCATATTGGTCACCACTTACACCGGGTCCTCTTTCTCTTCGCTTCTCCTCCATCACCTGCGAATCCCTCATCCGGTTAATGAGCACATCATCACGATCCGAACACAGACTTTGGACCAATTCTTTTACTTCCTCCTTTATCTCTTTCT
>NC_136262.1:206448524-206498524 GCF_964187855.1 Myxine glutinosa | reverse complement strand
ATTCACGCAGAGGTCGGCTGCTGGTCCAAGTGGTCGATTTGACGCGTTAATTTTGCCCACAAGTTCTCTATTGGATTCCTATCCGGGGACATGGCAGGCCACTCCATATGCTCTACACCACGGTCAGCAAGGAAGTGTTGGATCATGCGAGCATGATGAGGCCGTGCATTGTCATCTTGGAAGACAAAGTTTCCTCGAAAGGCTGCACGAGCAAATGGGAGCAATGTTTCTTCCAGAATGGCCCTGTACTTGAACTGGTTCATGTTTCCATTCAGAACAACCAGGTCAGTTTTGCCCCCTGCATGAAAAGCAGCCCAAACGGTCACCCCACCACCTCCAGCTTGGACTCTTGGCACTATACAATCTTTGTTGTAGGCTTCATGCACTTGTCTGCGCACTCGGACGCGGCCATCTTGACGATAGACCAGAAATCTAGACTCGTTACTGAAGATCACGTGATTCCAGTGTCCTGGCTGCCATTGACGGTGCTCTCTGGCCCACTGCAATCGGCGCTGGCGGTGTTGTCTGGTCAGGCATGGCTTTCTCAGGGGACGCCTGGCACGATAGCCTGCTTGAACCAGTCGTTGGTTGACTAGCCTTCTGGATACAGGCACATTTGTCAGTTGCTGCCACTCAGCCCTAAGCTGATTCGCTGACTTGGTACGGCCATTGCGGACTAACCGGTTCAGCTGGCGATCATCCCTCCTTGTGGTTCTGTGGGGACGTCCTGGCCTCGGTATTGGAGTAGGGACACCCCTACTTTCTGGCATTGCCAGCTTTTCGTTTGGCATTTCGTTTCAGGATCTTTGACACCTGACCTTGAGTGATGCCATACTGCCGAGCAATAGCACGCCGTTTCGTGCCGTAATTTCGTAAAGCCACCACTCCATGACAAACAGCATTGTCGAGTTGACAGACCATCTCCAGAGGAAGCGGCAATAACTTTTGGAGACGTGCAGCAGTTGTTTTCCACTAATACAGAACGCAACAACCCTGGTATACCCGACTGTGAAGCCAATCATCAAATGCACCTGTCCGTACATTTTGCCACACCACCTGTGATATAATCCTGTTGTTGACTTCTTGCTCCGACAGACAATCACTGACCTGGTTATTTTAACAAATAAATCACCAAAGTGTAAAAGAAACTCACCAGATTGATATACTGAGTTAAGAAAGTAAACACAAGTCAAGAAAAAAAATATTCCATATTAAATGCCAAGTCTGTGTGTGTGTGTGTGTGTGTGTGTGTGTGTGTGTGTGTGTGTGTGTGTGTGTGTGTGTGTGTGTGTGTGTATGTATATATATATATATATATATATATATACATACATACACACACACACACACACACACACACACACACACACACACACACACACACACACACACACACACACACACACACACACACACACACACACACACACACACACACACAGATATATATAGTCGTACGACTCCGGTTAACACCAGAAGGTCACGGATAGGCCTAAACGGATTTAATGGAGGCAATGGCCAATACGGATTTTACTATGGTCGCGCGGGAGGAAGAAGGAAAGTGGGAGCTGCGGTAAAAGCTTACGTTGTGCGCCGACTGCAGCTTCAATCCTGCAAGGAAATTAATTCAAGCGAACAACCAATATTTTGAATGGGAAGGGAAAATAATACAAGGGTTTATTGCAAAGAAACGTATGGACAGGAAAACTTGATATTATATAAAGTTCCTAGGTTGGGATCCCACACACTGACGTCAAATACAGACGGGGGGGAGTGAACAACCAAAATAACACTCCCTCACTCCCTCCCTCCTCCGGTATGATAGACCTGAGCCTCGTCCTGGTGGTGGGGTGGCTATCTTTATCAAAAACTCTCTTCCTCACTCTCCTTGCACTGCCCTCTCTCCACCCCACCCCCAGAGTACCTCTGGCTATGGCTTCCTCTCTGCTCTGTACCGTCCTCTGTACCGTGTTCTGTACCGTCCAATGTGTTCTGTACCATCCTCCAAACAGTGATGACTCCATCTACATTTCGCTGTCGGACAACATGGACCAACTTCTATCAACTATCCAAACTCTCTCTTCCTCATATGTGGCGACTTCAACTGTCATCATGCCAGCTGGCTGGGTGTGGGTTCATCTCTCACCAGCCATGGCACCTCAGCAAAGGACTTCTGCGACTCATTGGGACTGACACAATCTGTCAATTTCCCGACCCGGATCTCAGTCAATGGAGTATCTTCTCTTCTGGACTTGGTTATGACTAACTTCCCTGCAAATGTCTGCTGCTCTTCTTCTGCTCCAATCGGTTCTTCTGATCATGTGCTTGTTAAAGTGGACATCTCTCTGGCCATTCTCAGAGAGCCTCCTCAGCGCCGACGAGTCTGGCATTTCACTCAGGCTGACTGGCACGGTCTGCAAGCAGCCATAAATCATCCGGACTTGTCTCCCATCTCCACTGCCTCCGACATAAATTCTTCCTGGGAATTATTCCAAAGCAAACTGCTCTCTCTCTCATGCACAGATTTATCCCATCTCGTCTTCAGTTGTCTTACCCTTCCTCCCGTCCATAGTACACTGAATCTTGTGGTGAGGCAGTTGCACTAAAACAACTTGCCTTTGCCTCTTGGAAGGCAAATCCAACTCAAGGCAATCTCAGTTCCTTCCACCAAGCTCGGAACAAGTGTGTGTCTACCCTCAGCAGTGCCAGAAAGCACTATCTCTCCACACTCAAGATTGAACTCTCAAACCTGTCTCCTTCCTACAAATCCTGGTGGCGTCTGGTCAAAGCGTTTCTGGTGTTTGTTCCCCCTCCATCCCCTCCCTTACCTCAAATGGCGACGCAGTTGATACCGCACGTGACAAAGCCGAATGCCTCAACTCTGTGTTTGCCTCAAAATCTTGTGTCCCAAACCCATCTCTCTCTGTTCCCACCTTTCGCAGTCGAACCCAACTGCCCCTGGACTCTGTGTCCATCTCTCCTGACGAGGTGGAGAAGTTTCTGTCAAACCTCGACTCTGATTCTGCAACTGAACCAGACGGCATCAGCCCACAGGTCCTAAAATCCTGCTCTGCGGCTCTATCTCACCCTCTCGCTGTTCTTTTCACCCTCTCTTTTGCTCAAGGTCATCTGCCAGCATCTTGGAAATCAGCAAACATTACCGCTTTACACAAAAAATGTGCAAAAACAGATCCTTGTAACTACAGACCAATCAGCATGCTTCCAATTATCAGCAAAGTCATGGAATCCATCATTGCTTCGGATATCAAATCCTTCCTCTTCTCCAATGGCTTGATCTCTGATCATCAATTTGGATTCAGACTAGGTCATTCTACTCTGGACATCTTGCTTCTGCTGTCTCAACAATGGATGGAGGTCCTCAATGCCAAACAGGAAATCAGAGCTGTCTCACTTGACATATCACGTGCCTTCGATGCGGTCTGGCACCCAGCTCTGCTCACCAAACTCTCCTCCTTTGGTATCCATGGAAATCTCCACGCATGGCTGGCGGACTTCCTCTCTAGTCGTCGTCAACGTGTGGCCCTGAATGGGTTTCTCTCATCTCCTCTTCCTGTTTTGGCTGGAGTTTCCCAAGGTAGTGTTCTGGGCCCTGTGCTATTTCTGGTCTTCAACAATGATCTCTCCGACTCTCTGGAAAATCCTCTCTATCTCTTTGTTGATGACTCCACTATCTGCCGCTACATTCCTAATCCCTCAGATCGGCAGTCTGCAGCCTCTTCACTCTCTGCAGACCTGGAAAAAATCACAGACTGGTCAAACAAGTGGAACATGTCTTTCAATCCTGACAAATCGCACACTCCTACAATGTCTCTCCGAAAGGACCGACTGGAAAACCCTCCCATCTACTTTCTGAACAATCCTCTCCAAGAAGTTCTGTCGCTCAAGCTTTTGGGTCTCACTATCTGCCATGATCTTTCTTGGGAAAACCACATTTCCAACCTGGCCTCCAAAGCCAGTCGCCGACTGGGCATCCTCCGTCGTGCGAAGTCCTTCCTTGGCACACCTGAGCTCCTCACCACATACAGGGCTTTCATACGCAGCTCAATGGAATACTGCTCTCCCCTCTGGGCTGGTTCTCCTGCCTCACACCTAGCTCGTCTTCACGCTGTTGAAACCAAAGCGTTCAGAATAATTGGAATCTCCCTTGATGAAGCTAACTCCGAGGGCCTTTCACTCACTTACCGCAGGCAGGTTGGTGGTCTTTCTGTCTTCGACTGACTCCTCTCCGGCCTTGCTCCCCCAGCTCTTCTCTCTGTGCTTTGCCGCCCAAATATTCGTACAGGTCGCGCAAGATCTGCCAGCAACCCTCTGATGGTTAAACTGCCGAAATCTCGG
This sequence comes from Myxine glutinosa, assembly GCF_964187855.1. Lineage (NCBI taxonomy): Eukaryota > Metazoa > Chordata > Myxini > Myxiniformes > Myxinidae > Myxine > Myxine glutinosa. The sequence continues at coordinate 206,494,168 of NC_136262.1, read as the reverse complement.
CTCTCTGCTCACCTTCACTCTTTCATTCCTCTTTTCTCCCGCCTCTGGAACAAACTCACCCACTCCTTTCAATCCCACTCCTCCCTCCAGGTCTTTAAAACAACTGTTCGCCACCATCTTTTATCTTCCCCCATGCAAAACCTTGATCTTTTCTACCCCTGCTAATTCACCCCAGATATACTTAATTTTTTTTTTTTTAATTCCAACTTCTTTCCTGGAAGTCCTTGCAGTGTTCATATGTTTTATACCTCTCCCACCTCCCCCAAAGCCCTCCCCCTCCCACATTTCTCCCGTTGTCCCTGCTCTCAAATGTTGTGTTTGTGTCCTTCCCCCTCTCTCCCCACCTTGTCTGCCGCTCCCCTTATTTTTTTGTGTTTTGTGTGTCGGTTTGACTTTTTGTGTGATTAATGTTAGCTTTCTCACGAGCCTCGATCTTGTATACAAAAAAAAAAAAAACACGTCCGTTATGTAATCGGGAACGCCGAGCTCGGTCTTGTCTGTCTTGTCGTCTTCAATCTCCAGCGTGGAGGAATCCTCCGCCCGCGTCGCTAGGCCCGTTCACAGCACTGAGCCTCACTCCCACACAAGCACCGCTCCAAGCACCACAAAGTCGATCTTCACACACGATCGATAAGCCAACTCTCAAGCCAACTCAACTAGGGCCAAGACTGCGAGCCAACGTAACCAGGGACAGGACTCTCTCCACTCGAGATCGCACCGGGACTGCCAGGGCCAGGAATCTGCGCGCAGAGTTCCGTGCGCTCTTTTTATAACCTCGGGCGGTGACATCAGCCTCGGCGTGGCACCCAACCAGAGCCTCGTAACTTCCCACCCTTTGTCGACCCGCTTCGCGCCTTCCGCGTCCATTCGCGATAACCGATCACAGCCCTCTTGGGCGTGGTGTAGCTCGTTTGTGTAGCGTGGGCATAGCACGTGCGTGTAGCGTGATCATAGCTCGTAGGTGCAGCTGGCCGTGGTCCATGCGGCGGCACCCCGAGCCGGCCCCCCCCTTTCCTGTCCGTCTTCCAAAGTCATGTCAGGGAAGGGAATCATTTAATGTTGCGCTGGGGATCTAACTACGTGTCTACAGGTGTGCATTGCCATACGGGACAAAGGTTTGGCTATGAGGTGTGACACACGGGCGTTATTCTTTCATCCCTCCTCTACTTATCACTCGAACATCCTGGTATGTTCACAGGTATACTCTTAACCGACAAAAACGCCTAAACACATAGAACTTATTACAGGTCAGATTCCTTACCGCGACAGACGAATACCTACCTACACAGATCTATCTGGCTCTACATATTTCTACCCCACCGACATAACAGAGTCCCCCACCTGGAACTGTAGCTCCTGCTCGGTTCACTGCAGGCGCTACCATCCCAGCCTTAACACTTACTGTCTCACACTTAATTAACCTTTGAAATAAATCAGGAGGGCTATGGGAAGTGAGTCGGACTTCCTCCCTATGCACCTTAACATGCTAATTCCCCTTAACATCATGCAATCAAATATTTACAATGGTCTTATTCGTTGTTCCTGCGGAGGGAGGAAACAAACAACAAGCCAAAACTAACTTAACCACAAACCTGAGCAAACTTACAAAATTCCAAAACTCTAAAAACATTTATACAACCCGGGTCTACAGACCGCGTCCCCCGGTGGATGCCACAAGACACAACCTTACCTGCGGGGCCATCCACAATGCGCCCCTAAATTTCTGCGGGCCCTGTCCAGTTGTTACAGGTGAGTGACATGGCTCGGTGGATTTCGCCCACATTCATTCAACACAAGCCCCTTATCCACTCATTCTCATTCCAAAACTCATCACGGCACAAAATCATTTAAAGCACTTATTATACCCCCCTGCAGGACCATGGCATTGATGTCATTCGTGTGTGCATGTCATTTCTACTACTAGGCAGCGGGGAGGTACCGCACAAAAAGATGGTGGGGGCGCTTCAGGCTGTGGTGCCCGCAGTCCCAAAAACAAGTCAACCGACTCACAAGTTCATTGCCCCCCCCCCCCTTTTACCTCTTTTTCCCCGTGACAGCCCAACAGCCCTTTCCGCCGTTACCTCGCCGGTGAGGGTCTCCACACACCAGGCTCCATTGCCTCCTGCGGCCGCACAGCTCCACGGGTCGCCGGGGGTCTCCTTAAACCCAGGGCGCCCAACCAGACCCTCCACCGACGAGCTCCAATCTGGAGATACCACTGGCTGCCAGGGGTAATTGCCGCAGAGGGGGGTCGCAGGCATCGCTCCTCAGAGCTTGATCCGTACCTGCGGACACACACACCTTCCCCACCCACAAGATCCCAAAACACACTTCCTCCCCCGCTGCCATTCAATTCTCAACACAATTCAGCACAATTCCAAGCAGATGTTGCAAAAAGATGTTACAAAAGGTTTTGCCATGGCCTACCATATGTGAAATCCCAGTTCACATTTAAATCCATATTTCCAAAACACATTTCACAATAATCACCACTCAAACATTTTCTCCAACCTCACGACCACATAGAAACACATAACCACTACACAAACACAAACGCCACCCACAAGACTCTGTGGCACACCTGGAAGACTCTGTGGCACACATTCCATCCCCCCTCACCGGCCATGTCATCACTCTCACCCGCCATGTCATCACTTTCACCCGCCTCCCAACTCCAAATTACATGTCCAAAAATTTACCAAGCAAGTCCTGACGCCTGGGACAGTACACCTCAAAACACTCACCTCAAGCGCAGATAGTTGTAGGTTGGTCAGGTCCAAAGTGCAATCCACCCATACAAATCCCAAAATTTCTCATTGGGCCAATCAAATTTTTCCAAATTCTTCTTTTGTCCCCACTACACTGGCAGGTATGTATGTGGGTCCGCATCCAACGGTGATTATCACTACACAACTACCTGTGGCCACGACAGCTCCGCACCTCTACCATGCAAGGGTCATCGGGACAAGGTGAGCAGTCAAGACGCCAACATGGCCCATGAGTATCCATAAGGATGCGACCCACCATCCACCCTTCGGCCCCCCTGCGAGGAACACAGCTGCACCAGTCCCAGCTGGCCAATGTGGTGAGCACCTGCTGCCACAACAAACCCTACCGCGCGCACAACCTCGGCCCTGGGGGAGACGGTCACAGAGCGTGGCATTCCCCTCATGTCACTTACGCCGCCCTCGTCCCCCAGTCCACAGAACCGCAGCCCCCCAGTGCTCACCCACACTTGACCACACCAAGGTCCAGTCAACAGCCATGCTCCACCAGGAGACCCACCCAGAAGACATGGTCCACACACCTCGGACACGCACAGCACCACGTTGACCCTCAGACCACCCAACTACATCCCCATGACTCTGCGTCCTAAATATTGGCGCAGTCGCCCCCGCAACCAGTTGAAAGCTGTGTCCTGCTACCCTATCAATTTTATCACTGCCTCCAACGATTTGGTCTAACACACCTGGATCAATAATGGCATCGCGATAGTGTCCACCATTTCTCTTCACAAAATTCACCCTTAAATTTACATCTCACCCTCAGATTACCCATGCCAAACATTTATAACAATTCACTCATTTCACCAAAGAAAGATGCTTTGCAATACACATGACAGCCGAGCATGGCCCATAAACAAGGCTCGTTGCACATCTCCCGATTCATCAACCCCATGGCTCTCTTCCCAAACCGAGAGTCCATAAATCATAACGGAACATCTGTGGAAGGTCACTCTCACACCATCACGTTCCACAGATGCCCCAATGGTTGTCTGGCAGGCTATCTCCATCTCTGTCCATGCGGTTCGACCCGCGTCCATAGCCCAGCACCGCATGGCAGGTCACCACATGCCGGCTGTCCCAGAGTCTCAGGGAGAGGGTGCCAGGCCGCATGCCCGGGTGGTCACTACATCAGGCCCAAGTTGGCCGTCCGCAGTGCCACCACCAAAGCACGACCCAGAACACCTCCCCCTAGTGGTCCTCAATATTTGCCATCCCAGGCTTGAGAAATCACCTCGGACCCCCTGGAGGCCTTAATCCCCACCAGGGTCCGGTGACCCTGCCGGCCCGAGCCACCAGCTCGGACAGCGCCCCGACGGACAAGGGACACCACACTCCACCAGACCCCCCGTGAGGCCCAGGTCGTACCATGACACCCATGGCTGGACCCCACGTCCAAATCTCTTCAGCACAGCCCCCTAGCTGGCTGGCATACCCAAATTTTTAAAGGGGCAACTTTTGCCCGAGGCCATCTCCAATGACCTCCCCTGGCCCACATTCCACAGCCCGGGGACCAACTCTCCCCATGGCTGCTCCAAATCAAACTCCCATTTAAATCTAAATTTATTTTTCCTTTTAAAAATTTTGATTTTCCATCCCAAACCGCAGCTGCAGGTAACAACTCCCTCGGATTGTTCTGCCCCTCCCTGCAGCTGGTCCACATTCCCTATGGGGACCAAATCTTCAGAGGCTCGATTTCCCGACTCTCCAAAGTCCAAATTCAGCTCAGAGCCAAAACACTCCCCCAACTGGTTCTGTAATTTCGGAGCCTCTTGTTCCCAATTGTTATGCACGATGAGGGTCCCCATGGTCACCACAACCACCTCCTCGGACCGACTCACCTCCTCCCCCAAGCTCCTTTGGGCCCGGTCAACCTTATCCTCCATGGGACTGTCCCAGGTCCCCAGCCGCTGTATCAAATCAAGCTCATCATCATCATCACCCCAAATCATTTCTGGCCCCGACAGGCCTTCTTTCCCAATAAATACCCGGTCCGGCTCCATAGCACGGACCCCAATAATGTTACCCCCTCTTGCTCTGAACCACCGCCCTGGCACAGCAAGGATTCAATTCCATCCCCTGGTTGGGGTGTTGGGGCATCCACCCGGTCCCGATGAACCTCCAGGTCATGATGTGGGAAACATTCCTGACCACAATTTCCACATTCCCCATTCACCATTAACCTCTTGGCACTCCACATCTACCTGTACACATTCCCCATTCACCTCTTCACATGCCATTCCCGGTGCAATTCCCAATTTGGCTCCCCCCGTGCCGATTCAAATTCTGCCACCTTTGGCTTCTCCTGTGTTTCCTTCCCTGGTTCACTCCTTCGTTCGTTCATTCCCTCTACCTTTCCTTCCAAACTATCACTCATTCCCTTCATTCCTTCCCTAAATTTATTCCCCCGGGACTCCATCTTGTTATTCAATCCCTCAATGTTTCCTTCCAACCGCTCACCCTGAGCATCCATTTTGTTTTTCATTTCTCCCATATCATTTTTCAATCCCCCAATTTGATTTCCCAATCGCTCACCCATTCCCTCGATTTTGTTATCCAATCGCGCCATAAATTGCATTAAGGCCTGGGTGTCTACGGAGGCCGTCCCTGCGGCGGGGAAATTCCATCACCACCCTCTACTTCCGACTCACCCCCAAGACTTCCCGCATCTTCCATTCTCCTTTCCTCCATATTGCCTACTTCTTCCATCCGTAAGAAGGAGTAGCTTCCCCGCGCGTCTTTTAACAGGAACCGATAAAATTGAATGACGCACCTTTCGCGTCGTGCAAGCCCAATCGACTAAACAAAATTTTTGCCTCGGACTAAAAAAAATTTGTTTCCAAATTCTCCACACTCCTTGACACCAAATTTATTTCCAGGGTTCTATCCCACTCCTCGACAACAGTTGTCGTGCGACTCCGGTTAACACCAGAAGGTCGCGGATAGGCCTAAACGGTTTTAATGGAGGCTACGGCCAATACGGATTTTACGATGGCCGCACGGGAGGAAGAAGGAAAGTGGAAGCTGCGGTAAAAGCTTACCTTGTGCGCCGACTGCAGCTTCGATCATGCAAGAAAATTATTTCAAGCGAACAACCAAGATTTTGAATGGGAATGGAAAATAATACAAGGGTTTATTGCAAAGAAACGTAGTGACAGGAAAACGCGATATTATATAAAGTTCCTCGGTTGAGATCCCACACACTGACGTCAAATACAGACGGGGGGGAGTGAACAACCAAAATAACACGTCCGTTATGTAATCGGGAATGCGGGGCTCGGTCTTATCTGTCTTGTCGTCTTCAATCTCCGGCATGGAGGAATCCTCCGCCCGCCTCGCTAGGCCCGTTCACAGCACCGAGCCTCGCTCCCGCACAAGCACTGCTCCAAGCACCACGAGGTCGATCTTCACACACGATCGATAAGCCAACTCTCAAGCCAACTCAACCAGGGCCAAGACTGCGAGCCAACACAACCAGGGACAGGACTCTCTCCACTCGAGATCGCACCAGGACTGCCAGGGCCAGGAATCTACGCGCAGAGTTTCGCGCGCTCTTTTTATAACCTCGGGCGGTGAAGTCAGCCTCGGTGCGGCATCCAACCGGAGCCTCGTAACTTCCCGCCTTTTGTCGACCCGCTTCGCGCCTTCCGCGTCCATTCGCGCCAACCGATCACAGCCCTCTTGGGCGTGGTATAGCTCGTGCGTGTAGCGTGCTCATAGCTCGTAGGTGAAGCTGGCCGCGGTCCATGCGGCGGTGCTCTGAGCCGCACACCCCCCCCCCCACGCCTGTCCGTCTTCCAAAGTCATGTCAGGGAAGGGAACCATTTAATGTTGCGCTAGGGACCTAACTACGTGTCTATAGGTGTGCATTGCCATACGGGACAAAGGTTTGGCTATCAGGTGTGACACACAGGGGCGTTATTCTTTAATCCCTACTCTACTTGTCACTCGAACGTTGTGGTATGTTCACAGGTGTACTCAACCGACAAAACGCCTAAACACACAGAACTTATTACAGGTCAGATTCCTTACCGCGACAGACGAATACCTACCCACACAGATCTATCTGGCTCTACATATTGCTACCCCACCGACATAACAATATGTATATATGTATATCTATATATATCTATATATATCTATATATATATATATATCTATATATATATCTATATATATATATCTATATATCTATATATATATATATATCTATATATCTATATATATATATATATATATCTATATATATATATATATATATATCTATATATATATCTATATATATATATCTATATATATATATATATATATATATCTATATATATATATCTATATATATATATATATATATATCTATATATATATCTATAAATATATCTATACCTATATATCTATATATATAAAGCAGTAAAGTATATCTATATATATATAAAGCAGTAAAGTATGTTTGTTTGTCCTCTTATAACTCGAGAACTACTCATCGCAGAGAAAAACCAAAGGCATATTCGGAATTAGTACGTCTCAGAGCAACTACAGCACACCTTAAATTTTAAAAAACGTCGGGTTTTAAAATTAGCGTATTAGCGCAGAAGCGCTAGCAGAAGAGGGAGGGAATCGAAGGGAGGGAGCGCAGCGCTCCCTCTAGCGCTTTGCAGCGCCAGCGCTTCTGTTAGCGTAATTAGCGTATTTCGGAACGTTAATTTTTCAACTTCATTATTCGGAATCAGTACGTCCCAGAGAAACTTCGTAATGTTAATTTTTCAACTTCATCCGATTGACATGGGACCAACGGCATGTGACAGAGAGTGAAACATACATGCTACATTTATTTGAAGACAATGAGTTCCGACTTCCGGGTTCGTGCCGCCAACCCTGTTAGGCGCCTCTTGCAGCACACAGGGAATTACCAGTGAACTGGTACTCAATTTGCCGACCTCGGTAGGATGACAGGCTGAGTCAACCCCCCTGGTGTTAAGGGGGAGGAGGAGGGGAAGGCAGGGAGGGGGGAAGGGGGGGGGGTGGGAGGGGGAGGGGAAGGGGGAGGGGAAGGGGGGAGGGGAAGGGGGGGGGGGATGGGGGATGGGGGAGGGGGGAGGGAGGGGAAGGGGGGGGGGGATGGGGGATGGGGGAGGGGGGAGGGGCCCTTCTTCCCCCGGGCACCCCCACACCCTCCCCTCCCCGCCTTCCCCTCCCTTCCCCCTCCCCCCTCCACCCTGTTCCCCTCCCCTCCTCCTCCCCCCCCCTTCCCCCTCTCCTCCCCCGCCCGGCAATGCCGGGTTCTTCTGCTAATATATATATATATATATATATATATATATATATATATATATATATATATATATATATATATATACATATATATATATAGTTGCGGTTTTGTGAATAAAGGATGACCCCCCCCCCCCCCCCCTCTTTACACGAATTATCCCTGTGCCCTGCACTCTGCTGCTGCCTGTGTTAATTGCGCTTGTGGAGACGATCCATTTCGGAGCCACAGACGCCGATCTCCCTGCCTGCGCTCCCAGCATACGTGCCGTGAACACCCGAGGGCCAAGCCCGGCGAGCTGTCACAGAGCGACCGGCGCGTTTGGAGCGCGAACTGTCCTTCCTTCCTCCTTTTCCCTGCGTGAGTGAGTGGGCCCGTGTCTGGGTGATAAGTTAAGACTGATTAAGCCTGCTCTGTGTCCCTTCCCTTTATCCGGATCATTGTACATTGTAAATAAACCTGTGTTCTTTCTTCTATCTGACCGTTCCCGTCCTTTCCATCTATTGGCCTAACATCGCACGAATAAAACCGCTCGAATCGGGTTCAATAAAAGGAACGGCACGAGTCACGTGATACGCACACCGCTCGGGCGTATTTGATTAGCGTGGCTTGTGCGAGGTCCAGTCCCCGTTTTCATGGCAGCGTGGGTACGTGTGGAGTCGACCCGATACCCTTTCCCACGCTCGCTACGGGAGTGGCGACTCGGCCTCGTGGACTCGAAGACCTGAGGGGGAACAGGGGTTTAACCCCCCCTCTGTACGTCGACGTGCTTCGAGAGATCCGCAACAAATTGGTGTCAGGAGTGGGATAATTGGACCTCGAGTGCGCTTCACGCACTCAAAATTACGAGCGAACGAAATTTAGTTTAAAAAAAACCAAATTAAATTCGTACGATGGCTGGCCATTTCGGTCAAATGCCGGTGGGGGTAGTAGAGGAGGAATTAATGACCCAGGACCAACAAGAGGAGTTGGTCGTGGAGGAAGCCGAAGAGGGGGCGGCAGCAGGGGTAGAAAATGGCGGCGCCTCGCACGTGGCGGCGGGAGCCGAGCCCGCAGCGCCAATAGATATGGGCCTTCTTATGGCGCAAATGATAGCGTATATGGAAACGACGAGCGAGATATCCACCAGGGAAATGAACAAAATGGGTGGTCAAATGGCTAATCAAATGAAAGAAATGAAGGAGGGGTTGGAAAACAAGATGGGTGGTCAAATGGAAAATTGGGGGAAGAAATAAAAGAATCCAGGTGTAACATGGAAAAATTGAGGGAGTCCAGGTGCGATATGCAGAATATGAGGGCAGCGTCAAAGAGGGACATGAAAAAGGCAGGGGAGGACATTGGGCGCAGGTTGAGCGGGAAGGTCGCGGTGGTACACAACGGGGTGAAGCGATACGGAGAACGCGTGGGGAGCGAGATAGAGCGGAGCACAGCCAAGTTGACCGGGGCTATGGGAATCACGACGCGGGGTGTAGAGGAGCGGGCGATCGTCAAATTGGGAAAGAAAATTTCGGGGTCGCCGAGGAAGGCCGAATTGGAAGACAAAATTTTGGGGGCGCCGACGATCGTCGAGTTAGAGGAGACAACCCGGGAAAAAGAAATAATGATTGGGGTTGAAGAGGCAGAAGAGAAGGGGAGCAAATCATGGGAGGTAGTCATGGAACATGTACAAAGTTCGTGTTTGCACCGTGATGCTGTGCTTGCTAACGAAATAAAAAGTTTGCAGGTGCTGGCGGAGAAGGAGGGCCCCGAGGTGAGTAAAAATGGTGTGAATGTGTTTGGCGTGAATGGGTGCTCAGCACGATTGGGAGAGAGGCGAGACCCATGGTGTGCGATGGGTGAGTGTGTAGAGGAAAAGTGTGCACCAGAGTGTGCAGAAAAAGAGTGCACACCAGAGTGTGTGGATGGAGAGTGTGCACCGGAGTGTGCGATAGTGAGGTGTGAGGGGGATTGCACACCAGAGTGTGTGGAGGAGTGCACACCAGAGTGTGGAGGAGTGCACACCGGTGTGTGTGGGGAGCGTGTGCACGAGTGTGCGATAGCGGAGTGTGAGGAAGAATGCACACTGGAGTGTGTGTGGGAAGAGTGTGCACCGGAGTGTACAACGGAGTGTGTGAGAGAAGAGTGTGCACCGGAGTGTGCAATAGCGGAGTGTGAGCGAGAATGCACACCGGAGTGTGAGCGAGAAAGCACACCGGAGTGTGTGTGGGAAGCGTGTGCACCGGAGTGTGCAATAGCGGAGTGTGAGCGAGAATGCACACCGGAGTGTGAGCGAGAAAGCACACCGGAGTGTGAGCGAGAATGCACACCGGAGTGTGTGTGGGAAACATGTGCACCAGAGTGTGCGACATCAGGGTGTGTGAAAGGCGTGTGTGCACCTGGGTGTGCGAGTGTGGAGTGGGTCGCGATGTGTGAGGACGCGGCTCAGGCATCGACACCGACCTGGGTAGCGCCTAGCGGGACGGGTAGCGTACGCTAGCCCCCGGTGAGTTGTGTGCTGCAGGGACCGGTGCAGCGTCGGTCTCACGAGGACTGGCGTGCACAATTCGTGCCTCCGGCCCCCGCACTGTATGGTTGGTGCCATATGGCGGCAAGGCCGATCGGCTGGGTTCAAGGGGAGGTCGGAGTTTTCGGAGCCACGCACCTTGTCGGGTGCGGTGCTCTGACCGTGGCCGGTTGGGGTCGTCGTGCGTGGGACCGTGAAGCCCCGTGCCGGGATGGAGCCCGGCACCTGGGCCCATCAATCCCTCCCCCCTTGGATCGAAAATGCCGGACAGACACCCCATACAGGCGACCAACCACCCGCATGGATCGCTCGGCCCTTCGAGGCCGAGCCGTGACATCGAACATCCACATGGAGAGGCTCGTAGTGTAGAGGACTGGGAGTAGTGTACCCCACGTGGGGGAATGGTACTGACCATTCCTCACAGGGGGAGCCCATAAGCATTAGTTTAGGGGGGTGGCAGTGTTAGGCCCATGGAGGGGCCAGCAATGGTTGCCTCCATGGGGCACCGAAGCTAGCCGAGGGAGGGCTAGGATAATGTTCGGGATTTAGAAGATCTTAGGGACAAGATTTAAGTAGTGACACCTGAACTATAGAGGGGACGTAGAGAGTTAAGGTGGTTGTTAACGAACAGGGTGTGCTTAGTTCAAAGGGACGACGAGGGAAGCACGAGTTTTAGGGGAAATTAGTTGGATAGATGATGCTGTGTTTTTGGTGAATTGTAGTGTGAGAATAAATGGAATTGTGTTCAGGTGTAGAAGTCGTGGTGTGAGAAAAGTGGTGTGCGAATAAAAGGTGTGAAAGTAGTTGGTGTGGAAGTAAGTAGTGTGGAATGCATGGTGCGAAGGATTGAATGGGGGGAAGTGGAACCCATTCAAGAAAGCCCGGGGGGTAGTGGAAAGCCAGGTAGAGGGCATAGCTAAATTACATGGATATTGACACCTGTGGTGCGGGTAGTAGGAATTAGTGTTTTGGAGGGTGCAGTAGTCTTTGGAATGGCTGGGCGTGTCGGCTTAATTAGTGAGTATACTTATTGGGGCACTCCGTCACTGGTAGTTTGTCGGCCAGGTGAGGCCGCAGGAGGATCCCAGGATAGGACCCGGGTTGCCCGATGCCAAGGTGGGCATAGAAGGGGTAAGTGCCAGGGAGAGCCTTCCCGGTTAGATAGTCGCGAGGAGCAGGCAAGCTCGGGAGGCGGCTTCAGTGGCGGAGGTGCGCAGGTAGGTAGACCTGCTGGTGGAGCCACACGACCCAGCCCCGAAATTGTGCGAGGGCACAGTGTGAAAATTTGTGGGGGTGAGACCCAAATTCGGTGGGCACCACAGTGTGGGCAATGGGAAATCAGGTTCTTAGAACCACATAGTTTAAAGAGGCCGATTGGCAGGGTACGACCCCGGGTAGTTTAAATGTGTAATGCTGTATTAGAATAGTTAGGATGTAAGAAATCCCTTCGCACCATCCACAGCCAGTCACCGCGGAGGACGAGCTCCACACCGAGGCTCTGTAAGCTGATTGAGCGGTAAGACGCATCATGACGTAAGTAAGACATTGTTGTGTTCCTTCCCTTCCTTCCTGGGAGGGATTGGGAGACGTATTTGGAGTTAGACGGGGATATGGGAGACAAGACGTAGAGACGGATTGTAAATACAAGGGGGGCTAGGGTAGTGTCGCCAACGGTGGGGGGTACGGACGGCTAGGGACGGGTTTGCTCTGCTCGCTCTACCGCGTCCCTCGCACCGCACCAGGCATGGTGGTGTCTGGTCACCTTGTTTTTTTTGCGTGCCACTGTGTCCTTTCCGTTTTGCTTGTTGCGCTTTGTCTTCCCTCCCCGCCCCAGGACCATTTTGGAGGCCGAACTGTGCAGCATCCATTCTGCACTGTTACACCATGCAGCACCTTGCTGCCATGTCCTTGCCACACCTGTGCAGCCGAACTGTGCAGCACCTTGCTGCCAGTCCTTTTGCTGCACCCTTGCTACATCTGTGCAACTGACCTGTGCAGCACTTTTCTGCCAAACCCCTTTTTGCTGCACCCTTGTCACACTCATGGACCACAAGCCTTGTGGCCTCGCACCTCTGCTGTGCAGCATCTTGCTGCAAAATCATCTTGCACCTTCAGACCACTTGTTGAGTGGCACTGATGCCACGCAGTTGGACCACGTGGGAGTGGCCCTGCTTGGCAATGAAAAATAAAAGCATTGTTTATTTTCGTGTGCCAGGTATGAAGAAGATGTGGAAACTTAGATGGCCCTGATGCTTCATATGGCCTGTATGCCGGTCAGGGCCAGCCGGTTTTGTTAGCCGCACAGAGAAGACGCAAGATGCAAGCAGCAAGTGCCATATGAGCGTTTTGTTTCTCCCCTCCAATTTTCTTTCCCAAAGTACAGGTCCTGGGTCATAGAATTGTAAATAAAGTTTACGTTCCGTGCATTGTAAATACAAGAATCTGCCCACCGGCTAAGTGTTTAGTTTGAAAATTCCGGAAATACTCAGGTAGTTGTGGGTGTGAATCTGTTAGAGTAGCTGCTCAACGCAATAGGGGTGACATATTTAGTGTTAAAAATGTCACACACATGGGTCAGAGTAAATGCTAGGGGGGATTACACCTATGTGTCACATTTAAAAGTAAAGTTAAATTTGCATGCCAGGCTCTACCGGTCGTTCCATTGTTGGGGTCGACTCGGGACAAGTCTGGTGAGAGAGGGTGGTAGTGTTGCGGTTTTGTGAATAAAGGATGACCCCCCCTCGTAGGTAGTCGCACCACAACATGTAGCCTCGCTTCAGTTCAGTTATTTCTTAGTAAATGTAAGCGTAGTCTCCTTTCCTGTGTTAGTTTGCGTTGAGCAGGCCAGTGAGTTAAGTGTTCTTTTGGGCTGGAATGTCACGTGCTAGGCCTGGAACAAGTCTGGCAAGGCCGAAGGGAGGAGCTGCAGGGGAGTGGCCGGTAAGCAGCGAGCAGCCAATCGGAGCTCAAGGGGAGTGGCTCACACCGGCAGCGAGAGGAGGGGCTTGGAACATTCGGGTAAGGCTGGGGAGGGGCCATTTAAAAAATTAAATTTTTCTTTAAAAATATATTTAAAATAAATAAAATAGTACATAAATTAACAATAAAAGAAGCTAAAAAAAACAATTTAAAATATAATAAAAAGCACGTTAAAAATATTTTTAAAATGTACATATAGTATACTGTACGTACGCGTAGCTGCTGGTTCTCATTCAAAACAAAGGCGACGCCATATGCATTTTGTCCTGTGCTGCGGTCGCGTGCTTGCTTGCTTTGCCTTTCGCTGCTATTTTTGTGATTAGTCCTTTACTGTGTGAAACAACCAACGTAACGTGGCAACGGCGAAACATGACGATGCTGGCTCGGATGACCGTCCTTGGCAGACGTCACGTCACCGTGCAGAGTGTGCAATGTCCGCGACGAGGGGTCAGGCCCCATGGCCCAACGCCCATGTGAAACGAACGACCGTGTCATGCCTAGAGCCGGGGTGCCTCGCCGGGCACCTTGCCAGCATCCGGGTCGACGAAACGATCGACGTGTGCCTGTGCACATGTGCATGGATTTTCAAATTTGCAATTTGCAATTTGCTGCAAAGCCGCAGCCTCCTCCAGTTATTTACTCTAGTTTTACGGTGTTTGTCTTCATTTTAAGGCATTTTAAAGACATTACGCCCGGTTTACGTCAAAGACCGAGTTACGTCACGGCTTATGGAACCAATTAATGACGTAGGCCGGGGTATTACTGCATATGTATATAACTATATATATATGTATACATATATATACTAAGAAGAGGAAGAAGAGAGAAGAGGAAGAAGTTGTTTCTTGGGTTTGTTGATCTGGAGAAAGCATTCGATAGGGTTCCATGCAAAGTATTGACATGGGCATTGAGGAAGTTAGGAGTGGAGGAATGGTTGATCAGAGTAGTGATGGCAATGTACAAAAGAGCGCGCACAGCTGTAAGGACGAAGGACGGGAACAGTGGTGAGTTTGAGGTGAAGGTGGGAGTGCATCAGGGGTCGGTACTAAGTCCACTAATATTTGTAGCTGTGATGGAGGTGCTGGCTCAGAACGTAGAGGAGGGTTTACCGTGGGAGTTGTTGTGTGCAGATGATCTGGTGTTGATTGCGGAAAGTATGGATGGACTGAAGGAAAAGATGAACAAGTGGAAGACAGTATGGAGACAAAAGGTCTGAAGGTGAATATCGGAAAGACGAAGGTGATGGCAAGTGGTAAAGCATGTGGTGAGGTGGAAAGAACTGGGAAGTGGCCCTGTGTTGTGTGTAGGAAGGGTGTTGGAGTGAACTCCATTCAATGTACAATGTGTGCTGAGTGGGTTCATCAAAAATGGTACCAACCTCCTGACCCCCCCCCACCCCTCCCACCCTCCCCCACCCAGACCAAATTCAGATCCTGGGGGGACAGGGCCTTCTCCATCGCTGCTCCCACCCTGTGGAACTCACTACCTCACACCATCAGAGACTCCTCCTCACTCACCACATTCCAAACATCACTCAAGACCCACCTGTTCAACACTGCATTCAACATTTAACCCACAGCATTTAACCCCTGACTATCTCTTCTCCTTCTCCTTCCTTTTGCTTTGATTATTTACCTATTGATTTTTGTCTTTTTGCACTTGTTTTTTGTACTCTGTCAAAGCGTCTTTGGGCTTCTTGAAAAGCGCTATATAAAATAAATGTATTATTATTATTATTATAAAAATGTAGTGGTCTGAGAGGGTCATTAACCAGTGTGGCAGCTACATTCAAATGTAAGGTGTGCACAGAGGGAGCTGCAGATGGAGGAAATGTTGAGTTGGATCTTGGAGACGGCGTGAAGCTGGAAGGTGTGAAAACATTTTGCTACCTCGGAGACATGCTGAATGGAGAAGGTGGATCAGACTCGGCAACGGTTGCTAGAGTGAGATGTGCATGAAAGAAGTTTCGGGAACTGAGTGGCGTGCTGATCATGAGGGGAGTGTCGTTGAAGCTGAAGGGAAAGGTGTATGCTGCATGTGTGAGAAGTGTTATGATTTATGGGAGCGAGACATGGGTAATGAACGTAGAGCAGCAACGAAGATTGGAAAGGGTGGAAATGCGAATGGTTCGACGGATGTGCGGAGTATCGTTGAGAGAGAGGAAGACAAATGATGAATTGCAAAAGATGATGGGAATAGAGCCTGTGATTGATGCTGTGAAGAGGAACAGGTTGAGATGGTTTGGTCATGTGTTGAGGAAGGATGAAAGTGACTGGTTGAGAAGAGTGATGGAAATGAATGTAGAAGGAAGTAGAGGACGGGGAAGACCGAGAAAGACTTGGCTAAATATGGTCGAAGAATAAATGCGGGCAAGGGGGTTAACAAGGGGAGATGGAGAAAATAGGGCAAAATGGAGAAGATTGTCATGGGGACCGCAAGGCTAACCCCCGCTCTTGCAGGGAAAATGGCCTTAAAATGCCTGTTGTATATGTGTATATATGTGTGTATATATGTGTATATATATATACAGTAATACCCCGGCCTACGTCATTAATTGGTTCCATAAGCCGTGACGTAACTCGGTTTTTGATGTAAATCGGGCGTAATGTCTTGAAAATGCCTTAAAATGAAGACAAACACCGTAAAACTAGAGTACATAACTGGGGGAGGCTGCGGCTTCGCAGCAAATTGCAAATTGCGAATTTGCAAATCCCTGCACATGTGCACATGCACTTGTCGATCGGTTCGTCGACGCCGGATGCCGGCGAGGTGCCCGACCAGGCACCCCGGCTCCAGGCATGACACGGTCGTTCGTTTCACATGGGCCATGGGCCATGGGGCCTGACCTCGTCGCGGACATTGCACACTCTGCACGGTGACGTGACGTGACGTCTGCCACGGACGGTCGTCCGAGCCGGCATAGTCATGTTTCGCTGTTGCCACGTTACGTTGGTTGTTTTACACAGTAAAGGAATAATCACAAAAATACCAGCGAAAGGCAAAGCAAGCACGCGACCGCAGCACAGGACAAAATGCATATGGCGTCGCCTTTGTTTTGAATGAGAACCAGCAGCTACGCGTACATACAGTACAGTATACTGTACATACATTTTAAAATATTTTTAATGTGCTTTTTATTGTATTTTAAATTGTTTTTTTAGCTTCTTTTATTGTTAATTTATGTACTAATTTATTTATTTTAAATATATTTTTAAGGAAAAATGTAATTTTTTTTCACGTCCGTATGAGTGACGTAAAGTCGCACATAATGACGTTCGCTGAACTGAATTTTTTTTAGCTTCTTTTATTGTTAATCAATTTATTTTAAATATATTTTTAAGGAAAGATTTAATTTTTTTCACGTCCGTAGGAGTGACGTAAAGTCGCACATAATGACGTTCGCTGAACTGAAATTTACTCTAGAAGAGTGGCGTAAAGTCGGATTTGACGTAGGTCGAAATGGCGTAAATATATATATATATATGACTGTATATATATATATATATATATATATATATATATATATATATATATATATATATATATATATATATATATATATATATATATATATATATATATATACATATATATATACATATATATATATATATACATATATATATATATATATATATATATATATATATATATATATATATATATATATATATAGATATATATATATATATATATATATATATATATATATATATATATATATATATATATATAGATATATGTGTGTGTGTGTGTATATATATATATGTATCTATATATATATATATATATATATATATATATATATATATATATATATATACAGTGGTACCTCGGCTTACGAGTTTAATCCGTTCCGTGACGGAGCTCGTAAGCCAAATCGCTCGTAAGTCAAAGCAAATTTTCCCATTCAAATGCATTGAAATGCTATTAATCCGTTCCAGCCTCAAAAAAAAAACACCAATTTTTTTTGTTAGGTGCTTTTAAATAACAAAAATGTACTTTATAAATAACAAATAATGTATAAACAAGCACGACCTCGTATATACTGTACATAATACAAGAGAATGTAAAGAAATAAACTGGACCTCTATCCATGAAGATATGGAGAAGTTGTTGTTTGTGTGGTTGAAGGAGAAGCAGCTCGCAGGAGATACCGTGACCGAGAGCATCATGTGTTTGAAAAGATTGAAACTCGGATATCGAGCACGGACCACGAGGTGTTTTTTCTTTTTTCTTAATCTCGGTTTCAGTGAACTTTTGCTCTGTGCTCACGTGTACTGTACCTGTACCTGTAATGGTACGTCTCAAGCGAGGCGTGCTTCCGTGGTCACGTGATCCACAGGTGTAGCTCATTATACCCGCACGCGCAACACGCTTTGGCGGTCACGTGACCAGCCACTCTGGAGGCGGGGATCCCCGCCGATGACGTCACCGGCTGGAGCAAGGAGATTCCTCGCTAATGTATTTCGACGATTGCGTGTTTTATATCCAAGCAGAGATGCTTTCACGGCAAGATAACCACGTGACCGGAACCGGAAGCCACAACCGGAAAATTCAAAAAAATAAATTTTTTGAGCTCGTACATCGGATCTCGGCTCGTATCCCAAAGCAACAAACCGCCCGAGCGACGGCTCGTATCCCGAAAAACTCGTACGTTGGGGCACTCGTAAGCCGAGGTACCACTGTATATATATATAAATATAAATAAATCGGGGCTTGCGGGGGTTGTCCACCAAAATAGGTATTTGCTTTTTCTCAGAATATACACACGAAATTCTGATAACACTTGACCACAACCTTAATCACCCGTGTTTTCCCAGTTTGTTCACAGCATTAAAAAAAATATCTGGCCATGAGGGGTCTACTGGGGGGTTGCCTCCCCAAAATAGGTATTTGCTCTTTTCTCTGAAACTACATACACAATTTCAATGAAACTTCACCACAACCTTCATCACCCGTGATGTACCCATGTTTGTTGAAGGCATTAGAAAATTGGGGTCTGAGGAGGTATACAGGAAGGGAGGGGTAGGGGTTACCCCCAAAAATAGGTATTTTTTTGTTTGTTTAAAGTCTCATGATTATGTTAGTATGACTCTACATGTCTTCGAGAAACCATTCAAATTGGTTTAAAATACCTTTAGTCAGTGTAGTGTACTGTTTATTCTACCAGGTGAGAACCAGGGGTATTGCCCATATGTTTATAACCCTGCAACAAGGAGCAATAAAGTACTGTGTACTAGACAAAATATTATAAAGACGTATAGAAGTGCGGCATGTAAAAGCAAATAATATATATATAACCTATCACAGAAACAAGCAACCGATTACACCTGTAAATACAGCAACTGACAAAAAATACCCCAAACCCAAAGAAATACCTTAGTTTTTTCTGGGTAACCCTGTATATAAATCCATGTGTCTTCATTTTCCATGTAATATTTGTAACAGTTTCTTACACAACTCCAGGTATTGCAGGGAAATAGCATAAAAGTTGCCATCTTGGTTAAGGCTCATGGAAGAGGTTTAAACAGCATTATGAAGACGGCAGCATAATGCACCTGAAATTTTCAAGTCCAAGCTATCCCAGAAAAGATACTTCGGCTAAACACCATTTATAAAGAAAGAAAAGCTTCTGAGCATTTTGCAAAGAAAAGTTGGAAGAAAGACCATTTAAATCAAGTTATTCTATCCAACATTTCTCTTAGAAGGATTGTTGCATGCCCCAGTTATCTAATAAAATTATATAATACAGACCACCCAATATGCCAAGCCACGAATCGACAACCACTGCTGACCCACCAGTTGGTTGGACACATCTGCATGATCCTTTCTCGTCATGCCTTCTCCGATGGCAGATTTCATGAGACGGGAGAGTGAGGGCAGCACATTGATTGGAGGATAGATCTGAAGGTTTGCAGAAAAGGAGAGGTCAGAAAATGACAGACACCATCACTCCAAAGGGACAGTGTGAAAAGGTCATGTGCATTTACCAAAATGTACATCAACAACAGCCATACTAAAGTTCATAATCCTGTAATATCTGACTAGCATTTATTCTTACTCGCAATGGAATACATAGTTCTGCAAGTTCACCTGCCGATTGTGCAGCTGTCGATCCACATACATCTGACCCTCAGTAATGTATCCAGTCAAGTCAGGAATGGGATGAGTGATATCTGTATCAAGCAATGATAGCAATCGTTAAGCATTCCCAATACATATAAACCATAAAACGTCATTAAGTACAATATATAGGATATATTATATATTGAGAAGTGTTATGATTTATGGGAGCGAGACATGGGTAATGAACGTAGAGCAGCAAAGAAAGGCTGGAAAGGGTGGAAATGCGAATGGTGGATGTGCGGAATATCGTTGAGAGAGAGAGGAAGACAAATGATGAATTGCGAAAGATGATGGGAATAGAGCCTGTGATGGATGCTGTGAAGAGAAACAGGTTGAGATGGTTTGGTCATGTGTTGAGGAAGGATGAAAGTGACTGGTTGAGAAGTGATGGAAATGAATGTAGAAGGAAGTAGAGGACGGGGAAGACCGAGAAAGACTTTACTGAAGGTGGTGGAAGAAGAAATGCGGGCAAGGGGGTTAACAAGGGGAGATGTAGAAAATAGGGCAAAATGGAGACGATTGTCATGGGGCCCGCAAGGGCTAACCCCCGCTCTTCGCAGGGAAATGGCCTTAAAATGCCTGTTGTTGTGTGTTGTATACAGGGTGTCCACAAAGTCACGCATCATAGGAAATTATTTAATTTAGCGAATGAATTTATTTTTGAATGTATTTAAATATATATATTCAGAACCCATGGCGCTGAATTTACAAGAATGCATCGAGATCATCTTGTTATGTAGACGTGAAGGGTGGTAGTAGAGAAAAGTTGCAGAGGAATTCAATAAAAATCATCCAGGAAAATCACTGAGCCAGTCATCAATAGCAAGACTTTTCAACAAATTCAGAGCAACAGGATCTGTAACTGACAAACCCCGTGGAGGTCGTCCTGGCGTTGCAGACGATGTTCAAGAAGTTATTATTGACAAGGTTATTGCAAGCCCGGGAAAAATCAATTCGGCAAACATCTACCAAGTTAAGGATTCCAAAGAGCACCATACACAAGGTGTTGAAGAAATACAAATTTCATCCGTACAAACTGCAACTCCTGCATCACCGATCAGAGGACGATCCAGACAGATGCAAAGAAACATGTTCATTGTTTCTGGAAAAAAAATGACGAAGATCCAAACTTCTTAAAAGGAGTTGTTTTTTTTCTGATGAAGCCAATTTTTATGTGAACGGTGAGGTTAACAAGCAAAATTGTCACTATTGGTCCCAACTAATATTGGTTGGCTAACCCCCGCTCTAGCAGGGAACATGGCCTTAAAATGCATGTTGTTGTTGTTGGTCCCAGGAAAACCCCAACGGGTATATGGTTTGGTGTGTTACATGGGATGATCGCATGCGTGGACCATTCTTTTTCAATGAAACCATCAATGCAGAAAGGTACTTGGTTATGTTACGAGATGAATTAATGCCGCAATTTGAAGAGATCGGTAGGAAACCGGAGTGGTTTATGCAAGATGGCGCACCACGACTCTATGCGCTATCTGTCCATCATTGGTTGAACGAAAACTTTGCAAACAGGTGGATTGGTCGAAGAGGAATGGGAGAGTGGGCACCAAGATCCCCAGACTTAAATCCTATGGATTTCGCTATCTGGGGATATTTGAAATCGCAAGTTTATACGATGAAAATGAACAGGTCGGAACATCTCAAACAACGAATTTGTGATGAAGTCAGCTCAATTAGCCTGGATATGTTGAAGAACATTCAGGGAAACGGTGGGACACATTTCGAACAAATGATGTAGCCGACCTTACAAATAAATGTTTTGTCTATGATGCGTGACTTTTATGTGCGACACCCTGGTAGAATGAAAAATTTCACAACATAACTCAAGCTAGTAGAAAACACTGCAGAACACCACAAGATGACTTACCATCATTGGGCATGGTAAGGATCGGGATTTGTGTGATGGAGCCATTACGTCCTTCCACGCGGCCTGCACGCTCATAGATGGTGGCCAAATCTGTGTACATGTAGCCAGGAAAACCTCGGCGGCCAGGAACTTCCTCTCTTGCAGCTGACACCTACCAAAGGGACAAGGGAGGCTTAAATGCAATAAGGCTACAAATTAGTTTGTGGTCAATAAATTGTATTGTATTGCACATAAGTTATGTACAATTATAATTGATTGATTAATTGTGTGATTTAAAATAAATAAATAATAATCATAAAATAATTAATTTCTTAATCAATTGGTTAATAGCATAACTGGTCCACCAGTGTTTCATCCGAAGCTGTAACTTTTTGAAAAATTAAATAATGGATTAATCAAAAAAATAAGTAATTGACCGATTAATTGATTCAGCAATGAATAATTAATCGATTAATTGATTAATCATTAAATCAAACATATTCTTTATAGCCAAATGAGCTGGTCACTTTCGTGTGCAAATATCAGCTTCCTAGCTCAAAACGTGCCTGAGATGTTGCCCAGATGAGAAAGAAAATAAATAAGTGATTAATAATGAAAATAAATAAATAATAATGGTAAAATAATTATACTATTAATCAATTGGCTAATGGCATACCGAAACCACCACCGTTTCATCCGAATCTGTAACTTTTTGAAAAATTAATTAATCAAGTTATTAATCGGGAAATTAAATAATTAATCAATAAATAAAAAATGCCCTTTACAGCCAACGCACTTGGTCATTGTCGTGTCCATATCTTAGCTTCCTTGCTCAAAAGGTGCCCGAGATATTGCCCAGATGAGAAAGAAAATAAATAAGTACTTAATAAATTGATAATAATTAAGTAATTAATCAATTAATTGATTGTTAAAAAATATATATATTACAAAAAATACAGTTTTTGCCAAAGCAGGTACTCACTATTGTGCTGAAATTTCAGCTTCCTAACTCAACAGATGTCTGAGATATCACCCGGACAAACAAACAAATGAAAAATCGGTCAGAGACCGAGGACTTGCCGGAATGTACTTTGTTTTTTAATCGGCCATTTTGGATCAAAATGTCGGGAAATCTATACATGTACATACGCTAAGCAATGGAAGGTAACTGAGCAAGTGTATGCATATCTCTTGTCCCTTCAGAGTTATAGTGGTTTGAAATATATTTTCAATGAAAACTTGGCCTTGAATCGACTCAACCGATCGCAACGATATTTTGGGTGGGTAATCCTGGGACCCCCTGGAGTAAAATAGGCTATATTGTTTTTCCAATTTCAGCTTTGGTCTCCAGCATTTTCAGGTTTGGACTCCCGCATAACGTTATTTTCCCGGGTACCGCACAAACGGCTGCACCGATCGCAACCTGACGAATGAAAACACACAGTTAAAAATAATGACCTCGGACAAAGACCTTTTATAAGGACAAGGGTTGAATCCCTGCTTGAGAGAATGCCAACCCACTCCCCGCCATCACGGTCATCTCTCCAACTCACAATCCCACGAGATATGCGGAAAGGACGACCCAAAACCAATTCTCTTATTTTTGATTCATATATAAACATCATTAAAAGTAAATAATGACCTCTGCCAAAGTTCAAACGACGTGGGTTTAATCTCCACATGAGAGAATTCCACATAGCTATTTGGGCGGTGCATAAGCTAACAGATCGCTGTCTCCATCAATCTTGCCATGGCCGTAACACCGATCGGCTCAACATCCTTTTAACTGTTAACTTGGTAGTTTTTACAATGAAGGAAACACGTATCGGGAGTACATACGACATAGCGATTGTGAATGTGACAGCTCTGAGGCATCTTTCACTTCGCATCGCAGTGACGGCGAGCAACAAGATGGCAGCTGTAAGATTAAAATCTGGCTTCAAACCCTCTCACCACCCAAAGCCTTCAACCAGACATATTAACACGCTCCTCCCATTTCATTCCCGTTCTTCAAAGCAAAGCGGTAAAAATTGTTGTATCGCCATTATATATTACTAGCAACCGTACCCGCACTAAGGGTGGGGCTTCAATTGGGAGGCTCAAATTCACGTTTTGGGTGACCTTGAGCCGAGAGCGTTAAAAATTGGGCACAGTCTATTCCAGGGCAAGGCAAATATGTGTGTAAAGTATGGCGATGCAATGTGCAACGATGTAGACATAGTACTGCGCACAAACAGACAAACAACCAACCAACATACTTGCCGGAATCTATTCCGGCAAGTAACAAAGAAACAAAGAAATATGTCGTGCATAGCTCAGTACTTGTAAAATCCATAAAATAAGTTATTGGCCTATGTTGACCTCACAAATACTTGGTGGTTGAATTCAGTGACCAGATATGGAAATCCTCTTTAAATTTCAAGCTAATCGGATAAAAATTGAGAATTTTAGAAACGTGGCCTATGTGGACCTTTTCACCTATGTTGACCTCAAAATTACTTGGTGGTTGAATTTAGTGACCAGATATGCAAGTCCTCTTTAAATTTCAAGCTAATCGGATAAAAATTGAGAATTTTAGAAACTTGGCCTATGTGGACCTTTTCACCTATATTGACCTCAAAAGTACTTCGTCGTTGAATTCAGTGACAAGATATGCAAATTCTCTTAAAATCTCAGGTCAATCGGATGAAAATTGAGGATTTCAGAAATTTGGTCTATGTTGACCTTTTGGCCTATGTTGACCTAAAATATACTTGGTAGTTGAATCCAGTGACCAGACATGGAAATCCTTTTAAAATTTCAAGTCAATTGGATGAAAATTGAGGATTTCAGAAATTTGAAGTGGTTGACCTTTTGGCCTATGTTGATCTCCATAAATAGTTGGTGGTTGAATTCAGTAAGCTGATATGTAAATCCGATTAAAATTTCAAGTCAATCGGATGAAAATTGAGGATTTTAGAAATTGGAAAAAAAAGTGGTTGACCTTTGGCCGATGTTTGAACTCAAAATACAAAGGATTTTGTCGGACCACGAACTCTACCATTTGGTAAAGTTTCGTGAAGATCGGTTTAAAATTGTGACCTGTAGGCAAGTATAAGTGGGCGGACAGACAAAAACACACACACACACACACCATGGCTGGTGAGAGAGGTACCCACACCCAGCCAACTGGCATGGTGACAATTGAAATCAACACATATGAGGAAGAGAGAGTTGGGATGGGTAGATAGAAGTTGGTCCATATTATCAGACAGCGAGATGTCGATGGAGTCATCACTGTTTGGTGGACGGTACAACACATATGAACAAAAGGTGGGAGCGAAGGGGAAGCCGCAGCCAAAGGTATTCCTGGGGGGTGAGGTGGAGAGAGAGTTAGGTGGAGACAAACACACACAAAAAACACACACACACACAAAAAACACACACACACACACAAAAAACACACACACACACACACACACACACACACACACACACACACACACACACACACACACACAGACACACGTCCCAAATTTTTTTTTTAGCAACTAATACCGCACAAGACCAACCAACCAACCAACCAAATCTTCGATTTTGCAAGTAATAAACTGAAAACTGAGTACTCCCGATCAGCACACGTCATCACCGGGCCCCCTTCAATACCCGACGATGACGTCATGCAATGCCTGGAGATGGAATAGGAAAAAGGAGTGGTGTACAATAAAATAATACACCCAAATTCTGAACACTCGACAATTGGTTTGGGCAGAGAACATCAGACACTAAAATTTGACTGAAATTGGAAGTAGAGAAAACAAACCTCACGAAGAGCTTCAGCATAAGAGCTCATGTCCGTGAGGATGACAAGTACATGTTTCTCACACTGGTAGGCCAGAAATTCAGCAGCAGTGAGGGCTAGGCGTGGTGTGATGATTCGCTCGATGCTGCAACATAAACACAGCTGGTCACACTTACAGCGCAGCAAGAAGAGGTGGGGATGTGGGAGAGAGGGTGAGGGTGGGAAAGGGGAGGGAGAAAAAAAAACAACGGCGCAATTCTAAAACGTGTGCTCAGCGTACAACTTAAAGACCATGTAGAGGAGGAAAGGACAGGTCAGGCAGGGTCAGAAACGAAGACAAAGTCAAATGAGTAAAATCACTCAAGTATGTTTTTTGCTTTTGTTTGCTCCACACAAAGAGGGCAGTTGATAAATCAAAATCTATTAGCCATAGCTAGCTTGCCTCAGCTGAAATCCTTTTACATTTTCCCACAGTGGACTTGAAATAGTCAGGATGCAATTTTGATGCTTCAAATGTGCAAATCACTTCACCTTCTTCGAAATACAGACTTGGCATTTAATATGGATTTTTTTTTTTTCTTGACTTGGGTTTACTTTCTGAACTCAGTATATCAATCTGGTGAGTTTATTTTACCCTTCGGTGATGTTTTGTTGAAAGAACCATGTCACTGATTGTCTTTCGCAGCAAGAAGTCAATAACAGGATTATATCACAGGTGGCGTGACAAAATTTAAGGACAGGTACATTTGACGATTGGCATCACAATCGGGTATATAAGGGTTGTTGCGTTCTGTATTAGTGGAAAACAACTGCTGCACGTCTACAAAAGTTATTGCCGCTTCCTCTGGAGATGGTCCGTCAACTTCACAATGCTGT
Organism: Myxine glutinosa; assembly: GCF_964187855.1. Taxonomy (NCBI): domain Eukaryota; kingdom Metazoa; phylum Chordata; class Myxini; order Myxiniformes; family Myxinidae; genus Myxine; species Myxine glutinosa. The sequence continues at coordinate 206,467,990 of NC_136262.1, read as the reverse complement.
TTGTCATGGAGTGGTGGCTTTACGAAATTCTGGCATGAAACAGCGTGCTATTGCTCGGCAGTATGGCATCACTCAAGGTCAGGTGTCAAAGATCCCGAAACGAAATGCTCAGAGGGGTGTCCCTACTCCAATACCGAGGCCAGGACGTCCACGCAGAACCACAAGGAGAGATGATCGCCAGCTGCACCCGTTAGTCTGTAATGGCCGTACCAAGTCAGCTAATCGGCTTAGGGCTGAGTGGCAGCAACTGACAAATGTGCCTGTATCCAGAAGGCTAGTCAACCAACGACTGGTTCAAGCAGGCTATCGTGCCAGGCGTCCCCTGAGAAAGCCACGCCTGACCAGACAACACAGCCAGTGCCGATTGCATTGGGCCAGAGAGCACAGTCAATGGCAGCCAGGACACTGGAATCACGTGACCTTCAGTGACGAGTCTAGATTTCTGGTCTATCGTCAAGATGGCCACAACCGAGTGCGCAGACAAGTGCATGAAGCCTACAACAATGATTGTATTGTGCCAAGAGTCCAAGCTGGAGGTGGTGGGGTGACCGTTTGGGCTGCTTTTCATGCAGGGGGCAAAACTGACCTGGTTGTTCTGAATGGAAACCTGAACCAGTTCAAGTACAGGGCCATTCTGGAAGAAACATTGCTTCCATTTGCTCGTGCAGCCTTTCGAGGAAACTTTGTCTTCCAAGATGACAATGCACAGCCTCATCGTGCTTGCATGATCCAACATTTTCTTGCTGACCGTGGTGTCGAGCATATGGAGTGGCCTGCCATGTCCCCGGATATGAATCCGATAGAGAACTTGTGGGCAGAATTAACGTGTCAAATCGACAACTTGGACCAGCAGCCGACCTCTGTGCGTGAATTGCAGAAGGCTATTTTCACTGCATGGCAAGCGATTCCTGTCCAAACCTTGGCAAATCTCGTGAACAGCATGCCTCGACGTGTACGTGCTCTCCTGATTGCTCGTGGGGGTTACACGAAGTACTGAACTGTAATTTTACTGTCCGTAATCCCAGTCATAATTTAACTTTTGTTTTGGTTGAAAAACAATTTGGCTAATGTCCAAAATAAAGAGATACTTCTGGAAAACGTGCAGAAGTTTAACACAGTACTGTCCATGAATTGAGTTCGATATCAGTTTACATCACTTTCAAGGATCAATTTATTTACTTCAAAATGTCAAATGTGGTTTTTGTTTCTTTAAAAGGTCACATTAACAAAATCTAGAATAATTTAAACATAATTCTCATGAACTTTTGGTTCTAAGTCATCTTGAAAAGTAAGTTCACCCCCACAAAAAAAATATTCCATATTAAATGCCAAGTCTGTATATAAATAACCTCTGAATATTAAACATTGACAGATCATGCACATTGAAAAAAAAAAAGTGTTTGCAGATCATGCACCAATTTCAATCTCAGCCTCAAGAAAATTGGGCAACACGTGTAATTATCTCTAAACCCACACATTTAACCATTGTGAAAGATTACCGGTGAAACCATCAGTTATCACATCAATAATCAGGAAAAATGGGAACATGGGGTGTAAATGGGAACATGAAGTAAACATTTCAAACCATAATATTTTTATGCACCCTCAACATTGTGGGAGTAAATGGAGCAGTTAAACGTCAACGTTTAAAAGCTCGTTGTAATGTAGAGTTTGGTGCGACGGGCTTCAAAATAATATTCTCTCCTCCAGTTGGCAAACAAGCAGTTCGAGTCGATAAAACATAATTTCACACAAATTACTCTTTTGCAAAAACAGCCTATGACTAGTAAGATTGTACAGAAAGGGAAGGCCAATATATTTGTACACATCTTCGGCCAAGTTGAGCGTACGCTTAACTTTGCACAAGTGCATCTCATTACAAACGCCCAGTTTACTGAGGCCACCCCAAAGCACCTTCAGACATCCGTTCTTTTATTTTATTGGCAATTCCTTGTTGGTAAAAGTGTACAAAAATAGTTTATTCAAATCTTCACATTCTTGGTCATTTACTTGGCGGCAAGTTCTCTGGCTGACAGCTGATCGGCTCGTTTCCATATCATTTCACAAATAGAGTGAACCGTAATGTGCTCCAGCACGGGCATATTTCCTCAAGTCAATTTTGCTGAAGCAATTTTTTTTTAAACAAACCCATGTTTTAAACATTTTATTTTAGAGATAGCAGGGGCTACCCGGGAGGAGGGAGGGAGGGTTTGGTACCCAGCGCTGCCTGGCTGGGTGAGCTTTTCCTGGCAGGAGATTCGGGACTTGGACATTCAAAAGCGATGGCATTATTGGCCTCATAGTGGTTACATCTTTCACCAGCATGCCGCCGGCAGCACTGCCTGACCCCGCATCCCAATACACACATACAGTTTATAGTGGTCTTTGGTGGCCTCAAACAGGACGTCAAGGCCAATGTGCGGTAGCTTAAAATGTTGCCAGGAATCTGAAATACAAAATTTGGTGCCTCCAAGTGCTAGGGTTCGGCCGTGAAAAAATAGTACAAACGCACAAACACATGAAAATACTGATATGGATAATTAACTTAACAGCTTTCAAGTTTACCTACAAAATGAGAAATGTTTATAAAGCAACGTACTGTTTTCATAGTATTTCTGCACAAGAATATCTAAGGAATGTTTCTTGAGAAATTGTATACAAATCACAGAAAATAATGTTGCGAGCTATGGGGAGGCGTGGGGGGTTGGATGGAGGGGGGGGTGGGAGGGGGGGGGGAGAAGATTAAAATAAAAAAAGAATGGCAGACATTCGCAGGAGAATGCAATATGTACCCCCCCACCGCCTCCTCATAGTCATCCCCTCCCTCTCCACCCTCCCCCCCCCCCCCCCCACCCAATCCAGGTTACGAATAAAAACTATATTGTGCATCTCCAATGACCATCGTCGACCTGACAAACTCATCTCGAAAAGGGAGATGCTGGCAGCATCTTTTTTTTTTGTAAAATGCTTTAAGATTATATCTGCGCACATGGAAAATTTCATTACCCAAATATTTTAATTCAAATTCACATTGTTAATACAACGCAAAACATAATTACAACAATGTATTTAACCGATTAAATTGATGGTGCAATAATAGAGGTAATAAATGGCTGATACAGTATCTTGGTTTTTGGTGGCAGATGAAGGATTTTGGGGAATGGGGGTGGGATGTGGGGGTGCGGGTGGGGTTTTGGAAGACAGTTGAGTGAGTTATCCTTTCCTGCTCATTTTATTACTCAACGGGGTTTTTCAGCCTCTTGCAGCAAGGATGCTTTGCTGCAAACATGTTGATGATAGGTTTTGCTGATGTACTGATAAAAGGCTTTTGGCTTCTCACTTTACACCCTCCCCACAACATCTCCCCCCCCCCCCCCCCCTCCAATTTTGGCTCCTGACAGCTGATGGTATGTCGTTACAGAATCTACATCTTCTTCTTTAACGGCCACAATTATTCCCACGTTCTTCTAGGGCTGGCAGGGGGATGCTTAGCCCAGGTCTTTCACGAACCGGCTAGGCATGATGTTCAAACTAAGGTTAGGGCAGAAATTTGGAATGTGGCCATGATGCCAGCGATAGCTCGCCTACTCTATTTACATGAAGGACACAGTGGGATCTTTAACCCCCACCAACGAATGCTGGCAGAAGGAACACCTGTTTAACGTCCATCCGATAAATGGCATACACACTGATGGCTGGTACAGTATCTCCATGCCTGTGAAACACCAGGATGACTGTTTATAGCTGGGTCTGGATTTGAACTCAGGCTAGACAGGTTAAAGGCGTGTGTGCGTACCTTTAAGCCATTCTGCCTGCCCTTATGGTTACAGAATGGTTGGTTAAATCATTTTATGCATCATTCCCATTGGTACATCGGCCTTTTCAACATCCTTTCCTTTCGTGGGGAATAAGTGGCATGCCGGACATGCTATTCCATTCCACTTGTTTCCATGCTGAATGCTAGTCAAGGATATTACTCAAATCACTGTGCTGGACATTATCACTGCGTGACAAAATCATTTACTTCTGTCCTTATTATCCTTTGGTGAACACTTATAGTTGCGCAGGCGGGTCCCAGTTTTGTACGAGGTATAACGAGTCCTTTTGTCTGTGATACTACCTTGTACGTAGAAAATGTTTTTTTATGAATTCTGTATCTGCACCCCGTCGTTTGGACTGTGTGTGGTTTTGATCAGTCTGTGCTTGGACTTCTTTATCTTATTAACACTCTGAAAGGGTATGTGAAATGTAGCAATAATCACCCAGAATTTTATTTATTTAGCATTGCATGGACTTTACGGTTTAATCTGACATAAAAATAAAAAAATTGCATGAAAAACAAACCTTGAATTACAGAAGTCAAAATAGTCCAAGGCTTTGGCAAAATCTAAAATAAGACGTTGAAACTTCCAGTCCTAAAACAAATCCCATAAGACGTTGATGGATGCCACATCCAAATACCACGGAGATGTATGAATATACTGATGGATATTCAAAATGTGCATCATTGTTCGGTTCAACGTGTCGGAGTTTTACAATGATCCAAAAAATATATTCGATGTAGAAACTCTTTCAGAATCTGACCAACTTTAAATTTAGACGGTGGAGCTATGATGAATCAGACTGGCTTCTTGATCATCGAGATGGTAGTCTTGACCAAAAGAGATTTAAAACAAGCGTTACGCCTAGGTCCCCCGTCGGGGAAGTGATGTGAGTTGACAAAGTGGAACACGTAGAAAACATGCTATGATATGATATTTCGCTCACAAGGGTCAGACAAACATGGAGGCGGCCATCTTGGATTTTGACGTGGCGACCCAATTTTCAATAGCGTTCTTCCATATGCCTAGATACACCCACACACCATAAGGTACTTCGCTTATTTTTCAAGATATTTCGCTCACAAGGTTCAGACATATATATGGTGGCGGCCGTCCTGGATTTTGACGTGGCGACCCACTTTACAATAGCGGTCTTCCTTATGCCGAGATACACCCACACACCAAATTAGAAGTTGGTACTTCGCTTATCTTTCAAGATATTCTTCTCACAAGATTCAGACGTACATGGCGGCGGCCATCTTGGATTTTGACATGGCGACCCAATTTTAAACAGCGTTCTTTCGTGTGCCGAGATACACCCACACACCAGATTAGAAGTTGGTACTTCGCTTATTTTTCGAGATATTTCGCTCACAAGGTTCAGACACTCACTCACTCACTTCTCACTCAGTGAGCTCACACTCACTTCAATCACACTCCTCCCTCCAGGTCTTCAAAACAGCTGTTCACCACCATCTCTTATCTTCCCCCATCCAAAACCTTGATCTTTTCTACCCCCACTAATTCACCCCAGATCCACCTTGTTTGAAATTCCAACTTCTTTCCTGGAAGTCTTGGCAGTGTCCATATGTTTTATACCTCTCCCACCCCCCCCCCCCCTTCCCATGCCTCCCCCCCAAAGCCCTCTCCCTCCCACAGTTCTCTCGATGTCTCCATGTCTCTCGGTCCCTGCTCTCAAATGTTGTGTTTGTGTCCTTCCCCCTCTCTCCCCATCTTGTCTACCGCTCCCGATGTTATTTGTTTTGTGTGTCTGTTTGTCTTTCTGTGTGATTAATGTTCGCTCTTTCACGAGCCTCGATCTTGTATACAAAAAAAATAAAATAAAAATAAAAAAAAATAAAAAATAAAAGACATATATATGGTGGCGGCCATCTTGAATTTTGACGTGGCAACCCAATTTTCAAAAGCGTTCTTCCTTATGGCGATACACACCGCCACACCAAATTAGAAGTTGGTACTTCGCTTATTTTTCAAGATATTCATCTCACAAGGTTCGGACATACATGGCGGCGGCCATCTTGGATTTTGACATGGCGACCCAATTTTCAATAGCGTTCTTCCTTATGCCTAGATGCACCCACACACCAGATTAGAAGTTGGTACTTCGCTTATTTTTCAAGATATTTCGCTCACAAGGTTCAGACATATATATGGTGGCGGTCATCTTGGATTTTGACGTGTCGACCCAATTTTCAATAGCCTTCTTCCTTATGGCGAGATACACCCACACACCAAATTAGAAGTTGGTACTTCGCTTATTTTTCAAGATATTCATCTCACAAGGTTCGGACATACATCGCAGTGGCCATCTTGGATCTTGACGTGGCGACCCAATAGATACACCCACACACCAGATTAGACGTTGGTACTTCGCTTATTGTTCGAGATATTTCGCTCACAAGTTTCAGGAATATATATGGTGGCGGCCATCTTGGATTTTGACGTGGCGCCCCAATTTTCAATCGCGTTCGTCCTTATGCCGAGATACACCCACACACCAGATTAGACGTTAGTACTTCGCTTATTTTTCAAGATATTCATCTCACAAGGTTCAGACATACATGGCGGCGGCCATCTTGGATTTTGACGTGGCGACCCAATTTTCAATAGCGTTCTTCCTTATGCCTAGATACACCCACACACCAGATTAGAAGTTGGTACTTCGCTTATTTTTGAAGATATGCAGGTTACAAGGTTCAGACATACATGGCATCAGACATACATGGCGGCGGCCATCTTGGATTTTGACGTGGCGACCCAATTTTCAATCGCGTTTTTCCTAATGCCGAGATACACCCACACACCAAATTAGAAGTTGGTACTTTGCTTATTTTTCAAGATATTCATCTCAAGTTTCAGACATAAATGGCGGCGGCCATCTTGGCTTTTGACGTGGCGGCCTGATTTTAAACAGCGTTCTTCCTTGTGCCTAGATACACCCACACACCAGATTAGACGTCGGTACTTCGCTTATTTTTCGAGATATTTTGCTCACAAGTTTCAGACATATATATGGTGGCGGCCATCTTGGACTTTGACGTGGCGACCCAATTTTCAATAGCGTTCGTCCTTATGCCGAGATACACCCACACACCAAATTAGAAGTTGGTACTTCGCTTATTTTTCAAGATATTCATCTCACAAGGTTCAGACATACATGGCGGCGGCCATCTTGGATTTTGACGTGGCGACCCAATTTTCAATAGCGTTCTTCCTTATGGCGAGATACACCCACACACCAAATTAGAAGTTGGTACTTCGCTTATTTTTCAAGATATGCAGGTTACAAGGTTCAGACATAAATGGCATCAGACATACATGGCGGCGGCCATCTTGGATTTTGACGTGGGTTGCACCCACACACCAAATTTGAATGCGGTCCTTCGCTTACGCACGCATGCATGCACGCCCGCACACACTCCCGCACGCACGGACAGACACACGGACGGAGGGGAAAGCCATAGTCCCCCTTTCGCTCCGCTGAGCGACGGGGGACAAAAATGTATTGTTCAAGATGAAGCACAAAACAGACAAATGGGGGAAGTGCACATTTTGATCAAGATCTCAGATCTTTCAATTCACTTGAACCGAAGAATTTGGCAACAGGGAATAGAGTAAACAGGTTGTTAAACCCCAATCTCACCCCCTTTTCATCCCCCATCCGAAAGCATGGCATCAACCAATGTGTGTGGCAGAAACAAAAATTGCCCGACAGTGATATGTGACCAAGCATACCAAAAAGATTAAACTCTGATTTGCTTTCCCCTGACAGCACAATCATGTCTTTAAGTGAGCATTACCTCCTCCGAACTACATTCTTTAAGTAGGAAAACACAATCAAAATGTTATCGCTCAACACACTATAAAATCTGAGATGTGCCACCATTAGGGACAGCTAAAGAAAATTTTAAAGTGGCTGAAGCATCTAAAGCTATGTTTTCTTTTTATCTCACACACCCCGAATAAAGCGATAAAGAGTAAAGGAAAGGACCTACGTTGGATCGTTAGCGAGATTAAGGAAGAGACAAACGTTGTCCATGGAGCCATTCTCTTCAAAATCGGACTTGAAAAAGCGAGCAGTTTCCATGTTGACCTGCAAATAAGCATGTTTTCAAAAAAAAAAAAAAAAAAGGAAGAAAAAAAAGTTACTTTGAACAGGTTCACAGGTACAGCGAAATATCTATCTATAATTCCAGTAATCTCTGTGTGTCTGTGTGTGTGTGTTTGTCTGTGACCGCTGTTTCTCGACAACTACCGGTCCGATATACTTGAAACTTGCCAGGTATATTGCGAGGATGTGCCTTTTCAAGGTTTCATATTAATCGGACAAGTGGTTACCGAGCTATGGCGATTTATTTACCAAACTCCGCAAGCCGTTCGCTTTGGCTTTGCGAATTGGACCAAACCATTTCATGTAAATAGAGGGGGGGGGGATTGTCACCGTACTCGCAAGCCGTTCGCTTTGGCTTTGCGAATGGACCAAACCATTTCATGGACCAAACCATTTCATGTAAATAGAGGGGGGAGGTTGTCACCGTACTCGCAAGCCGTTCGCTTTGGCTTTGCGAATGGACCAAACCATTTCATGTAAATAGAGGGGGGGGGGATTGTCACCGTACTCGCAAGCCGTTCGCTTTGGCTTTGCGAATGGACCAAACCATTTCATGTAAATAGAGGGGGGGGATATAATTTTAGATATATATATAGTACGGGCACGCCCTAGTATTTACAATGGATCCATTTGAAGGGCTATCTATAATAATAAGTTTGAACCACTGACCTCCCAGACTCAAACTGGAAGCTCTACGAATCACAACTGAGTCTGGCTAGTCAGCTTGTTTTTTTGTTTTTGTTTGTTACAACGTGGAAATAAAAAAGTGAAACTTTTGTAAAAGGAAATTTTTTTTTTTTTTAACGACAATTACGTTTCAGTTTTCATCTTGAAAGTAATGCCCGTTTTATTACATCACAAGTCAAGTTGCACCAAATTGTAAACACGTGCAAAACGGTTCAATGGGTTCTTTCAATGGGTTCTGTGCCACAGTCTAATTGAAGAATTTGTGTTTACACAAAATACAGTAACTTACACCCATAGCAGCAAACACTATCGCAAAATTGTCATCACTGTAGTCCATAACGTCTTTGGATTTCTTCACCAGGCCACCTTGACGACAAATTTGTGCGGCGATCTGAATGGGAGACAGTCATCAAGCAGAGAAGAAGTTTATTTGCACATCAAATCTCAAAAATTATATCAGCTTGTTTACATTTCTAATTGAGACATTCATTATGGAAATAATCAGTTATTGCAAGTTTAAAAATAAGCTAATATTAACTGTGCCACCCGGTCGAATGCATTTGCAGGGGTTATATATTTCAGCAAATGAATCTATTGCTGGTTTCACAAAGGACACAAGACTCCTCGCCATTGGTCATCGCAACCTCTGCATTGTTATTCTTGAAAATGTTCAGAGCCCTATTAGTGTAGGCTGCTATGTCTTAAAAATGGCTGTCGTGTTTTTTTTTTGTTAAAAGCAAAATTCCACTTGATTCCTTGTCTTTGGGGTGTCACATGTTCGAAAAAATAGGTTGTTAATTTTTTAAACGGATTTAGGGTGTCAAATCCAAGATGGCCGCCAAAATATATAAATGCCATTAAAACTGGTATTCTGAACACAGTATGAGGTCCAAATTAATGATAATACCCATAATTTCAATACCAAGGAGTTCAAAAACAATTAATTTCAATATGGCAGTCAAATTCAAAATGGTGGAAAAATCCAAGATGGCCACCACTTCTTAAATAACCACAGTACAAAAACTTAATGTTCTTGATAACACAAATTGTGAATGATGGAAAAGGTCCATTTGGTGGTAATACCCGCACAAGCAATGCTTAGCCGTTGGGGAAATATGTTACTGATTCGTTGAAAACGGTGGATGGCAGCCATCTTGAATTTTAAAATGGCTGCCATTAGAAACACAGGCCGATCTTATTATTTGAGTGAGTGAAAACGTCTACATCCTCTACCAGTATTACAATATTGATTATAATCTTGACATTAATGTACAAAGCACTGTTTCTATTTTAGGTTACTATGCTGTCAACCATGTCCATCCCCAGATTTTGAAGTTCAGGACAGATTAGCAAGCAAAAAAGTTGTTAGCTGTACCATGGTAGGAGTCCTTACCCACTCAAGATATACCGTATCTGAACAAGCGTTTTGATCCCTAGAAGGTCCTCTACAGGTCCCTAGAAGCACATACTGTAACATTGCTTGCTCTATACCATCTCTACTTTGACAGGTTCCTAACAAAAGCACCAGAAGAGAAAGTGTTCCTAAGTGAAGCGTCCATTGATTTGGAAAAAGCATATCAGAAAGATATCAGCATGAACACAGGCAACCGTCAAAACCTCAGAGATGCCGTCAGAGAAACCATGACCATGTTCGAATCTAGAGATATCCTCACAAAGTTGGGACAGTTTGAAAGCAATCCAGCACCAATTCAACACTACATCCGTAACTACTTGAGGCAGTTTGAAACTATCCTTCAGTATATTAGAGCTACCAGACAACGGGACCTGCTGCTGCATATGGAAAGCACTGAAGCTCTTATCAAGTACTTCTTTGCTCACGACCGACCACCTGAAGTACGCACGTTTGCTCCCTTTGTACCTGTCAACAATGCAGCAAACAGAACAAGTTTTTCCAGATGTCTGGGCAGAACTCCTGAAAGGAAATTTCTGTGTGACGAAGGGGATTGCTGCATTCACTTCAATAGGTCCAGATCACGGAATTGAGCAGGAGAACCGCAAACTCAAGGTCATTGGAGGCATTATTGGAATAACCCAAATTGAGAGAGCTCTAGACCGTTTCTTCCTGATTGCACCTGACTTGTCTAATCTAGTAGAGGAGTTTCAAAGAGAATATGGCATGGAAGGTGCTGATACCAGAGACCAACACCACGAGATCACAGGGGGAAAGTCCACCCGAGTAATGAGAAATTCCGCTAGATTGACAGAGGTATTTGTTGTTCATGGAGACCCATTCGTAACCGATGAGAGTGACCTGTGTAACCTTCTTACCAAGAAAGTAATTGATGAAAAGGTAACAAAGGACATAGTAGACCGCGATGCCATCGGACAACAGTTGTTCCAGACATTTGTCAAAGAACGCCTTACAGAAGGAAAACTTTAAATGTGGGATCCAATGAAGAGAAAGAACATAGGCACTTTCAAAAGTGCCAACACAGTGAAGAAAGTGAAAGCAGGTGACAAACTCATTAAAGTCAAAGAAGAACGAGGACTCCTACAGAGGTTTATAGTAGCATCAAGAAGCCGTCCAGACCTTGATCTAAAGGACTGTATTGGGAAGTATGAATTTGGAATTGTTCCACGTGCCCTTTTCGCTTCGGATGGGTCACTTCTCCTAGCATATGACAAGGCTAAGGTCCTTCATCATCTTGAAGTGCTAGTTACCAAGGAGCAACCTAGCCCAACAGAAGCCACAAGCGATCCAGCTAATGCCATACCGAGTGTTTCTGGCGACCAAGTATTGAGTGAAAACTCCCAAACTGAAGTACCACCCCAAGCCGAGGCGCCTGAAGTACAAGAAGCGCAGCCTGAGCAAGAAGCTTCAACTGACATGTCCGACATGTCTGATAAATTTAACGTTGTAGTCATAGATGGCATGGCCCTCGTTAACTCCATCTCCAAGACAGACAAAATGAAAACATGCAGTGATTTTGCCATGTCATTTCTTGAAAAGCTTATCAGGATTGCAGCTAACTACGACGAAGTAAGACTGGTATTTGACAGATACGTCGAAAGTTCTCTGAAAGAGCAAATGAGAAAAAAGAGAACAAAGGGAAACTCGACCTACTATCACATCCAAGATAGTACACTGATCCAGAATATTTCCTTGAAGGACTTCCTTTCAAGTGTCAAAAACAAGGCAGAACTTGTAGAGTATTTAGCTGCAAAGACTCTGGATCACAGCAACAGCTCTGCCAACAAATTGAAGAAGTTCATGGTAACCTTCGGCACTGAGACAAAAGGCAATGTAAGTGTGCCTGATGAATTGATAAAACACGGTCATGAAGAAGCGGATACGTTACTCTTGCTCCATGCCCTAACAGTTAACGGCGATGTAGAACTTGTAATAGACTCTCCAGATACCGATGTCTTCTTGCTGATGATCCACATGTATCCACAGCTACCTGCCGAGACATATTTCCTTACCGGAAAAGGAAAACTGAATAGGAAAATTGCAGTCAAACCTATCTTTGAAAAGTTAGGAGTTAACCGCGCCTCAGCTATTCTTGGGTTTCATTCTTTCACAGGATCAGATATGTGTGGCAGGTTCGCCGGCAGGACAAAGGACTGGTGTATGAAGGTGTTCATGTCCTGCGATGATATGATACTGGATTCACTTGCTTCACTTGGCAAATCTGCTGCTACACCCTCTCCAAATGCAATTGACCAACTGGAAAGGTTCGTTTGCTTGTTGTACAGATCCAAAACACACACCAAAGTAAATGCACTACGGTGGTTCTTGTACTCAAATCGACAGGCCGAGGGAGAGAGTCTGCCTCCAACCTCTGGATCATTGACACCACACATTCTGCGAGCACATTATATTGCAATGATATGGATGCAGGCATGCGAAAGTCAACCGTCCCTTCCTTCTCCCACTGACTACGGATGGAAGTCAGAGGAAAATAGATTTCTTCCGGTGATGTGTTTGAACCCTCCAGCACCAGAGGCCGTGACTAAGCTGGTAAAATGTGGCTGCAAATCAGGATGCAAAGGAAACTCCTGTAGTTGCCGCAGCAATAAACTCCCATGCACAGAGGTCTGTAGCTGTTTGAACTACGGCTGTAGCAACAATGAACAATCAGCTCAGAACATTGTGGGAGATGAACACGAGGACTTGTAAGGTAAAACGGATGATTGTGAGACAGGAATATTTAAATATGGTCAAACAGGAAATTACATTACGCTATCATTGTTATAGCAATGTGGACCTTTGTGTAAAACAGTGGTAGCCATATTGGATTTTCTCACTATTTCTCACTATGGCTGGCATCCACCGATTTCAACGAATCAGTAACATGTTTCCCCAACGGCCTAGCATTACTTATGTGGGCATTACCACCAAAATGGACCTATTTCATCATTCACAATTTGTGTTATCAAGAACACTAAGTTTTTGTACTGTGGTTATTTAAGAAGTGGCGGCCATCTTGGATTTTTCCACCATTTTGAATTTGACTGCCATATTGAAATTAATTGTTTTTGAACTCCTTGGTATTTAAATTATGGGTATTATCATTAATTTGGACCTCATACTGTGTTCAGAATACCAGTTTTAATGGAATTTATATATTTTGGCGGCCATCTTGGATTTGACACCCTTAATCCGTTTAAAAAAATTAACAACCTATTTTTTCGAACATGTGACACCCCAAAGACAAGGAATCAAGTGGAATTTTGCTTTTAACAAAAAAAAAACACGAAATGACAAAACAGCCTACACTATATTTGCATGCCACGAATCACACACACATTTGCATATTTCACCATTCCGTTCCTGCATATATCTGTTTCCTAAGCATGCGATTCACCCAAAAGTGGGTAATAATCACATGTGAGGACTTATGGAAAGCAATGTCTTGCTCAGAATTATTCTATGGAAGAATTGAAAAGGAAGAAGAAAACGAAGTTCCTGTCGTCTTATTTGATACATTACATAGTAAATATCTATCAGTACACCTTACATCAGTGTAAGTATTTGTGTTTTGATAAACCTGTTGTTGAAGAGCTCCTTTGCTATATAGCTAAAGCATCATAAACGCAAAAGGTTTATGACAGGATTAAATTGAAACACGAGAATGGCACTCAATAGAGCATATACCTCCACCAGACTGAACAGTTTACCTTTTGCATCCAATTGATTGACCTTTGACCTCATGCTCCCCCACACCCCCAAATTTAATGAGTTCATCTTTACCTCATTAAATATTCCTGCACCAAATTTGACCCAGATCCTTTCGGGCGTTTTCAAGTTATTGCAGTAACGAAAACCCATCGCGGACGGACAACCTTAAAACATAATGCCTCCGGCGACTTCGTCAGCGGAGGCATAATTATCAGATCCTGATCTGGATCTTCAGCAAAATCTAATCATTTAGTCCTCGTCATACACCCAACCTGTCCACCGAATTTCGTACAAATCCATCCACACCTTTTTGAGATATACTGCTGACCGACAGATATAGAGATAGACAGGTGTGAAAAGATAACCTCTTTGCATCTTTGGTAGCATAGGTAATGAAAATAAAGGAGAGAAATAGCATTGGAGAATAATATAGGGAAGGGGAAGTAGTGCAGAATTGGGAAAGAGGGGGCTGGGAAGGAGGGTAGCAAATTACAAAACAAAATTGCATTAATCATCAAGTGACCCTCATCTACCTGGTTCATTGCATTCGACTTGCATCAACCAAATTTGTTTGACGGAAGGATATCACCTGTCCAAAACTGATGTCTATACAAATCCAGACAAGGAATGAACAATTCTCCCCTTTTTGGTACTGGTTTTCAGTAGTGGGCCGCAAGTTAGGCCTAGAAATCCTAAATGCGTGCGCCATGCTTGGCTGAAATAAGCATCAAGGGAAGTTTTGCCTGAGCAGATTGTACACAACTTCACAGAGCAATCAATGCACAAGCATTAAAGGCACATTATTTTTCATGTTTCCAAGCTACACATTAATGGAAACATCAATTACATACAAAACCCCTTTTAGCAGGCTCTTGGCGATTTATTGAATGATTCTGTGGGGTCTCCAGCATGCATAATTACATGGTACTGCTCGACAGATCCATCGAGAATCAGTTAGCTGCGTTTATGCTCCGAACCCTTCGAGGGCACTAATCAGACACAATCACAGTTATTTAATGTTGACTTAAATTACACACTGCAAGGAATTCCGAACAATTGAAATAATATGCTTGTTCAATTCTCAATCAAGACAGATGTTCATGATAGTTGAAAAGTAGAGAAAACCCCAAAATCAACCAGACATCAATGGATTTTTGGGTGTTTTAAAGCAGAAACATTGCTTGTGTGATGAGTATCAAAGCAAATGAAATGGACAATCATGGACAATCATGGAATCGTTATGCGATCATTCTCATTCTGTGAAGGAAAAATAATTCAACACTGGTTCATGGTCATATTCCAGGTGTAGTTTGATAAATGTCTTACAGTCGTGCCCAAAAATAATAGCACCTAACCCTTGCACTTTTTTTCAAATACCGTATATACCGGTGTATAAGACGCACTTTTTTTATCGGAAAAAAGTCAAAAGTTGGGGGTGCGTACTATACATGGGGATAGAAAAAAACTCGGCTTCAAAACAAGTCAATTTTCCAATACATTTACGGAAAAAAGTATTTTATGAAAAGCGATCTCGGTTGCACGTTTTCCCCGTTGCGTCATGCACAATTGCGCCGACATGCAGGGCCGCCATAGCTGCTCGTTCGCCCCGGATGGCAAGCGGGTTTTGTACCATTACGTGCTTTCTATGGATTTGCCGCTCAAAGCAACGCCGCTTCCGGAATGTGAATATAACGGCTTTTCCCGCTCTGAAAAGCCACATCGGTCTTTTATATTACGACTGCAATTGCGTAGCAATCCGAAATTATAGGGCAGATTACCGTAAACGTCAGCTCAGACTGAAACGTCTTCATACGTTCTATCCGGTTCCAGAGAAGAGAAGATCAAGATGCCAAGGCGGTCGTACACTTCAGCATTCAAACTCTCCGTCTGCCAGTCTGCAGAAGAGTTTGGGAACCGAGAAGCTGGGAGGAAGCACAGCGTGAATAAGTCTGTCATCCAGCGCTGTCGAATAACAAAGGCTTCCATAGAGGATATGCCGAGGAAGAAGAAGGCGAACAGGGGAAAATCGGCGAAGTGGCCTCAGCTGGAAGAGTGCGTCATCGCCTGGGTTCGGGAGAAGAGGGCAGAGGGTCACGCCATCTCTACACTTGCTCTTAGGCTGAAGGCAAGGAGCTTCGCTTTGGACGGGGACATTGAAGACTTCATGGCCAGCACATCGTGGGCCTACAGATTTATGGAACGCCATAATCTGTCGGTACGACGCCGCACGCACATCGCACAGCATCTTCCCGACGATATGGCCGACAAAACGACACGCTTCCAGGCGTTCATAATCAAGCTTCGCCGGGAGCACAACTGCCCACTTAGCAGGATCCAAAACGCCGACCAGACCCCTCTAACCTTCGACATTCCAAAAGGGACCAGCAGCGGAGTGAAGGGGGATCAGACCGTCACAGTCAAGACCACCAGCCACAAAAAAGACCGTTTCACCGTTATGCTCGCTTGCACCGCTGACGGGGGCAAGCTTCCACCGTATGTCGTCTTCAAGCGGAAAACTCTACCCATGATAAAATTTCCAGCGGGTGTCATCATTTGAGCCCAACAGAAGGGTTGGATGGATCTGGCCCTGGTCCAGGACTGGCTACGAATGGTGTGGGGTATGCGTAGAGCGACGATGAGGATTTTCTTGGCTTTAGCTGAGAAGCCCATCACGCACCCAAACAGCCCTTTGCAGGGCCACAACTCCACAATAAAGAATGTTTTAATAATCTCTCTACTCTCTCCTTTCTTCTATAATGCAAAGAAGCTCCCGCGATTGCATGCACATCTGGACACCGACGCGTGTGTAACAGAATACTGACTACATATAGCTAAATATTTTGAGTTTTTGTTTTCCTTTCAAAATGTTCATTTTGTGCTACTTAAAGTTTGTGTACGAATGCATAGATTGATTCACGGTACTGTAATCTGAAAATGAATGATTTTATTTTATTTTAATTTTTTTTGAGGGTGGAAGTTGGGAGTGTGTACTATACACGGGTGCGTATTATACACCAGTATATACGGTAACTCACAATTTTCTCTAAAAACAAGTTGAAATTGACAAAAGTATTTGGTCTCCACAATTCTTTATTTCACTGTTAATATTACAGAACCTTTGTTTTTGATTCAGAACTTAATATATCCTTTTAAACCAGAAAATAAAAAGAAATTGCAGACAAAATTATTGACACCCTAGACTTAATATTTGGTAGCACAGAATTTGGACAAAATAACTGCAGTCAAGCACTTCCTATAGCCAGGAATGAGCTTCCTACACCTCTCTACTGGCAGTTTGGCCCAATCGTCTTGTGCAAAGTATTCCAGTTCTCCCAGATTTGAAGGGTGCATTCTCCCAACTGCTGTTTTCAGTTCTCCCTACAGGTGTTCAATGGGATTTAGATCTGGACTCATTGCTGGCCACTTCAGAACAGTTCAGCGTTTTGGCTTGAACCATTCCAGGGTGCTTTTTGAAGTGTGTTTGGGGTCATTGTCCTGCTGCAGGACCCATGACCTTCGACGGAGACCCAGCTTTCTGACAATGGGTTGAACTTGCACTCCAAAATGCCTTGGTAATCTCCTGATTTCATGCACACATTCAAGGCACCCAGTGCCAGAGGCAGCACAGCAACCCCAAAACATCACTGAACCTCCTCCATGTTTGACTGTAGGGAAGGTGTTATTTTCTTTGAAGGCTTCATTTTGTTTTCTGTAAACATAGAGATGATGTGCTCCAAAAAAAAAAAAACCCCTCTAATTTGGTCTCATCTGTCCACAGTACATTCTCCCAGAAGGATTTTGGCTTGTTCAGGTGTGTTTTGGCAAACTCCAGTCAGGTTTTCTTATGTCTCTCTCTCAGCAGTGGGGTCCTCCTGGTTCTCCAACCATAGAACCTCCTCTCATTGAGTTGGCCACGGATGGTGCGAGTTGACACTGTCGTACCTTGTGTCTGAAGGTAATCTTGAATCTGGTCGACAGTTGATCGAGGTGCTTTCTTCACCATTCAAACAATCCTTTGCTGCAATCTTCGATGAAGTTTATTCTTGCGGCCACGTCCACGTTGCGGCCACATCCAGGGAGGTTGTCTACAGTGCCATGGGCCTTAAACTTCCTGATAACATTGCATACGGTGGACACAGGAACATAAAGGTCTCTGGAGATGGACTTTTAGCTTGAAGATTGTCTATGCTTGGCTACGATCTTGTGTCTGACCTCCTCAGACAATTCTCTGGTTTTCGTTCTTTTCTCCATGCTCATTGCGGTACACACAGTGACACAAAACAGCAGAATGACTACTTTTCTCCATTCAAACTGGTTGAATGAGTGATTTTTATATTGCAGGCACCTGCAACTCACCACAGTTGAGTTCAATTCCAAAGTAAAGGAGAATCACCTGCTTGAAATCGAATTATTTCTAATAACTTCTAACAGGTGCCAATAATATTGTCTGGGGCATTTTAGGATTTGTGTGTGGAATACGCTAAGATTTAGTTGTTTTTTTTTCAGCTTTTATTGTTTTGTTCCACTGCAAGCCAAAGAAATATATATATGGATACCAAAATATTTTTTAATTTCAACAATTTCTGAAAGAAATGGTGCATTATTTGAAAAAAGTGCAAGGGTGCCTATATTTTTGGCCACGACTGTAGTTGGTCAATATACATATTGTCTAAGTATTGTGTTTGTACGTTATTATTTCATGTCTGAACTGAAGCACATTGAGGTTACAAATTGTGGGTGTAGGTAATTCAAAATCTGGACAAGGTGTATGTCGGGTAGCTCGGGTTAGTAACAAATACAATTAAAACAAGAATGGCACTCGGTAGAGAGCCAGATCTTTTCGTATCCCACTGATGAGCCAGATCTCGATTCGGACCTGAACCAAACCCTAATCTGTTTGTTCTTATCGCTGAACCAACTCATCCACACAGTTTTGTCAAAGGTTGTCCACAACTCTTTGAAATATCATGCTATACAGTGTCTATGGAAAGTGTACACACCCTTTCAAAATTTTCACCTTTTGTTGCCTTATAGCCTGGAATTAAATTGCATTAAATCAGACATTTCCACCTTTATTTACACGTTGTAACCCACAACTCACAAGTGAAAAAAAATTCTACAAATTTCAGAATTTTTTTTTAAAATATACAAAACAGGATTATCCTGTCCAATTAGAAACTAGTAAAATTTGGTCTTCATTGGGGTTCCCTTTATGAGTTCAGATGTTGCGAGTACAAGCAGATGCTCTACTTCGTGGTAAAACATGATGGATTTAAAGACATAACGACAAAGATCACCTCATTGTGTGGAAGTCCGGCAGCAGAGAAAATGGGTATCTTCTGTCCACGAGCAATACTGTTCATCGTGTCTATAGCCGAGATTCCCGTTTGAATCATTTCCTCGGGGTAGATCCGAGACTGTGGGTTGATCGGCTGGCCTGCAATGTGTAGTGCATGACAGTTGTGTTTGCATGCTTTCTATTGATTGGTCAAATCCAATGTCACTAATATGTTTGGCCATGCAAATTAGGCATTCTGCTTCACTGTATTTCTTGTAGGCTCCACTCTATGGGGCGGCACAAAGAATAAAAGTTTCTAGAACAAGCATCGCACTTTGATTTATCTCGTCGACAAATCGTTTAAATCAAAAGACCGATGATTGGAATGCTACCTTGCATATCTAC
>NC_136262.1:206436024-206438524 GCF_964187855.1 Myxine glutinosa | reverse complement strand
CTATAACCTTCTTTCTGAAGGCCTCAGAGAGCTCTTTTGATCTTGGTATGGTGACGCCACACACTTCAACAACAAAGAGCAAACCAAAATAAATGTCTGAGGTTTAAATAAGACAGGTTCCTCCAAGATCCTCTGTAACGATGTTCTAATCATTTGCACCTGAACGAGTGCACCTGATTCTAATTTTAGGTATTTGAAGTAGTGATAAATGTAGGGGTGTACTTACTTTTTCCACATGCGAAATTTGCATTTATGTTTATTAAAATTATGCAATGGACTACAAAATGTAAATGTTTCATGATATTTGATATATTATATCAACTTTATCTGTCAATATTGTTGAAATGAAGATTAAATAGCTTTATGTTGAAATATGTCAAAAAAGTCAAAACTTTACATGGGGTGTACTTACTTTTTAAGGTGACTGTATGTATATATATATTATATTGTTGCGGATCTCCCGAAGCCCGTTCCCGTTACAAAAGGGGGATGGGGGGGGTGGATTAAACCCCTTTTTTCCCCCTGGGTCTTCGGATCCGCAAGGCCGAATCTCCACTTCCGGAGCAAACGTGAAAAAGGGTATCGGAACAACTTCGCATGTACCTTTAACCCACGCTGCCACGAAAGTGGGGACCGAACCTCGCACAAGCCACGCTTAATCGAGTACGCCCGAGCGGTATGCGTATCACGTGACTCGTGCTGTTACTTTTATGGAACCCGATTCGAGCGGTTTTATTCGTACAACGCAAAGCCAATGGATGGAAGGGACGAGAACGGTCAAATCAGAGGAAGAACAGAATTTATTATTACTGTACAATGATCAGGATAAAGGAAAGGGGACACAGAGCAGATGCTTAACAATGTTAATTTATTTACCCAGACAAAGGGCCCACTCACTCACACGGGGAAAAGAAGAGAAGAAGTTCACGCACCAAGCGCGCTTTGCCGTCTGTCGCCCCGGGGAAGCTCGCCCGGCATGGCTCCCGGGATGTTCACAGCACATATGCAGGCGAAGGCAGGCAGGAGGAAACCGCGCATCTGTGGCCCGGCACGGGTCGTCCTCTCGAGCGCGCGATTAATACAGCGAGGAGCGCAGGGCACGGGGTTCGGGGTTCGGGGAAAGTTCGTGTACAATCTTGATCACCGCAATTCAACGCCCTCGTTCGGCGGTGCGTTCTCGTGCATGCTCAAGCTCAACCCAACTCCAATCACTCTCACAGGGGGCTTGAACTCGTCTCACAGGGAACTGTAACTCAGCACTTAAAACTCACGATACTCTCCGGCTCTGACTCACAGGGAACTGACTTCTACACTTCTCTGAACTCCCAACTCAACTCGAACTGAGGTGGGGGGCTCGGAGCAGGGTTATATGGCTCTGCCCCGACTTTACCTGAATGTTCCAAGCTCTGCCTCCCGTATATATATATATATATATATATATATATATATTGTTGTGGTTTTGGAATAAAGGTTAATTCCCACTCGTAGGTAGACGCACCACAGCATGAAGCCTCGCAATAGTTCAGTTATTTCTTAGTGAATGTAAGCGTAGTCCTTTCCTGTGTTTAGTTTTGCGTTGAGTAGGCCAGTGAGCTTTGGTGTTCTTTTGGCACTAGCATGCCACGTGGCAGGCCTGAACAAGCCCACCGAGGCCGAAGGGAGGCGCTGCAGGAGGAGTGGCCGGTAAGCACGAGCCGCCAATCAGGGCTCGAGGGGAGTGGCTAACCACGACGACCAGAAGCGGGGTTTGGAACATTCGAGTGAGACTCTGGGGCGGGCCGATAAATAACCCTGCTCCGAGCCCCCCGCCTCAGTTCAGTTGAGTGGACGACAGTTGAGTGAGACAAGGTCGGTCAGAGTCGTGTGCACGTCAGTCAGATCCAGAGAGTATCGTGAGTTCAAGTGCTGAGTTACAGTTCCCTGTGAGAGTGAGTTGGGTTGAGCTTGAGCACGCAGGAGAACGCACCGCCGAACGAGGGCATTGAATTGCGGTGATCGAGATTGTACATGAACTTTCCCCGTGCCCCGAGCCCTGCACTCTGCGCTGTATTAATCGCGCGCTCGAGAGGACGACCCGTGCCGGGCCACAGACGTGCGATCTCCTCCTGCCTGCCTTCGCCTGCATGCGTGCCGTGAACATCGGAGAGCCACGCCGGGGGAGCTGCCCGGGAGCGACCGACGGCAAAGCGCGCTTGGCGCGCGAACTTCTTCTCTTATTTTCCCCGTGTGAGTGAGTGGGCCCTTTGTCTGGGTAAATAAATTAACAATATTAAGCATCTGCTCTGTGTCCCCTTTCCTTTCTCCTGATCATTGCACAATAATAATAAATTGTGTTATTCCTTTGATTTGACCGTTCCTGTCCCTTCCATCAATTGGTTTCGCATGGTATGAATAGAACCGCTCGAATCGGGTTCCATTAAAGTAACAGCACGAGTCACGTGATACGCATACCGCTCGGGCGCACTCGATTAAGCGTGGCTTGTGCGAGGTTCGATCCCCG
>NC_136262.1:206395123-206435824 GCF_964187855.1 Myxine glutinosa | reverse complement strand
AAGACAAGGGGGGAGAATCGTCAGCGCCCAAGCGTCTATTTCCACACCCAGCACGAGAAGCAGATGAGGAAGAAAAAGGCCAAAGAGAGACAAAATGCCGGTCAGCGCGTTCTTTTAACGGCCGTCTCGTGACGTCATAGGCGATTCTTCACCAATCCACGCAGTCCATCAATACGTCGTTCAGGTCTCCACCCATCAGTGTGCAGTCCACCTCTGACATCATCGGTGGTTCCTTGCCAATCATAGAGTCGCTTCTTGCTCACACTTTTCTCTACCAATCAGCGGGTAGCTTCTTGCTCCGGCCTTCCTGTTGGCCAACTCCCGCCCAATCACTGTCCTTCTGGGTGTGGCTCTCAGCCCGTGGTGTCCTGTGTCCTCTACCAAGTCGGGGTTGTTAGTGGTAGTGCTTGATGCCCGGCTTCCGGTTGGTTTTATTGTAATTTATTGTAATATGCTTATAATGGGCACTTCTTGCACCAGTCTATTGCAGTGCCATAAGGCACAAAGGATAAACCACCAAGGGTAAGACACACAAGGGATAATTTATCCTTATTCCCTAAGCTTGTTAACATGCCCTGCCCCCTCGTGACGGGGACAGATATACAACTTATCCGACATCCGGGCCAAACAGGTCCTCCACTTATTACATGGTGGTGGTTCTTCTTCTTATTCACGACAGTCGGGGCATGTTACCTACACAACTCTACCGGATCTAAAGCTACTCGACCCAACCGACATAACACAATGTTCTTTGTCAACAGTTACTGGAAACTCCAAGTTGACTCTAGCCGATTTGAATATACAGTATAGAATCACAAGGGACTGTAATGCGAGTTTTAACTACCATACAGGAGAAGTAATAATGCAAACTTAAAATTAAGTCCAGTGGCTATTCAAATCAGCAAGAGCTGGATTTGACAAGAATCCACTATGCAAGTTTGATTAAATATATTTTTAATAATTGTAGGTCAAGCTTGAATCACCCAAATAAAAATGAGAAACACATCCCATATCAGCCTCTGATCCATTTTCCTGCCACCCTCCCCCACGCCATCCTCCATATAAAGGTTCTTCTTCTTTATCAAAAAATGATATTTCACTTTTAACATCCCCTCGCCCCCCACATCTCTATTTTTGTTGTTGCAAAAAAAATTATTTGCACTTACCCATGATATCCAGGTAATCTTCAGCTAGAATCGATGGGCCCTTATCAATGGGCTTTCCAGATCCATTAAACATGCGTCCTTCAAACAAATGACAAATTCAGTTTATGTAACCAATAAATTCGTAATTTCAAATCTTTATGCAATACATTTTAAAGTCAATTTTGTCAAAGTGAAAAAGAAAGAAAATAAAAATATACAGAGAAAAGAATTTTAAAGCACCAACAACAGAGTTGGAAAGACCTTTTAACCACAGGCCATTATGACGGACAATGGACGAGGAGGCATTAATAACCATAAAAGGCATATGTGTATACATGTATGTATTATATATATATATAAAAATAAATATTAAACACTTTCTATGATAACTGGATCACAACAACACAAAACAGGGCTTCCGTTTCCGGTTCCCCGGGTGAGGTTGTGCGTCGTCTGAGCTAGTCCATGTCGATCAAAGTTAAGTTGTTTTTTGTCAAAGTTAAGTATTTTGTTTTGCTGTGTTTGTGTTTACTGTGTTTCTGGTTTGATCGTGTTTTGCATTTCGTGCACAATTGTGTATTAGTCAGTCTGTTTGGTCGTTCATGTTTTTTGGGCCTGGTTAGCCTCGAGGCCTGCCCAGTCGCGTCGTATGATCTTTTGTTATTCACGTTCGATCCCACTCTGGATTTTTTTTTTCCATCCCCCACTTCATCCCCACCCCACACATCCACCACAAAGCCTGGTGTTGGACTAGCGGCTAGGGTGCCAGCTTAGGATCCTCGGATCCTGGGTTCGAATCCCGGTCGATCGCTGAATTAACGCCAGGGTGGTTGACTCAGCCTGTCATCCTTCCGAGGTCGGCTAATTTGAGTACCAGTTCACTGGTAATTCCCTGCTTGTCGTAAAAGGCGACAAAAAGGGTTGGCGTCAGGAAGGGCATCTGGCCGTAAAACATTGCTTCAAAAAGGGGACCAAAAAACAACAACAACCACGGTGCCCGAAAAAGGCCAACCCCCGCCTTGCGGGGAAAAATGGCCTCTAAACGGTGGTTGGTTGGTTATCCCCCAATTTTTCCCTGACCTCTTCCCCTTTATTTGATACATTACATAAAAAAAGAAAAAAATTGTGGTAATAATAATTACATTCTCTCCCTCCTCATGGTCTTCCCGGCCGTGTCCACGTGTTCTTCCATCCCCCACCGGTGTCGTGTTCTTCCCTCCCCCGCCCGTGTCCACGTGCTCACCCGGTGTTTTGCTTTAAAAATGTTTAAACTCCCCCCTGCCATGTTGTATTCCTTTGTATACTACAACTCGCTTTTTTTCTTCCTGTTCAAAAGGCTGCAATCAATTTGCTCATTAAATCCTTCCATCGCAAAAACAAAAAAAACATCTTGTACAATTCTTTCTTTCTTCATTCTCTAAACTAACACTCATTCCACCTCTCCTAAAACATACTCAAACAGATCTCTGATTTGAATATCTCAAGAAACCCAGTCTGTGACAAATGTTCGATTTTCTTTAATCATTCAAAACTTTCAAATTTTTCCCCTCACCCCTCCTCTTCAAAACTCCCAACCCAACCCTCATCCTCAAATTTCCCCCCTCAAGCCTCTCCATGAAATCTCCCTGCTCACCACTCCCTCTCAATTTAACCCCCTCACCCTCAAATCTCCCTCCTCACCACTCCCCCTCAAATTTTCCCCCGAACCCAACCACTTCAAAACTCCCACCTCACCATTTTTCTTCAATTCTCCTCTCTCACCCCTCCTCCTCAAAGTTGCCTCTTAGGTCCTCCACAAAGCTGCCTCATCCCCGCTTCCTCTCACTTCCAACTCATACCCCCACATCCTCCAACCTTCGACTTCACTCTGCCGCCTCTCAAACAACACCTCACTGTGCCCCATTCCAGCACCATCAAACCTTTTGTCCTCCTCATATTTTCCCTTCTCCCAGCTTTCTTGCAATCTCTGACACACTGTCAACAGCTCTCCCTACCTACCCCTCTCCTCCCTCATCTTTCCATACCCCTCCACTCCCCTTCCCTCTTCCTTAACGGTAGGACCTCAAACATCCGGTGCCTTCGCGCAAACCTGATTGATCTCTCCTTACAGGTTGCTTCAGACAAACCAGACTTAATCTCCTTAACAGAAACTTTCCTCCTTCAAGATGTCTCTGATTCCTTAATTTCTTTTCCTGGTTACTCCCTCCTAGCCTGGTGTTGGGCTAGCGGCTAGGGTGCCAGCTTAGGATCCAAGGATCCTGGGTTCGCATCCCGGCCGATCACTGAATTAACACCGAGGGGGTTGACTAAGCCTGTCATCCTTCCGAGGTCGGCTAATTGAGTATCCGTTCACTAATAATTCCCTGCTCGTCGTAAAAAGGCGACAAAAAAGGGTTGGCGGCAGGAAGGGCATCCGGCCGTAAAACATTGCTTCAAAAAGGGGCCCAAAAAAACAACAACCACCAAACTATCATCTGATGGTATTCATGGAAATCTCCACGCATGGCTTGCGGACTTCCTTTCTGGTCGCAGTTAACGTGTGGCCCTAAATGGATTTCTATGATCTCCCTGTTCCTGTTCAGGCTGGATTTCCTCATGGCAGTGTTCTGCGCGTTGTGCTTTTTTTCGTATTCATCAATGATCTTTCCGAATCTCTGGAAAATCCTCTGTATCTCTTTGCTGATGACTCCACTGCCTGCCGCTCCATATTTCAACCCTCAGATCGGCAGGCAGCAGCCTCTTCACTCTCCTGGACAAAATCACAAACTGGTCAAACAAGTGGAACATGTCTTTCAATCCTGACAAATTTCACACTCTCACTATGTCTCTCCGAAAAGATAGTCTGGAAAACCCTCCCATCTACTTTCTCAACAATCGTCTCCAAGAAGTTCTGTCACTCAAGCTTTTGGGTTTCACTATCTGCCATTATCTTTCCTGGATAAACCACATTTCCAAGCTGGCCTCCAAAGCCAGGTCTTCCTTGGCACACCTGAGCTCCTCACCACATGCAAGGCTTTCATCCGTAGCTCAATGGAATACTGCTCTCTACTCTGGGCTGGTGCTCCTGCCTCACACCTAGATTGGCTTCACGCTGTAGAAACCAAAGCTTTCAGGATCATTGGTATCTCCCGTGATGAAGCTGATTCTGAGAGCCTTTCACTCTCTCAGTGCAGGCAGGTTGGGGGTCTTTCTGTCTTCTGCAGACTCCTCTCCGGCCTTGCTCCCTCTGTTCTGTCTGTGCTGTGTCCCCCAAATATTCCTGCAGGACACACAAGAACTGGCAGCAAGCCTCTTCTGGTGAAACTGCCAAAATCAAGACTGTCTGCTCACCTTCACTCTTTCATTACTCTTTTTTCCCACCTCTCTGGAACAAACTCCCACACTCTCTTCAATCCCACTCCTCCCTCCAGGTCTTTAAAACAGCTGTTCACCACCATCTCTTATTTTCCCCCATCCAAAACCTTGATCTTTTCTAGCCCCATTAATACACCCCAAATCCATATATTTCAATCCCCTACTTCATTCCTGAAATTCCTTGTAGTGTCAATTTGTTTTGTACCGTGTACCCCTTCCCTCCCCCCCCCTAGTGTCAGAAAGATAAGATAAGGTAAGATAAGATAAAGTTAAGATAAGCTCCAATGTCTTTCCACCATCTTTCGAAGCGAGCTCCAACCGGGAACGAAAGCAAGGGCAGAAGGGAGGTCCAAGTGGGAAGGCAGCCAACACGAAGGGACAGTCAAGGGAAGGCAAGAGGCAAAGGGAAGAGGTCCGGGCAGGAAGGAACCAGGAACAAGAAGGGACAATGCTGGCACACCAACGTTCACCAGCCAAGTCCGGGCCAAATGAAAGAGTCAGTGTCAGTGTCCTTGTGTTTTATACTTCTCCCTCCCCCCCCCCCCCCCTCCCATGCCTCCTCCCCCCCAGCCCTCTCCCTTCGAACAGATCTACCGATGTCCCTGTTCTCTACTGGTGTCCTTGTGTGCTTCTCTCTCTCCCCATCTTGTCTTCCCCTCCCTTTATTGTTGTACGTGTCCGTTTATGTTTTTTATGTGATAGTATGTGTTTGATGTGCTAGCTCTTAAACAAGCCTCGATCTTGCATCCCAAAAAATAAATAAATAAATAAATAAATAATTAACAAATCCCATTTTTAAACCTAATCCTCTTCATAATGTTTGGGTATAAAAACAACTGAGGTTGATTTATAAGGAAACAAAGCAAATAAACAAACTTTTCTCACCGAGCATATCCTCGGAGACTGGAGTACGCAAAATGTCTCCGGTGAATTCACAGGTCGATTTCTTTGCATCAATACCTGAGGTCCCTTCAAAAACCTAAAAAAAACAAAGGTTATTAGTGATAGGTCAAAAGGATGATCAAAATGTCATGCTTGCCTGGTGTCCTCAATACTGTGACCTCCTTCCAGAAGTTCATTAGTGAGCAAGTTCAGTTTTACTTGCAATTTGATGATACACCAACAATAAATTAATCCCATATTTTTTTTGCAGAGATGGACATTGGAGTAGTTTGGCCCAAATATTTCACGAAACAGATGGGCGGCCCTGACGTTCGACTGGATCTGGCTAGGGTAGGAGTATGGAATCTGTTGCCGGTGCTGGCAATACCTTGCTTACTCTTTCTAAATCACACACCGTGGGATTTTCAACGTTCAACTAAGGCTAGCAGACAGGTCCTGAGCTTAACAGCCTTCAGTTGCGTGTGTACGTACATAACATGTTGGACATGTCTGCATTTTTAAAATTCATTTTCTCAGCAACGTTGGTCCCAATGACAAATTTTTCACCATAGTATGTATGCATCTACACATGTAGAATTTTTAAGTCATAATTATGACGTCATAGGTCACATGGTGGAGCACCATCTTGTTTGAATTCATGAATACACCCGCTAACTACGGGAGCAACAGGAAGGGTCATTCTCTTTGGGGTACATACAGTTGTGGCCAAACATATTGGCACCCATGCACTTTTTGTAAATA
Source organism: Myxine glutinosa (assembly GCF_964187855.1). Taxonomy (NCBI): domain Eukaryota; kingdom Metazoa; phylum Chordata; class Myxini; order Myxiniformes; family Myxinidae; genus Myxine; species Myxine glutinosa. The sequence continues at coordinate 206,429,681 of NC_136262.1, read as the reverse complement.
ACTCACAATTTTCTCTAAAAATAAGCTGAAATTGACAAAAGTATTTGGTCACCACAATTCTTTATTTCACTGTTAATATTACAGAACCTTTGTTTTTGATTCAGAACTTAATATATCCTTTTAAATCGGAAAATTAAAAAAAACGGCAATGACAAAATTATTGACACCCAGGACTTAATATTTGGTAACCAGCCTTTGGACAAAATAACTGCAGTAAAGCACTTCCTCTAGCCATGAATGAGCTTCCGACACCTCTCTACTGGCAGTTTGGCCCACTCTTCTTGTGCAAACTGCTTCAGTTCTCCCAGATTTGAAGGGTGCCTTCTCCCAACGGCTGTTTTAAGATTTCCCCACAAGTGTTCAAATGGGATTTAGATCTGGACTCATTGCTGGCCACTTCAGAACAGTTCAGCGTTTTGTCTGGAACCATTCCAGGGTGCTTTTTGAAGTGTGTTTGGGTCATTGTCCTGCAGCATGACCCATGGTCTTTGACGAAGACCCAGCTTTCTGACACTGGGTTGAACATTGTGCTCCAAAATGCCTTGGTAATCTCCTGATTTCATGATGCCATGCACACATTCAAGGCACCCAGTGCCAGAGGCAGCACAGCAACCCCAAAACATGACGGAACCTCTCCATGTTTGACTGTGAGGATGGTGTTCTTTTCTTTGAAGGCTTCATTTTGTTTTCTGTAAACATAGAGGTTAGGTGCTTTACCACAAAGCTCTGATTTGGTATAATCTGTCCACGGACATTCTCCCAGAAGGATTTTCGCTTGTTCAGGTGTGTGTTTTGGAAAACTCAAATCGGGCTTTCTTTTGTCTCTCTCTCTCTCAGCAGCAGTGTGTACCCAGTCTCAGCAGTCTAGCAGAAGTACCCGGCATTGCCGGGCGGGGGAGGGGAGGGGGAAGGGGAGGGGGAGGGGAATGGGGGGGGGAGGAGGAGGGGGAGGGGGGGAGGGGAGGAGAGGGGGGGAGGGGAGGAGAGGGGGGGAGGGGAGGGGGAGGGATGGGAGAGGAGAGGGGTGGGAGGGGGGGAGGGGGAGGGGTAGTGGAGGGGGGAGGGGGAGGGGAAGGGGCAGGGGGGAGGGGGAGAAGGAGGGGAGGTGGGGGAGGGGGAGGGGAAGGGGGAGGGGGGAGGGGAAGGGGGAGGGGGGAGGGGGAGGGGGATGGGGATGGGGATTGGGGAGGGGGAGGGGGAGGGGGAGGGGGGAAGGGGAGGGGGAGGGGAGTCATTCTGCTGTTTTGTGTCACTGTGTGAAATGAGCATGGAGAAAAGAAAGAACCCCATGGGTCTCCTTTCATTGAGTTGGTGACGGATGTGCGAGTTGAAACTGTCGTACCTTGAGTCTGAAGGTCAGCTTGAATCTGTTTGGCAGTTGATCGAGGTGCTTTCTCCACCATTCAAACAATCCTTCGTGGCAATCTTCAATCAAATTTTCTCTTGCGGCCATGTCCAGGGAGGTTGACTGCAGTGCCATGGTCCTTAAACTTCCAGATAACATTGCGTACGATGCACACAGGAACATCAATGTCTCTGGAGATGGACTTGTAGCCTTGAGACTGTCAAGTCTTGGCTACAATTTTGTGTCTGACCTCCTCAGACAATTCTCTGGTTTTCTTTCTTTCTCCATGCTCATTTCACACAGTGACACAAAACAGCAGAATGACTCATTTTCTCTATTCAAACTGGTTGAATGAGTGATTTTTATATTGCACGCACCTGAAACTCACCATAGGTGAGTTCAATTCCAAAGTAAAGGAGAATCACCTGCTTGAAATCTAATTATTTCTAAACTTCTAAAAGGTGTCAATAATATTGTTCAGGCCATTTTATGATTTTTCTGTGTGGAATAAGTGAAGATTTAGTAAATTCATATCAGCTTTTTTGTTTTGTTCCACTGCAAACCAAAGAAATACATATGTGGATTCCAAAAGATTTTTTAATTTCAACAATTTTCTGGAAGAAATGGTGCATTATTTGAAAAAAGTGCAAGGGTGCCAATATTTTTGGCCACGACAGTTAGATTACAGACGATCTATGGCCAGGTCTCAAAAACATTGGGTGCGTGCTCCTTTACCAAGTTTCTTGTGGTGAGATCGCCAAGTGGTTTAAGCATTCGAGCAAGCACTCCATTCAAAACCATTAAGGAACGGCTGACTTCTTAAGCGCCAGCGAGATACTTGGCAAATGAGCACAACCAGGTTTCCTCCCTTTCAGTTTCATGTTGAACAGCAGGAGCGAGTTTCAAAAGTTCGCTACGAAAAACCCCACGAATACGGCAGGAAGGGTCATGTTATTAACCCAACCCATGTGGGGCATATATAGAGTACGGTAGATCTTCGGTCAGTTCTGCAATCAAAACGTACCTCAAGGATGTTGGGATTCCTCTAAATTTCTTTATTTAGCGATATAAACAGCATTATCGACTGTTTAAAAAGCTAATCATACGTGTTTGTGGCTTATAATATTTTTACCTCTGGTAGAGGCCATTGGGCCGTTGCTCCCATGAAAACCCCATGATAAGCTATTTATAAACGTTGTCACGCCATTTGTTCAAGGAGGAAAAACCCCTTGGGGAGGTGGGATATCATTGGTATTAATATTGTTTTGTAATAACATTAATATTATGTTATTATCGTTAGTTTTGTTAGCATCACGGTCAAAAAATCTTCAGACAGATAAACAAATTGCGTATTTTAGTATGATATATTAATTTTCTCAGCGTTGTTGGTGTTGGGCTAGTGGCTAGGGTGCCGGCTTAGGATCCTAGGATCCTGGGTTCGAATCCCGGTCGATTGCTGAATTAACGCCAGGGGGGTTGACTCAGCCTGTCATCCTTCCGAGGTCGGCTAATTGAGTACCAGTTCACTGGTAATTCCCTGTTTGTCGTTAAAGGCGGCAAAAAGGGTTGGCGTCAGGAAGGGCATCCGGCCATAAAACATTGCTTCAAAAAGGGGACCGAAAAACAACAACAACCACGGTTCCCGAAAAAGGCCAACCCCCGCTTTGCGGGGAAAAATGGCCTCTAAAGGTGGTTATTTTAAAGGTGGTTTATATTAATTTTCTCGGCATCCGTTGGTGCGATTGACACAACATTTTCACCATAGTATGCATCCACCATGTATATATTGTTGTGGATTTGAGAATTGTTGTAAATATCACCCTCTGTAAGTGTAATGAATTCTTGTAAATATCTCCGTTTGGTGTGTAAAGGTCAAAGGTCGTCCTCCTAGTTAATCCATATACATACACGCAGGCCACCATATACCCTCCTAAATAGTTATTTCCTTATTATGTGTATTAGTTGAAGGCTGTGCTTCCCATTAGTTGACTCTGCATTGCATCAAATTGAAATAAGGTAGAATCCCCTGTCTAGTGCAAAGCCTCAATTGCCAACTGCATTCGCCCTCCATTGAACACGCGGTCGGTTCGGAGAAGAAAGACATGTCTCCGCCCTCGTCATCGGAAGGAGGAGTGAGCCAGCCCTTGCCGACCAATCAGGTACGAGGGGTTTGGCTTGAGAGGGCGGAGAAAGAACGACCGGGGAGGTTCGCAAAGGTTCGAGGGTGTGGCCTATATAACCCGCGGCGGGATGCCCCCACAAAAGATGAGTCCTTGGAGAGCACGCGACGCACCTGAGATGATTGAGGCAGCAGATGAGGGAGGGAGCCAGACGAGCGAGGGAGCACGAAGGCAGTTTCTGTCAGGAAGGCGCTTGAGTTGGTAAAGAGAGACATGCAACCTGCGGGAGTAAGAGTGTTTCCAACCAGCCTTGCCACGTCAAGCTCCGACGCGCTGTTGCGAACATCCCGGCGGTGTGGACCCGAGGGTGGAGAGTCGGCGGCTGCTCGCTCCCGGCCCGACCGTGTTCCGGTTCCAGTTGAACCTTCCTCTCCTTCCCGCCATTCGTTCCTGCCTTCATTTCCCATTCGTGTGAGTCTGATTGTCATTTGTTTTGTGTGTCTTGTCCTGGGGTTAAGTAAGACTGAATAGTATAAGCTAGTAATTGCACTGTGTCTTCTGGTCCTTCCATCCTTTCTGTCTTTATTTTATTTTCTTTCCTTCTCCTTGGTTCTTTTGATTGTGTAAATATTAGTAATAAATTATATTGGTATTTCCTACCTTCGTTCTTCTTCTTCATGCTCGTCCGGTCGTCTTTGTGATTTCCCCATTGAAAACCTGTGGCGCGATTTTGGCCAACGTTCAGGATCGGGTTAGTCTCTGCTAATGGTTCGTGCCGCGGTTGCTAAACCGCTCGGCAATTAACATCTGTCCGCGGTCGCGAACGAGGTTGCGCCCCTGCCTCTCCGGAGGGAGCTGTGCAGCTTCAGGACTCACGTCGGTCAGTCACAAACAAGGGGATTAATCCCCCCTTCTTAAGGGGAAGAAGGCCGACGGAGAGATCCGCAACAATATTATTAGTGATAATTATGACAACATAGGTTACTTGATTCGGTGCCATCTTGGAAACATGGAAAAAACTTTGGACCTTCATATCTCCAAAACCCATCCATGGAAAAAATTGAAACGTGACTCATTGTAAAGAACTCTGCATGGGGAATAAGTGTTGTTAACGATGACGTCGTTTGTTCCTTCATTATGACATCATAATGACAAGTTTAATGCTTAGTCTGATCAATTTGAAATTTATCGAGCGTGATCTATAAATACCATCTAGTTTTTTTAATGAAATTCACTGCCTGTGAAGCATCAATCTGACAGTTTATAGTCAGGACAATCAAACCTAGACTAGACATCTCGTAGTTACTTACAAGATGATAGTACCATTGCAAATCACCCAAGACTATGTTCCAAAAAATTAAAATCCAAATCCCAATATCCCATTTGGGTTTGATTTTGCAACATCAATCGTGGTCGTTCAGTGTCCTCAACACAATACCACCTTACCCCACAATGTTATTTATCCTCGCTGTAATGCAAACACCAAGAACAACAACAAAATAACAACATTGAAAATACATTATAAAACCAAAAATGTTACTGTGTTTAAATATATCATAAAAATAAATGGCAATTTAACATATTCCTCATTTAAAATAACGACAACAGCAATTTAAAGTTCCTTCTATACTCAGAGGCAAAAGTTATTGTGACATGGAATTTTTTCATTGGTAATCTTGTGAATGAATTTTTGGATTTGAACCAGAGAAAGAGTGTGTTAAAATGGTCGAAGAAACGCAACCAAGCAGTTGTTGTTCGAATTGCACGAAATTTGCAAGAAGCATGACATATTCGAGAAAAATGGCCAGCAATGTTCACTTTAAAAGGCCAGACAACCAGACGCTTATCATTTCCACTCAATGCAGTCTTAAGAAGTGCAGAAGTCAGAAAAACACCTCTATTCATCGTTCTGGAACAAGTTCGACATGCCACGCCTCGGGGAAAATGACAGATGGAGAGCTATAGGTATGCTTCAGTCTGGTACCTCGCAGCGTGATGTTGCTCGTCGATTCAACGTCCATAGAAACACCATTTGGCACAGCTTCACCGAGCTGACGGTAGGACACGTACGTGTCTACAGGTGCACAGGTGAACGTTACATCAGGCCATGTGTTCTGGAAGGGGATCGTTTTGGAGGTGGGGGCGTTATGATCTGGGGTGGGATAACAGCTGCAGCAAGAACGCCAATGATTGTGATTGAGGGGAACTTGAATGCTGTGAGGTACCGAGACGAGATTTTGCAAATGGCCGCTTTACCGTTTTTGCAACAGAACGGCCCTAGAGTGACGTTTCAACACGATAACGCCAGACCACACGTTGCTCGAGTTGTACAGCAGTATCTTAATCAGAACAATGTTAATGTGTTACCCTGGCCTGCAAGATCCCCTGATTTGTCACCCATTGAACACGTCTGGGATGAAATGGAGCGACGCTTACGACGTCATCCGAATCCTCCAAAAACGCTGCAGGAACTCCGCCAAATCCTTCCTCGGATATGGAATGATCTTCCCAAGGACTTTCATCGACGTTTAGTGGCCTCAATAAGGCGAAGGTGCCAGGCCTGCATCAATGCACAAGGTGGACACACTCGCTACTGACTGTGTGAATTTGCTTGTGAACCCCCTCTTGTGTTGTGGCTCATTTGCATATGCCAGGTGCACTGTTCTTATGGACTGTTGATCGTTACCATACCTTGAAACATTTGTCTTTCCATGTAATAACATTTCATTCGCGGCAGTAAAAGTTTAACACTCATTCTGTTTGTTGTTTGTGTGTCACAATAACTTTTGCCTTTGAGTATATTTAAGCTACTACCTCGTCCTTCTGAGAGAGAAATATGGTATCAACATAAAACATCAACATAAACAAACAACATAAATTTTATTATTTCTACCCTCACCAGAGGAGAGGGTATTGTATTTGTTTGTCTGTTTGTCCACACAGAATGTATGTGTATTAATTACATAAGCCCCTTAAGAACATTAAGCCCCTTTTAAACCCCAAAAACCGTTCACTCCCTTTAAGACCACAAAGACCCCGAACCCCCAAAACACCCAACCAGAGGACACAAAAGACCCCAAGAACACTGAATATTGAAAAGACCTGAGGGCCCAAAAGACATAAAATACCCCAAAGACCCTTAAAGACCCCAAAGACCGTTAAAAATCCCAAAGACCCTTAAAAACCCCAAAGACCATTAAAGACCCTTAAATACCCCGAAGACCAAAAATACCCAGAGGACACAGAAGACCGAAAAGACCCCAAGAACCTCAAAGACCCTGAAGACCCAGATAAAAAAAGACCCCAAAAGACCCAGAGGAGGGCCCAAAGGACAGAGAGGACCCAAAGGACAGAGAGGACCCAAAGGACACAAAATACCCCAATAAACAAAAGACCCCAAATACCCCCAAAGACTATTAAAGACCCCAAACACCCAGAGGATCTAAAATACCCAAAATATCTTAAAGACCCTGAAGACCCAAAGACCCAGATGACATAAAAGACCCGGAGGACACAAAAGACCCAGAGGACACAAAAGACCCAGAGGACACAAAAGACCCAGAGGACACAAAAGACCCAGAGGACACAAAAGACCCAGAGGACACAAAAGACCCAAAGGACACAAAAGACCCAAAGGACCTAAAAGAACCAGAGGACCTAAAAGACCCAGAGGACCTAAAAGACCAAGAGGACCTAAAAGACCCAGAGGACCTAAAAGACCCAGAGGACCTAAAAGACCCAGAGGACCTAAAAGACCCAGAGGACCTAAAAGACCCGAAACACCATTAAAGACTCAAATCTGTGTTTGCCTCAAAATGTTGTGTTCCAAACCCATCTCTCTCTGTACCCACCTTACTCAGTAGAGCCCAGCTGCTCCTGGACACTGTGCCCTTCTCTCCTGACAAGGTGGAGAAGTTTCTGTCAAACCCGACTCTGATTCTGCAACTGGACCAGACGGCATCAGCCCACGGGTCCTAAAATACTGCTCTGCCGCTCTTTCACACCCACTCTCTATTCTATTCACCCTCCCTTTTGCTCAAGGTCATCTGCCATCAGTTTAGAAATCAGCCAACTTTACCGCTTTACACAAAGAAGGTGCAAAAACATATCCTTGCAACGACAGACCAATCAGCCTGCTCCCAATTATCAGGAAAGTCATGGAATCCATCATTGCTTGGGATATCAAATCTTTCCTCTTCTCCAATGGCTTGATCTCTGATCATCAATTTGGTTTCAGACCAGGTCACTCTACTCCGGACAGCTGCTTCTGCTGTCTCAACAATGGATGGAGGTCCTCAATGCCAAACAGGAAATCAGTGCTGTCTCCCTTGACATATCACGTGCCTTCGATACGGTCTGGCACCCCGCTCTGCTCACCAAACTCCCCTTCTATTGTATCCATGGAAATCTCCACACATGGCTTGCAGACTTCCTCTCTGGTCGTAGTCAACATGTGGCCCTGAATGGATTCCTCTCATCTCCCCTTCCTGTTCAGGCTGGAGTCCCCCAAGGCAGTGTTCTGGGCCCTGTGCCTGTTCTGGTCTTAATCAATGATCTCTCCGACTCTGGAAAATCCTCTCTATTTCTTTGCTGATGACTCCACTCTCTGCCACTCCATTCCTCATCCCTCAGATCGGCAGTCTGCAGCCTCCTCACTCTCTGCAGACCTGGACAAAATCACAGAATGGTCAAACAAGTGGAACACGTCTTTCAATCCTGACAAATCCCACACTCTCACTATCTCTCCCAAAAGACCGACTGGCCAACCCTCCCATCTATATTTTCAACAATCCTCAACAAGAAGTTCTGTCACTCAAGCTTTTGGGTCTCAATATCTGCCATGATCTTTCCTGGGAAAACCACATTTCCAAGCTGGCCTCCAAAGCCACTCGCCAAAGCTCCGTCATTCGAAGTCCTTCCTTGGCACACCTGAGCTCCTCACCACATATAAAGCTTTCATCCGCAGCTCAATGGAATACTGTTCTCCCCTCTGGGCTGGTGCTCCTGCCTCACACCTAGCTCGGATTCACTCTGTTGAAACCAAAGCTTTCAGAATCATTGGAATCTCCCACGATGAGGCCGATTGTGAGGGTCTTTCACTCACTCACCGCAGGCAGGTATCTTTCACTCACTCACCGCAGGCAGGTAACTTTCACTCACTCACCGCAGGCAGGTAGGTGGTCTTTCTGTCTTCTGCCGACTCCTATGCGGCCCAGCTCCCCCAGCTCTATCTGTACTCTGTGCCCCAAATATTCCTACAGGTCACACAAGATCTGCCAGCAACCCTCTTCTGGTGGAATTGCCAAAATCAAGACCCTCGGCTCACCTTCACTCTTTTTTCTTTTTTTTGTATACAGGATCGAGGCTCATAAAAGAGCTAACATTTATCACACAAAGTATATAATAAGGGGAGCGGTAGACAAGATGGGGAGAGAAGGGGAAGTACACAAACACAACATTTGAGAGCAGGGACATCGGGAGATCTGTGGGAGGGAGAGGGCTTGGGGAGAGGAGGCATGGGAAGGGGGGGAGGGGGAGGGAGAAGTATAAAACACAAGGACACTGACTTTCATTTGGCCCGGACTTGGCTGGTGAACGTTGGTGTGCCAGCATTGTCCCTTCTTGTTCCTGGTTCCTTCCTGCCCGGACCTCTTCCCTTTGCCTCTTGCCTTCCCTTGACTGTCCCTTCGTGTTGGCTGCCTTCCCACTTGGACCTCCCTTCTGCCCTTGCTTTCGTCCCCGGTTGGAGCTCGCTTCGAAAGACGGTGGAAAGACATTGGAGCTTATCTTAACTTTATCTTATCTTACCTTATCTTATCTTACCTTATCTTATGATTATCTTACCCGGCGATCATGTGTGAACGGGCGAGTGCACGAGCTGCAGCAGCTGGGAGACCATTGCTCGCTCGCTTGGCGTGAGAGGCCTGGTGAACGGGAGGGGGGGGAGGGGTGGTGAAAGGGACCGAGCAGTTCGCGCTGACGAGAGTCGCGTCGGACGGTGCCTGATCGACCCGACGCTACATTGACAGACACAGATAAGACGCACCACAGAACACAACTAACCGTTTATTTTATTACCCTTTCCATTCGTCCTGTATATGAAGTCTGTGTACGGGATCCCGATTTAGGAACATTATTTATTTACTGTCTCGCCCATTGTTCTCGGGTTCCGTTCAATAAATCATTTCTTTTTGTACATTGAATTTGGGTTTTCGTTCACTTGATATAATTTCCTGAAGGTTCAAGGGCTGCCGTCAGAACCAGAGGTAAGGTACTTCAGCATCTCCCCTCACCATCCCCTCACCCTCCTCCCTACCCGCGTGTATGATCTCTGCCATATTTGAACTGAACGTCTTCCGGAGTTAAAGCTTGCTCGGTTAATCTGTTTCCTTGGTAAAGATTTAAATTGCCAGGAACACGACATCACGACTCTTTCATTCCTCTTTACTCCCGCCTCTGGAACAAACTCCCTCACTCTCTTCAATTCCACTCCTCCCTCCAGGTCTTTAAAACAGCTGTTCACCACCATCTTTTATCTTCCCCCATCCAAAACCTTGATCTTTTCTACCCCCGTTAATTCAGCCCAGATCCACTTTTTTGAAATCCCAACTTCTTTCCTGGAAGTCCTAGCAGTGTCCATGTGCTCTATAGCTCTCCCACCCCCCCCCCCCCACCCCTCTTCCCATGCATCCTCCCCCCAAGCCCTCTCCCTCCCACAGATCTCCCGATGTCCCTGTTCTCTGCTGTTGCACTTGTGTGGTTCCCTCTCTCTTCCCAGCTTGTGTCCTGCTCCCTTTATTGTATGTTTTGTGTGTCGTTTTTTTTTGTGAGTAATGTTGCTCTTACACGAGCCTCAATCTTGTATACAAAAAAAAAAAAAAAAATTCAAAAGACCCCAATGACACAAAAGACCCCTAGGACCCAAAGGAAAAAAAAAAAAAAAAACACAAAGAGCATGTCCTGGTGAGTGTGCAATCTCTCCTTGCTCTTGTTATTAATTTTGTATTTTTAAATATTTCTATTCAAGGCTTTGTAATAAAAATTGTATTTCTCTGCAAACCATGTATCACAAATTAAAGAAGCCCATAGAAAAAGGTTATTTTTGCAAAGCTAATTGATAAGCAGACATTCGTCAAATGTCTGTGAAGCAATGTTGACTTGTTACTTATATGTGCTGAGTAAAGCAATATTTTAACAGGCGCACGTGTAAACTCTACGGTAATTAAATTTGTGTCGACAACAAATCACTACAACCTCAACATACGATGTTCACAAAACATTACTTGATCACACCCAGGGGAAAAACCCAGCCAGTATACAAGCACACCGATTGAGGCTGGAAAGCCAATTATCTGGAGTCTTTTTTTTTTTAAATCCAAACATAGCCAAAAGTTTGGTTGCACTGCTTCCTTTGTTTAAGTTTTGGTTGCCATGGAAAAGTTTGGATGCACTGGTTCCTGCAGGATAAAAAAAACCCCAAACAATCCTTCATTATATATTCGATATATACATAGATAATTGCCAAATTTTAGCATGATAAACCTCTGGGCCTTGGTTTCTTCCAAGTGAACATGTGAACAATGGGCGTTTTGGGTGAAAAAACCACAGGAAGACAGACACCATTACAGTTTCTGACAATCACAGGCTGAAAGAACTTCGACTAGATGCAAATGCACCATGAGAAACTGGTAAAACAAAGCAAGTCAAAAATTAGTTTAGAATTCACAATTTCAGTTTAACATCAGACAAATGGTTTTAAATGTGGACAGATTGACAAAATAATAGCAGATATTTAGTGTAATTATGTGCTCATTTTCACTGTGGCAATCTTTTCAATAACAATTCAAGAATCAGAGATTTTGTCAGTATTTTATCTATCCTTCTCTACCAATTTTATTTAAGGTGGTAGAACACTTAAGAAAGTTTCCCCAAACATCCAGAATCATTCCCTAGCACCACTTACCTGGACCACAGCCTTGGAGCTGCACACCTCCAACACCTGGCCGCTGCGTGAGGTACCATCTGGCAGAACTAGGTTTACAATCTCAGCATATTTTGGGAACTATAAAAAAAGAAAAATAAAGAGACCAGACATTAAAAGATATACTACAAAACAGCACAAGAACAAACACCAAGAAGTTCTTGGTAAACACAAATGTGTGCGAGACAGCGTGTGCGACGCAGCGAGTGCGACGCAGCGAGTGTGTGTGTTTCCTCAATAAATCCAAAACCATGAAACGTAGAGGCCGAAAACTTTGCATGCATACCAAGGGAACACCAATGGGGGGTGCATGAATGAAAACTGGGTATTTGGGTAAATTTAAACACCCCTTTTGAAGATAATTAAAGGGGTGCTCATCATGAAATTAAACAAAAAAGGCTCATCCTTGGTCAGCCCACTTTCCCCTCACAAATTTCTTACGCTGCCTTTTTTTTCGGCCTGCTAAAAATGCATTGCCTTGGAACCCCGATGTACTCTCATGGACTAATTTAAGTATATAATCAAAATCGGTCTTCGGATGTGAGGATCGGAGCATGTGGACTAATTAAGTGTCAAAATCTGGAGTGAAATCGTTATTATTTACTCACTCATAACGGATTAATTCATCAGTTAAAGCTGTGAGATAAATGGAACGTAATTACTACATTTACTGGTTGTTGTTGTTTAAAGTAACGTAATTCTTCTTGGAGAAATCTTTAACTTACGTTTGACCAAAGTTTTTTTTTTAATGTTGGAGGCTCTAGGCATGGACTATATAGCCCTCATCGAGGCCAGGCCTTAAATAAAAGAGAAGAAAAGTGTGTGTAGGGAGAGAGGGAGAGAGGGAGAGAGGGAGAGAGGGAGAGAGGGAGAGAGGGAGAGAGGGAGAGAGGGAGAGAGGGAAGGAGATTGAAGCTAGCCCGATAGCTGGAGTTTGAGTGAGACAGAATGGAAGACCAGCAATCCTGACACGGGGAGTGTAAGGTGGTTCCGAGCACCATTTTAACACTCCTAAGTCAGGACGGTAGTACGACACTGGGCGGTTGCTGTCTACAACCTACTACCTAAAAAAGTGACTGACTATTGTAGTGACTTGGTAGATTTTAACGTGAACAAGTGTACACTATCGATGGACACACCATGTACACATTTAGCAAAATACACAGATATGCAGAGGCCTACGTTGAAGTGGTCCAGACTAGATGGTTATGAATAAATAATCTGAATAAAGCTGAATAAATAATCACCAACAAACTTACAGTGAGCAACTTCAAGGAGAAGGAAAGAAAATAGCTGGAAGAAGCCAAACTAACAAGCCTAGGTCCCCCGTCCGTGAAGTGATGCGAGTTGACAAAGTGGAAGACGCAGAAAACATGCTATAGGATATGATATTTCGCTCACATGGTTCAGACATACATGGAGGCGGCCATCTTGGATTTTACCGTGGCCACCCAATTTTCAATAGCGTTCTTCCTTATGCCTAGATACACCCACACACCAGATTAGAAGTTGGTACTTCGCTTATTTTTCAAGATATTCCGCTTACAAGGTTCAGACATACATGGCGGCGGCCATCTTGGATTTTGACGTGGCGACCCAATTTTCAATAGCCTTCTTCCTTGTGCCTAGATACACCGAAACACCAGATTAGAAGTTGGTACTTTGCTTATTTTTCAAGATATTTCGCTCAAGGTTCAGACATATATATATGGTGGCGGCCATCTTGGATTTTGACGTGGCGACCCAATTTACAATAGCGTTCTTCCTTATGCCGAGATACACCCACACACCAAATGAGAAGTTGGTACTGCGCTTATTTTTCAAGATATTTATCTCACAAGGTTCAGACATACATGGCGGCGGCCATCTTGGATTTTAACGTGGCAACCCAATTTTAAACAGGCTTCTTGCTTGTGCCTAGATACACCCACACACCAGATTAGAAGTTGGTACTTCGCTTATTTTTCAAGATATTCATCTCACAAGGTTCAGACATACATGGCGGTGGCCATCTTGGATTTTGACGTGGCGACCCAATTTTCAATAGCGTTCTTCCTTATGCCTAGATACACCCACACACCAGATTAGAAGTTGGTACTTCGCTTATTGTCCCCCGTCGCACAGCGTAGCGAAAGGGGGACTATGGCTTTCCCCTCCGTCCGTGTGTCCGTGCGTGCGTGCGTGCGTGCATGCATGCATGTGTGGGTGCGGGCGTGCGTGTTTGCGTGCGGGCGTACGTGCGTGCATGCGTGCGTGCGTGCGTAAGCGAAGGACCGCATTCGAATTTGGTGTGTGGGTGCAACCCACGTCAAAATCCAAGATGGCCGCCACCATGTATGTCTGATGCCATGCCATGTATGTCTTAACCTTGTGAGATGAATATCTTCAAAAATAAGCGAAGTACCAACTTCTAATCTGGTGTGTGGGTGTATCTCGGCATAAGGAAGAACGCTATTGAAAATTGGGGCGCAACGTCAAAATCCAAGATGGCCACCACCATATATATATCTGAAACTTGTGAGCGTAATATTTTGAAAAATAAGCAAAGTACCAACTTCTAATCTGGTGTTTGGGTGTATCTAGGCACAAGGAAGAACGCTATTGAAAATTGGGTCGCCACGTCAAAATCCAAGATGGCCGCCGCCATGCATGACTGAACCTTGTGAGCGGAATATCTTGAAAAATAAGCGAGGTGCCAACTTCTAATCTGGTGTGTGGGTGTATCTAGGCATAAGGAAGAACGCTATTGAAAATTGGGTGGCCACGTCAAAATCCAAGATGGCCACCTCCATGTATGTCTGAACCTTGTGAGCGAAATATCATATCATAGCATGTTTTCTGCGTCTTCCACTTTGTCAACTCACATCACTTCACCGACGGGGGACCTAGGCGTAACGCTTGTTTTTCAAGATATTCAGCTCACAAGGTCCAGACATACATGGCATCAGACATACATGGCAGTGGCCATCTTGGATTTTGACATGGGTTGCACCCACACACCAAATTCGAATGCAGTCCTTCGCTTACGCACGCACGCACGCCCACACGCACGCACACACACATGCACGCACAGACGGAGGGGAAAACCATAGCCCCCTTTCGCTCCGCTGTGCGATGGGGGACAAAAAGAGGCTGTTTATGTTGATCTGTTAATGTTATTTTGAAAAAGAGGCTGTTTATGATTCTGTTTATGTTGATTTCAGCATGGATCCATGTTGAACAGAGTAGACGGTAGGCCTGTGTAGCAGGCTCCTGCTAGTGGTTAGGTAGATAGGTAGACTACAGCCTGGGAAATCAAATGACAAACATATGTGGCAGTAAAATAAAAAATCCTGGCTCCTACTCCCAAGCAAGGAGTACTTACAGGTGCTTTTCTAACATACATAGCAAGTGGATCATTATCAGGTGTTGTGATCAAAGCTACTGCTGCAGTATATCTATATTATAAAAGGAGCCGTGTCTGTCTGTATGTTTGTCTGTTTGTCGTGTTATAACTTGAGAAAGGATTAACGGATTTCAATAAATCCAACTACAGTGGATTCGGGTAACTCCCGGGAGTGTAACTTCAATCAAAAGCAGAAACTGGAAAGTTACAAAATCCTAGTATTTCCTCCCCTCGTAAGAGACTCCGGTCATATCCAGCTGCAGTTGATTTTGGGAAGAAGTCTACTTCAAGGCATGATGTGCTGCCTAATGTTGGCATAATTTGTAAGAGAGAAGTGAAAATGGTGAAATCTATCTGGCAAACTCTTCAGACAGGATAAGCTTGTACAAGCAGAGACAACTGATATAGGTAAGCTGGTCCTTAAACTTGACTTTTGCAATACTGTCCAAGCAAATGTGATGGAGCTATGGAGCCTTTATCAGATTATTGAAAAATAAATGTTTTGAATAAAATTATTTGGCAGATTCTCAAATATTTCTCTGACCATAACTTTCAGGTATGATAAGAAAGGCTGCCACACTCAAAAATGAACAGAGCATTCTACGTCAGATCAGAGACAAAGATCGTGCCACAACAGAAGTAAAATAGCATTGCTCCTGCTATAATACATGTTTGATCAATCGACAAAGAACATGCACGGTGAGTTGTGCATTCAGACGACAATCTCATGGTATGTTCTGGATCTCGAAGAGAAAATGTCTATACTTCAAAGGTGAATACATTTTGATCATACCATAAACCGATTGAGACTTGCTGTTAAAATTACTGCTTCTTGGGTACCCTTTTGGGTAGATGATGCACGACTGCACTAAGCTCATGTTTCATTGGGTGAATTCATGATATTCTGTTATCAAATTACCCACATATTTTAAGGTTGGAGCCCAGCAACAAGAACCTTTTCAAAAAGTCATTTGAGCACTTCTGCAGAACTGTCATCGAAGAAAAAGTTATCAAACACCAGAAAATCTGTCGCCTTTCATATCTGCGAGAAATATTCATGAAAACAGCGGGCGAGAATGAAGTTGATGCATCTTGGTATGGGTTATTGTCCATCATAATTGATCAATCAGCTTTGATACTGCCATCATCTATAAAACAGGATGCACATGCCTTCCTTGGTGTAGTGCATTGCACTTTGATATGAATGAATGAATGAATGATCGTTTTAAGGCCATTTTTCCCCACTATAGCAGGGGGTTAGCCTTGCGGGCCCCATGACAATCATGGTTCCCTGTTTGAGGCAATGTTTTTATGGCCGGATGCCCTTCCTGACGCCAACCCTTGGTCACGCTCTTACGATGCGCAGGGATATGGTGTACCTATTCTAAATCGGGGTACACACCGGGATCATTCATCCCAGCAAGCTGGTACTCAATTTGCCGACCTCGGAAGGATGACAGGCTGAGTCAACCCCCCTGGCGTTAATTCAGCGATCGACCGGAATTCGAACCCAGGATCCTAGGATCCCAAGCCGGCACCCTAACCGCTAAGCCAACACCAGGCTCTTCAACTACTTTGATATGTTATTTACATTTTGTAGGAACTCTCTATGAACCATTCAGAGAAATTCTGTATCCGTAATCGATATCCGTGTTTCTTACAGGAGTAGCAAATTAAAGCAGCGACTGCAGTTGATATTATGGATTGAAGTTTGATGTCTCTTCACATGTTCATTCATGGGTCAAACCCAGTCAGCAAACAAGTAACAAATGCTTCATTTGCAATAAAACAAATATGGGGAAATAGTCTTACCTTTACGTGATCGAGAATTACCAGGGGACCATTCACACCAGAAACCGTTCTGTATGCTGCAAGCAACAAGAGCACAAGAGAAATGAAAAATTATAACATTTTGGTTAATGGTTGAAAATCATATCTTGCACACAAATACTCGCACGTACACACTGAACAATGCAGAGCCTCACCGGAGTATATTGAATCCAGAAGGTCTGAGAATGATCAATCAACACTACCTACCAGTAGATCTGCATGCGGACTCACTCTCTCACTCAATCAATCACAGACCGTTTACAATAGCTCTCGCATCCCTTCGGGAACTGGCGCGAGGCTAATAAGCAAAGTAACAAAAACAAAATGGATGAATGAAAAGTGAACGTTTTACATTTAAAACAAGAACGGCACTCAGTAGAGAGCATACCTCCACCAGGCTGAACAGTTTACATTTTGTATTCCACTGATAGGCCAGAACTGGATTCAGACCTGACCCAAAATCGAATCGGCTTGTTATTGTTTCTTAACCAATTCATCCACCTAGTTTTATCATCACTAGTCCACAACTTTTTGAGATATCGTGCTATATGTCGTTTTTAGCCCCATCTCTCGATGGTGAAGAATCACTTTAAAATATCTGGTATCTGGATCCGGATCTTCACCAAAATCTAATCATTTCGCCCTTGTGACATCCCAAACTTCGATACCAAATTTCATCCGAATCCATCCACAACTTTTTGAGATATCCTGTTCACAAACAGACAGACAGCTAAACATGCAGGGATGAAAACATAACCTCTGCTTCAACATTGTTACGGGAGTATTAAAAATGGTGCAAATTATAGTTTATTTTTTATTAAATAATTTTCCCCTGCAGCACTATGCCGTCCTTTTAGTTCATCCCTACCTTTATTCCAATTCAAAAAACCCACAATGATCTGAATGACAAAACCCAGTGAAAGGTGCAGAAGCACATAGTAAGTAAACATCCTCCCAGTCTGAAAACCCCATCCATCTGGCTCATAATTAGCTAGAAACCAAACAGCTCTTTGTAGGATTTTCTACCCATGTGTGGGCCTGGACCACACATTCAGACTGTTCCGAGACAAAAGCTTGCCCCGCCTATTGTTTCACCTTCACAAATGCTCTCTTCACTTCGGACTTCGAGTTCTTCAGCACCAAAAACAGCTTACACTCGTCAATGGACATCCTTCGCTGATCGCCTAGCATGGCCTCGCGACCCCAACGTCAATCTCTTCCTCCCGGTACCCGCAAGCGCGGCAAATTATCAAATCAATTAGCAAACAAGCCCTGACAACAGCACAAGATGCTGCAAAGATAATGAGGTCAGTGTCGAGCTCGAATGCCACCGGGCTACAGAAAGGCCAGCTCGGCACAGTTTTCAATGTGTGCTGCAAGCCTCAAGCACTGAGGACATTTCCCTGAGGCAGAAGACCAACTGCGAACATTCAACCAACGGGCAATTACATTTGCAAAAAAAACAAAACAAAAAAGGAAGCTCTCTGTCTAGAGGTAACCCAAGTGAAAAGAAATGCGGGACATTTGTGCAAAGGAGCATCGAGTGGCACAGTACCGCATCACCAGAATAAGCAATTTCTGTGATGGTAGCTTAAAAGTTAAAAGAGAAATATTAACTATGTGTCAAGTAATGTGGTTCAAACTCCCTCAACATATATATATATATATATATATATATATATATATATATATATATATATATATATAGTGTACTGGAAAGCAGTCGTTTTTTTAAGCTGCGTACATTTAACAGGAAACTGCTTAAAAAAAAAAACATTACTTTCCAGTGCACCTAATATGTATGTATATACTGTATATAATACTATATATAATACAATATATAAATATATACACACACACACACATATATATATATATATATATATATATATATATATATATATATATATATATATATATATATATATATATATATATAAATAAATATATATATATATATATATTTTTTTTTTTAAAACATTGCCTCAAACAGGGAAACATGATTGTCATGGGGCCCGCAAGGCTAACCCCCGCTGTAGAGGGGAAAAATGGCCTTAAAACGATCATTCATTCATTCACACACACACACACACACACACACACACACACACACACACACACACACACACACACACACACACACACACACACACACACACACACACACACACACACACACACACACACACACACACAAACAAACACCCACACAAACAAACAAACAAACAAACACACACACACACACACACACACACACACACACACACACACACACACACACACACACACACACACACGAATCGGAGCAGCCAGGTAACACCAACTAAAGATCAAGGTGATAATCTAACAACAAATTATCTGTCTTGCACAATACGGAAGCACTCAAGAGTGGTTTTGGTAGGAAAAAAACATCTTGTGTGGAAATCAGCACACAGAAATTGCAATCAATGCAGAACAAGTTGACACAACACTTGTCATGGGATAAGGATGACTTAACCAGTGTAAAAAAAATAAAAATAAAAATAAAAATGATTTAAAAAGCCGCAGGATGACAATACTGGTCTCGCACCTTGAACGGTCAAAATTCTCATCATAAAAGCCAAACAAAATTTGTTGGACACTGCGAACATGGCATCCCCCTTTATTTAAACCGATATGGAATACATAAAATGCAAGTTCATGGTTTTCTATCCCTGGTTATCAAAATAAGGATTTTGTTTTTCCATGCAAAGGCCAATACAAATCCATATCGGTTACAAACATCTCAGAAGCATGATTGTTTAAGGCAATGAACTTGTGATGGCTAGCTAATCCGTAAGTAATGAATGTTTACAAAATAAATAAATAAAACTCTACTTGGTGTTAAGAAAGTTTTTGAACTATAAATACAAAATACAAAATAGTTGCAACATATACGGAAAGCACCCAATTTTTAACAACTCCTACTTCTCACCGTTGTGTGCTTCAACGGGCCTAAAGATGCGAATGCTACATTAACTTCCTTTACGAATTAAAAGTTTCCCACTTGTGGCTAAATGGGCAGGTGTGGTGGTATGGATGGGTGGGCCTTTTTTTGTTCGACTACTGCAAAGCAATGACAGAATGTCGAACACAGAACCCCGTGGTATTATGCACACTTTTCCCGTATTGGAACAATTAATTGTCACTAATCAATGGGCCTTAGCACAGCTGCGTGTTGGACAGAACGGAGGGAGGGGTTTGGGTGGAGAGCAGGCATTATGTCTTTGGGAGCGACCGCAGCCTACTCTCAGCTTATTGTGCAACGTGTCAATCGCACTTTGGCAATCAAAGCCAGTGGCAAATTAGAGCATAGGAGGCCTGACATGCCATACTGAAGCATAGTGGGGAGCGAGCACTATTCAACTAATTAGGGCTGGCCAGGCGAGAGGCCCAGCACAGAATTCCGGCACACACCTGCACTTTGGTGGTCACTAATAAGCACAGTGTGCATAAAATGGGAAAGTAGATGGCCCACTGGGGCGTGAAAGGCCTGTATAGTTAACGTTGCCCATTATTCCCCAAAGCAGTGAAGCAACTCGTCACCTGCACGCAACTTTCTGCTCAAACAAAGTTCAGATAACAGCAACACTGCATATGATAAATTTTTCAAAATCAAAACCAAACTCAATTTCTCAAAAAAATAACTTAATAAATTCACGGGTAACACTTTATAGAAGCTTAAAGAGAGTTGGAACACCTTCAGCATTTCATTTGTTCAAACATTATTTTAAAGGAATGTTTCTTTTTCATGTCATGGGGACCAACATGAACTCCTGTTTTTTTCAATAAAGACAAATAGTTAATCCAGGACTACTATTCACATTTAAGAGATTTGTACAATAAGCTTATTTTAAAAAGCTGACGTTTTCAGGAACAAATATGCTCAATTTTTTTTTTTCATTAAACAAATAAATCAAAAATAGCAAACATTCAGGAAACGTCAAGGAAAATCATATAGATACCAGCGTGGATCAGTTCGCTGCATTCGCCTCACCACACGTCGCCGCAGAGGCACGGGCTTGTTCAAACTGAGGCTAATGACTTGACTGAACTTGAGTAGCTGTGTTGTCATGATTTCCATAAATCAACATACAAACTTTTCTTTTGTACAAATGTATTTGTAATATTGGTGATATTATTTATTTGTAATCTAAAAATGTCAAAGTGGACTAAAGTTCCAAATGGTCAAGAGTCCAAGCTGGTCTAATGGGTCTAAACCATCTTACGGGTCTTCAATGGACTTATCATCAGGGCACTGTGTCTTTTGGGTATTCTCGGTCATCTGTGCCTTTAAAGGTCTCTTGGGTATTCTGGGACTGGATGATCTTAAGGGATTTGGGGGACTTACAGGTTCTTCAAAGGTCGAAGTGTCTGAGCAGTCGAAAGGCAACCGGTATTCAAAACAGTACGGAATTAAAATATATATAGTCACACGGCTTCGCGGACCTTGTTTTTCAGGCTTTTATATCTTCAGAAGACGTCTTGGTCATATATATATATATATATATATATATATATATATATATATATATATATATATATATATATATATATATATATATGTACTAGCAGAAGTACCCGGCATTGCCGGGCGGGGGAGGAGGAGGGGAGGGGGAAGAGGAGGGGAGGGGAACAGGGGGGGAGGGGGAGGGGGAATGGGGGGAGGGGGGAGGAGAAGGGGGGGAGGGGAAGGGGGGGGAGGGGAAGGGGGGAGGGGAAGGGGGGAGGGGAGGGTGTGGGGGTGCCCGGGGGAAGAAGGGCCCCTCCCCCTCCCCCCTTCACCTCCCTCTCCCCCCCTTCCCCCTCCCCCCTCTCCCCCGTTCCCCTCCCCTCCTCTTCCCCCTCCCCTCCTCCTCCCCCTTAACACCAGGGGGGTTGACTCAGCCTGTCATCCTACCGAGGTCGGCAAATTGAGTACCAGTTCACTGGTAATTCCCTGTGTGCCGCAAGAGGCGCCTAACAGGGTTGGCGGCACGAACCCGGAAGTCGGAACTCATTGTCCGCCGGACGAACCCGGATTCCGCTCCAACCACAGTACTGAAACTGCTCTCCTCAAAATCACCAACGACCTTCTCCTCTCCTCTGACGCTGGCAACCTCAACATTCTCGTCCTCCTCGACCTCAGCGCTGCCTTTGACACCATCGATCACACTATCCTCCTCACCCGACTTGAATCCACCTTTAACGTCACCGGCACTGCCCTCTCTTGGATTAAATCATACCTCTCTGACAGATGCCAGTTCATCTCCATCAATAACTGCAAATCCCCCACTGCTCCCCTCCCCCAAGGTGTCCCCCAAGGTTCAGTTCTTGGCCCCCTCCTCTTCATCCTTTACCTGTCCCCGCTCGGTCACTTAATCCGCCGTCATGGTCTCCAATTCCACTGCTTCGCCGATGACATCCAGCTTTTCATCTCCACCAAGTCCGTCTCCACCGACACCCACTCTATCCTGACAAACTGCATCACTGAAATAAAATCCTGGCTTCAAATCAACTTCCTCAAGCTTAACTGTGATAAATCTGAAATAATCATCATTGGCCCAAAAACGCTCACAAAATCCACCCATAACTTTGCCCTCAACATCGACGGTATCCCAGTATCCACCTCCCCTCACATCCGGAATCTTGGCGTCATCTTTGACCAAACCCTTTCCTTCGACAAATACACTAAACAGATCACAAAGTCAGCCTTCTTTCACCTGAAAAACATTGCCCGTCTCCGCTCATCCCTCTCCTCCACGGCTGCAGAAACCCTCATCCACGCCTTCATCACCTCCCGTCTGGACTACTGCAATAGCCTCCTCTATGGTTCACCCTCAAAAATCACCAATAAACTCCAATACATTCAGAACTCCGCTGCCCGTCTACTCACTCATTCCCGGACCCGTGACCACATCACCCCCGTCCTTTACAAGCTTCACTGGCTCCCCATCCCCCAGAGAATCCAGTACAAAATCCTCCTCTTGACATACAAAGCCGTCCATAACCTGGCCCCATCCTACCTGGCTGACCTCCTCTCCAGACACACTCCCACCCGCAACCTCCGCTCTGCTGGTACCAACCTCCTGACCCCCTCCATCCGGACCAAATTCAGATCCTGGGGGGACAGGGCCTTCTCCATCGCTGCTCCCACCCTCTGGAACTCACTACCTCACACCATCAGAGACTCCTCCTCACTCACCACATTCAAAACATCACTAAAGACCCACCTGTTCAACGCTGCATTCAACATTCAACCCACAGCATTTAACCCCTGACTATCTCTTCTCCTTCTCCCTCCTTTTGCTTTAAATATTTCCCTATTGATTCTTGTCTTGTCTTTTTGATTCTTGTCTTATATATATGCCGTATATCGCTGCTGTTTGTTTTCTTGATTCTTGTCTTTTTGCAATTGTTGTTTTCATGTATTGTTATGCATTATGTTTTCCACTCTGTCAAAGCGCCTTTGGGCTTCTGGAAAAGCGCTATACAAAATAAATGAATTATTATTATTATTATTGTCGTCAAATAAATGTAGCATGTATGTTTCACTCTCTGTCACATGCCGTTGGTCCCATGTCAATCGGATGAAGTTGAAAAATTAACATTACGAAGTTTCTCTGGGACGTACTGATTCCGAATAATGAAGTTGAAAAATTAACGTTCCGAAATACGCTAATTACGCTAACAGAAGCGCTGGCGCTGCGAAGCGCTAGAGGGAGCGCTGCGCTCCCTCCCTTCGATTCCCTCCCTCTTCTGCTAGCGCTTCTGCGCTAATACGCTAATTTTAAAACCCGAAGTTTTTTAAAATTTAAGGTGTGCTGTCGTTGCTCTGAGACGTACTGATTCCGAATATGCCTTTGGTTTTTCTCTGCGATGAGTAGTTCTCGAGTTATAAGAGGACAAACAAACATACTTTACTGCTTTATATATATAGAAGTTGGTACGATTCGGCCAAGGAATCCCAGAGATAATTGCAATTAAGTGAGCCGTGACGTCACGGAACGCGCCGCCGGTAATATATTATAATTTATGGTAATCGATGCAGCACGACATGGTCATCACGGAAAACAAGGCGCCTTTGCCGGCGCAAAACGGCTCTCCCAGGGTCAAACTCGGTATTGTTGTGAGCGCACGGTTCAGCCCTTCAAGAAAAAGTTTATTTTGTAAAAATCAAACCACGCGTTAAAAATATATGACTGGTTTTGTTTGCCGGCACGTCGACGCTCGAATCGGCTCGCGATAAAATCCAACACGTCCTTTGTCGGGGTCATCTGAACCAACCACGGGGCGTAGAAGGCTGGGACTGGTCTCAAAAGTTAGGTCTCGATCATATCTCGTAATGCTGGAAGCTGCACGTCTCTGTGATAATCTTGTGGACCATGACAAGAGATCGTGCGAGTCGCTCGCAACGGCTTCAAGCACTTCCGCATTCGACCATTTCATGAACGCCATACGCCCCGCCCATCAAAGAACGTACGTATTAAACGAACATACAGTGGCCTATGTGTCGTCATTTGCGCATGCGCCAAAGTCTTTGCAGGAACATGAAGCATCGGAACAGCGCATTTGCGCATGCGCAAGAGTGAGAACCGCCTGTGCACCATTACGCTAACAGAAGCGCTGGCGCTGCGAAGCGCTAGAGGGAGTGCTGCGCTCCCTCCCTTCGATTCCCTCCCTCTTCTGATAGCGCTTCTACGCTAATACGCTAATTTTAAAACCCAAAGTTTTTTTTTAAATTTAAGGTGTGCTGTAGTTGCTCTGAGACGGACTGATTCCGAATATGCCTTTGGTTTTTCTCTGCGATGAGTAGTTCTCGAGTTATAAGAGGACAAACAAACAAACATACTTTACTGCTTTATATATATATATATATATATATACACACACATACATACACAGTGCATATCAAAAAAAAGGTAATCCGAATTCAAGGGGTTAATATGCAAAGGTTATTTATTTTGACAATTTACATGTGGTTTACTAATTAAGAGGAGATCCTCAGCTTTCCATTGATACCTTCCATGCATCATTGCTGTCACACATGACCGCATACATGTTCATTGAAAATGACAAGTTCAAATCGCATTTTTACAAGTTTGGCTAATCGATGCAAGTCAGGATAAATGGTGCAAAATGAACGTCAGATGTGAACTTTTCTCAGGAATGATTGGCCTTTATGCACCCACACCTTCAACATGTCCACCTCCCCTTTCAACACAAAGCTCACAGCGGCGGAGCATGCCCTGAACTGCTCGTCTCACCATAGCCGGGTCATTGCGCAAAGTATCCACTTCATGTCGAATACGGCCCTGCAATTCGTCAAGATCACGGGGAGGAGTTATGAATAACTTGTTCAATAAATGTCCCCAAAGGAAATAATCACATGGTGTGAGGTCAGGTGATATTGGCGGCCATTCCACTGCATGGTTGAGGGCGATGACTCGGTCTCCAAAGAGTTCCCTCAGTCGATCTCGGACAGCGATAAGACGATGTGCTGGGGCGCCGTCATGGGCCCACCAGAGATATCTGAAGACAACACGAACCTGTCGCTCAAATTTATCCTCCAGCTGTGGTAAAACTTCATCATTGATCACCTGCATATACCTGTTACCATTGACATTCCTTTGAAAGAAAAATGGTCCGATCACCTGACCACTTCCACAAAGTCCCAAACAAACAGTCCACTTCGGTCAATTCATGTTGGTGTCAAAATTAAATTCCGGGGATTGTCCTGTCGGTGCATATTCAAGAACATTATGAGTATTGACCTTGCCGTCCATGGCGAAGGCAGCTTTGTCGCCGATAACGAGACACCGCAGGAAATTGACATCTGGTTCGCAACGTGCTATCAACCATCTGGCAAGCACCAGCATCTTGGCAAAATCCCCTGGCGTAGGTTGATGCCGGAAGTGAATCCGATATGGATGTTGGTGGAGATCCAGTCTTGTGATTCGGTTGAATGTTGCCCAAGGCAATCCTGTCCCATTTCGTCTTGCGCTGGTATCCCAAGGATGCTCCAAAACTTGCTGCCTTACTGCTGCAATGTTCATTTCCGATCGCCCAGTGCGCCTCCTACCAGAATTCTCCTTGTTGCGGTTGAGGCTAGTGCCATGCTCTTGGTATTTTCTAACATTCGCCCAGATGGTTTTGGCTGCTGGAGGCTCCCGTTCTGGGAAACATTCCCTGAACGCATCACGAGTTCGCTGTAAACATCCAGTTTGGTGAAAGGTTGTAACCACGAAGGTACGCTGTTCAGTCGTAAGTTGAACCATCTTTTCAATGACTCAGACTGTCTCTAAACCCATACACTGTGGGCCCATCTTAAACAAAGGATGACGCAACCGACGATTACCAGACCAGCTTAACAATTTTACATAATCAACTTGGCAGTCGACAAGTAATGCGTCCATTTAAAACTGTCTTGCACTGATTAGCCAAACTTGTAAAAATGCGATTTGAACTTGTCATTTTCAATGAACATGTACTCGTTCATATGTGACAGCAATGATGCATGAAAGGCATCAATGGAAAGCTGAGGATCTCCTCATAATTGGGAAACAACATGTAAATTGTCAAACTAAATAACCTTTGCATATTAACCCCTTGAATTCGGATTACCTATTTTTTGATACGCACTGTATATACACAAGCATGGATTGGATCACCACACTCGCCTCATCACACGTCTTTACAGAGGAATGGGCTCGTTTTAGCTGAGGATAATGACTGTACCTGAGTTTGTTTGTTTTTTGTACACAAGATCAAGGCTCGTGTAAGAGCTGTTGTGTTGCCATAATTTACACCAATCATAATACAAACAATTATATTCCACAAATTTATTTGTGGTATTTGTGATATTACTTTTTTATAAGCAATTTAGGTTGAAGATATAGGTGGAAAAAATTTTTTAAAAATACAAAAATGAAAAATAAAATAAAAAAAGAACCATACAGCACATACATAAGGGGGGGGAAGGTGCAGACTGGAAGTTTGGGACGATTACAGCTCACCACCCCATAATTCAAAACACCTCACCACCACGTAATTCAAAAACACCTCACCACCATGCAATTCAAAACACCTCACCACCACTTAATTCAAAACACCTCACCACCACGTAATTCAAAACACCTCACGACCACGTAATTCTAAACACACCACCACCACGTAATTCAAAACACCTCACGACCACGTAATTCTAAACACACCACCACCACGTAATTCTAAACACCTCACCACCACGTAATTTAAAACACCTCACCCCACCCAATTTAAAACACCTCACCACCAAGTAATTTAAAACACCTCACCACCAAGTAATTTAAAACACCTCACCACCACATGATTTAAAAACATCTCACCCCATGTGATTTAAAACACCTCAACCCCACTAAATTTAAAACACCTCACCAACACATAATTTAAAACACCTCACCACCACGTAATTCAAAAGGCCTTACCAACATGTAATTCAAAACACCTCACCACCACGTAATTTAAAACACCTCACCACCAAGTAATTCAAAACACCTCATCACCAACTAATTCAAAACACCTCATCACCAACTAATTCAAAACACCTCACCACCACAAAATTAAAAACACCTCACCACCACGTGATTTAAAAACACCTCACCACCACGTGATTTAAAAACACCTCACCACCACGTGATTTAAAAACACCTCACCACCACGTGATTTAAATACACCTCACCACCACGTGATTTAAAAACACCGAACCACCACATCATTTAAAAACACCTCACCACCACATAATTCAAAACCACCACCACGTTATTAAAAACACTTCACAACCACGGAAACAAACGTTTCAGGAAGTAGTTCAGTGACAAGATACTGCCCAGATATGTAGATATATAGATAAATGACTGTATAGTTGCTGTTTTGTCAGGGTTTACACCAATCATAATTCAAACAATCATAATGCACAAATGTATTTGTAATATACGTGATATTACATTTTATTAAAAATTGAAGTTGAAAAAAAAATAATAGGAAAATTTTTCAAAAAATAATACCCTTGGACATAGACGGGAGAGATAGGTGTATACCAGAAGTTTGATACGATTTCACAAAAGTTTGAGGGAGCACTTCAGTGACAACACAACACAGACATTATATATATATATATATATATATATATATATACAGTATATATATATATATATATATATATATATATATATATATATATATATATATATGTATGTATATATATATATATATATATATATATATATATATATATATATATATATATATATATATATATATATATATATATATATATATATATATATATATATATATATATATATATATATATATATATATATATATATATATATATATATATTGTTACAGACGTGGTGGTGGATGTTATTTACCGAGCGGTTTGGTATGACCACGTCTGCACAAGTTACCCGATTATACCCGAACGTTGACTAATCGCGCTACGCTAGATCAATGAAGGAAAAGACACACGGCTGGGATTAAAATGACACGACACCAGGGATACGGTTCTCAAGACCTCCGGAGGAGATTATATTAGGGCGGAAGGTCAGATTACAGGGACGAGAGGTACAGCATAGAAAGACAGGCACTTAATTACGGTCTTATATTAACCCCAACAGACGACAGATAAACGGGACAAAAGGCTGACTCACACGGGGATTGATGGCAAGGAAAGCGGGTATCGATGGCTCAAGGTGCACTCTTGGCTCAAGGACAGGGTACTGTACGGTCCAGTAGATGCAGGGAGGTCACAGCGCTCGAGGTGGCGTCTTGTCGTCTCAAGCTGGGGGCGCATCTGACCTCACATCCGGTGAGTCGCTTCGTATATCCGGCGGGGAGTGACACGCCCTCGGCTCGTTAGCTCCGCCTCGTGGAATCGGCACGTTGCTTCTCATTGGGTGCGTGCGGGGGGGTTTACCAGGCTCCGCCCTTGACGAGGAGCTGACAGCCAGCCCCTTCGTGGTAACCCCGTGGAGCGCATGGTCATGGCGGCTAACCGAGCTGGTGGGAGGACGCACACTCCCCCCGCGCGCCGTGGTTGTAGTTGTTGTTGTAGCTGTAGTTGTTGTTGTTGTTGTTGTTTGGGGAAGAAGATGGAAGGAGGTATGGGAAAGGTCCTAAACTCACTACTGGTGCCATATAATCACATTCTGGTGCAACGAAGAGTCAGAATTAATGGAAACGAGTCCTTAACTGACATAGACTAAGAATAACTAGCAAGATGTCCGAAAGTTGTCTACGTGTGATGCGGTGGACCTGGGCACGACATTTAATGGGGGAAAAAGGGGAAGGTCGGTTCTACAGAGTGTTATTTACAGGCAATGGGACTAGGGAATGGAGGATTGGGGATAGTTGGGGAGTATTGGGGAAATAGGGGAATATTTACAAGCGGATATGGAGGCCAAATTCCATATTCGCAACATTGCACCCTTCTCTACCCTCGGGGCGTCCCGACCCGATAAATTTTTACCTACTTTAGTGTGGCACGCAATGTAGTTCCCTCTACTATTAACTCTACCCTGAGTGCGACAGTTTTACAGATATTCACAAATGAGTAAATATGTCCCCCTGCGACGTTGCACCCTTCTCCTCACAGAAACACACCCACAGGATAACCGAATCCGGAAAGAATCCTCAAACTAAACATACAGCCGGTAGGGAGCATTATTTACACAAGACTACGCTGATATTTACACTACGATCCAGGACCTGTTTTTGGAGGAACACATGCAGATGTTATGCATAGAGAGAGCACGCATGCTAGCATCGATACACCAACCCACGAGTGCTCTGTGGCCTACGGCCTTTAATAATGTGCAGAGCACCCCTTCCAAGCATCAAGCACCACCCCATCACACAGTGAGCACCATCCGGTGCACCAATAAAGTGTTTATGAATCATTGTGTGGTGTCGCAGCCGGCCGATGTTCTGCCGCTGGTCTTGCCTTCGTGTGGTGCACTTGGCCTTCTTACTTCTTTTTAAAAATAAAGAAAGGCGCCAACCGCGTCCATTTCTTTATTGTGGCCGTCAGGGGGCCAACTGTTAGTGGTTCACCTGTTTGGCATAGGTGCCACGTTGACCCATAGGTCCTTCCACAGGTGGTGCTTGGCCGCAAAAGAGCTGCGGTCCATTGTGGGTGGCCACAAACATTGCGGTCCATATGGTGTATCGATCCAAGCAGCAAACAGCGAAAGTGCAGGCCCACAACTGCGAAGCCAGCACCTCTCTCTCCTCTCTCTCTACCCCAAAGCCAGATCCTCGGAGGTGGGAGACAAAAGAAGCAGACAAGTGAGTAAGGTGGTAAGGGCGCAAAAGTGCACGCAATGTAAGGTAATGCACACTGGGGGCACATGGGAACCAGGTGAGACAGGTACGTTCCTACCGTACGCCCCCCCCCCCCCCCCCACCAGGTAACCTACATGGCCCCTCCCTTACCCCTTACTGTATCCACAAAACACAACACTACCCATAAACATCTACTTTACAAATCAACAAACATCCCTACTGTCTTCCCCGTTCCTCCCATAAACCAAATTCGTCTTCTCTCCCTCCTAACCAATCAAATTTGCTATTTTCAACTTTCATCAAAATTTGCCATCTCCAACTCAACATCATAATTTGCCATCACCAATTCATCATCAGTCCCTCCTAAGGAGGGAGAGATGGGATCACCCCAATGTCTCATCCACGTCGTGATGCGTCTCACAAATCCTCACAGCAATTCTCATTTCCTGCACCAAAACAAAGAAAACACAGGTGTGGAGTCATCATCATCACCACAGGTAAGTGGCTGCGTATGGTGCGACAGGTTCATCAATCCTAACTATTTCCTAAGTGACTTTACAACTTTACACTACCCGGGGTCTTCCTCCGGCCAAACCATTGGCCCTCTTACACTATGGGTTCTAAAAACCAATTCCCATTGGCCAAACTGTGGTGCTTTTCAATTTGGGGTCTCACTCCCCCGATTCATCTCCCGGTGCCCTCGCACAATTTCCGGGCTGTGGCGTGTACCTCTCCCAGCGGGTCTACCCACCTGCACACCTCCGCCACTGCAGTTGCCTCCGAGCTTACCTGCTCCCTGCCCTAACCTAACTACCTGGGGAAGGCCCTCTGGCCCTCTCCCCACTCGGTGCCCTCTCTGGCACTGGGCTACCCGGGTCCGTCCTCCGGATCCTCGGGCCCCACTGACACTAACGGCTCCCAGAGCCCACCTGCGGCCTCACCTGGCCGACATCCTCACAGTGGTGGAGTGCCCAACCAACTACACGCACTAACAGGCTACACGCCCAGCCATTTCCACAACACTAATGCACCCATCCACAACACCATTCTGCAACCACACCACAAATGCCAATATCCAACCACAATTTACCTATACCCTCTACCTAACACTTACACTACCCGCCCCGGGTATCCGTGAAAGGGGTCCACTCTTCCCCCATCCACACCTTCGCACCATGCACACCACTCCGTACCACTTACTCCAACTCTCTCCACACACCTGTACTTGCACACCTGTGCTCTCACACCTGGTGCCACCTGCACCCTTCTCTCCCCAAGCGCATTCGCGCTGATCCACACACTCACTACTCACACACTGCTCCACACACCTGTCCAGTTGCACACCTGTGCAATCACACCTGTTCAATTCTCACACACACGGCATCATCTCAGCTAACTACTCCCCTCTGAAACTTGCGCTTCCCAGTCGTCCCTTTAAACTATTGCGCTCCCTCGTCATTATCATCCACACTAATCTACCTGCGTCCCCACTACAGGTATCAGTCACTAACTAAACTTAACGTTACCTAATGTCATCTTCTAGGGCCCTATCATATAACCTAACCCACCCGGGCTAGTTTTCACTGCCATACACCCCATAAGCTATTGCTCCTTTGCCCCCACATGGGAAGGGTGGCAGGGATGCCATCCCACCACATCGGGGGTCTCTCACTACCAATTTTGCACATCAAATTTCAACAAATCAAAAATTTGCCAATCACTACCCATCATCTGCCAATCACTACTGCCAATCCCTTGCCAATCATCAAATTTTGTTTTTCTCCAATTTTGGGTCCAAAACACTAACCTCATCACCCAGTCTACTCAATAATGCCTCTCGGTGCGCCAATTCCTGTCCAAAGCCCGGCTTCGTAAAGCCAAGCAATGGATGCTGGTTGTTTTGTGTCGGCGGCAGGATGCGTCCGGCACTCGGTGCAGGGACGGGGGCTTACCCGTGCCGAGATCCCATGCACCACCTCGGCGTGGAGCCATCCAATGCCCCGATCTAGACCTGCCGGCACGTCTCACCAAAAAGTGGTCGCAATGACGACCCTTTCTATCGGGCTGCCAGCTCCGCCTAGTGGAGCACGGACGCGGCCGTTCAAAGCGAGGCCCAGCACGCACCGAGGGCCCGCTTCGGCTAAAAGTCGCTCTAACCTCTAACCCGTTTAACGTCGATGCTTCACCTGCATGCTTACACCCCGCAGCCCGTTCCTTGCTCACACATCCAGCCGTGCCCATGCTCCTCGTACCTTTCCTTACACACCCAGGTACCCACATTCCACTCACAGCCTTGGTCACACACCTGACCACCGAACACTGTGGCACACATTCGTTGCTCGCACACCTCACCAATACACCGCTTCGCGCCCCCTCCTCGGTCACCTCCTCTGTGACAATCACAGGTGTGCCCTCATTCGCACACCCAACCACGTGCCTCACCACCAACTCCAGCGTGCATTCCCACTCACGCTCTACCATTCCAGGTGTGCATCCTTTCATCCCAGGTGTACATCCTCGCTCACCTGTCACAACCAGCTCACTCTCCTTGTCACTCTCACTACTCTCACCTCCATTCTTGACAGCGCACTCACCCTTACTCTTGACAGCGCACTCTTTCCTCATGCACCTGTCCGTCACACACCTTTCTCGCGCACACTCTCCAGTTACACCCTCTGTAACACTCACCACAGGTGGACACTCTTCCTTACTTCTGACAGCGCACTCTTTCCTCATGCACCCGTCCGTCACACACCTTTCTCGCGCACACCTTTCTCGCGCACACTCTCCCGTCACACCCTCTGTAACACTTACCACACCGCGCTTCCATGTGCTCCCTCGCACACACGCTACGACCGACTCACTCTCGCCAGCACCCTCACTCCTTGGCACGCACTTTTTCCTCACACACCCCAGAGTCGGACTTTCTTGCACACCTCCTTTTTCGCACACCAGACCGGTCGCACACTTCACCAACGGCCTCTCACGAACACCCGGGTCCATCTCGACCCCCAAGCTTCTTAAATCCCCTGGCGCATCATACGCACGACCATATTGGTCACCACTTACACCGGGTCCTCTTCCTCTTCGCTTCTCCTCCATCACCTGCGAATCCCTCATCCGGTTAATGAGCACATCATCACGATCCAAACACAGACTTTGGACCAATTCTTTTATCTCCTCTTTTATCTCTTTCTTATCCCCTCTCCGTCGCTTCTTAATTTCGCTCATCCCTTCTTCCACTTCTTCTAATTTGTGCTTCACCTCTTTTATTCCCCGGTACGTCTCCTCAAGCTCGTCCTCCAAGGCTACCTTGACCGTTTCCATGTGCGTCCTCACCTGCCGGTCCTTCGTCTCCATTACCTCTACCACCTCGTCCAACCTCGTTGTCAGTCCCTCACGTACCATCTGACATTCCCTCTTCGTCGCTACCAAGTCATTTTTTAGGTCATTTTGTGTCGCTTTTAACCCTCCTATTACCGCTGTGTTCTTCTTTACCTGGTCCGTTAGTTCTTTTTGTCCCTCTGTTAGCTGCTCCACCTCCTGCGTCAGGTCCTCTATGCCCCCTTGTAACTTTACAGTCCCCTTTCTCACCTCCTTCTCCATGTGCTCCTTACAGTGCCTCACCTCCTCGCGCACTCCTCCGACCTCCTCACTCACTCCTCTTCTGATCTCCTCTCCCATCACTTGCATCTCCTGCCCAGATGCCACCCTCATCTGCTCCATTTCCTCCCTGTGAGCATCCAGTTTGGCTTCTACCCCCATTCTGACCCCCTCTATCTGCTGCCCCATTTGGCTAACTTCCCTTTCCGCTTGGTCCCTCATGTCCCTCAATTTGCCTTCCATCCTGCTTTCTAACCCCTCTAACCCTTTTTGCATCCCTTCCATTTGATTCTCTTGAGCGGCCATTCTGTTTTCTACCCCCATTAACCCCTCCTGTATTTCCCCTAATCTATTGTCTAATTTCCCAAATTTCTCGTCTAGTCCCTTAAAATTATTGTCTAATCCCCTAAAATTATTGTCTAATCCCTCACCAGTACCCCTCGCTTCGTCCCTCATTACCCCCATTTGGTTTCCCATTACCCCCAATTGCTCACTCTGAGCCCTCGCTTCGTCCCTCATTACCCCCATTTGGCCCCCCAAGTCATTCCTCAGGTCTTCACTTGTCCGGACCATGAGCGCCTTTATTTGTTCCATCAATAGGCCCCAATCCATCGGCGGCGCTGCTACGGTCGCGGGCGCGGTGACCAGCGAGGTGCCATTTTGTGCGTTTGCTACCCTCGCTGCTTCGCTCTCCTCACGTCCCTCAATTTGGTCCTGGACCGACCCTGCCTCACTCTCCACTACCGGACCCCAGCTGTCTTGGTCTGCCATAGCGCGACTTTCAAAATTCGGGTTTTTATTTCCGTATAACAAAATCAAATTTCGCCGTTATAATTTCGCGCGGGAAACGCGCTCCGAATCGACTCTACTACAAATTTGGGCCTAATAAATTTAGTCCCGGGTTCGAATTCCACTCCTCGACACCAATTGTTACAGACGTGGTGGTGGATGTTATTTACCGAGCGGTTTGG
>NC_136262.1:206282623-206390123 GCF_964187855.1 Myxine glutinosa | reverse complement strand
GAGCTAAGCCCCGCCCGAATCACGGTTATAGGTGGAAACGCCGAGCGATAGCGAACCGTGACCCGAGCTGTTAACAATTACTAAACCCGATCCGAGCGGTTCTAATCGTGCCACGCTGCTTACTGTTACGGAGTCCTCCACAATCTCCTGGTCTCGGTAACCTCCGAACCCCGAGAGGAACCCCGGCAGAAAGATATATATGTTATTCCATGTCGAAATCAATAGGGAAACCACACCATGAGTTATCCACAACCAAAGAATATATTAAAGAGCAAACAGGAATCATGATACAACAATAATAGTCGTCAACCCTACAATCAATATCTTAAGATGGTACAACCTTATCTAGTAACTTATCCCCAAACTCACGGCACTCCCAGGAAATGGAACCGAGCCCTCCTCAATGTCTCTATAACCCTCCAGGGTGAAGTTGATTCGCTCCAGCGATCGTTGGAACCATGTCCGATCCAGATCAATTGAGGCGTAGGCGGTCGAAGCAACACCGAAGTCACGTGGTCCAACACCCAGCAAACTCGCGGTAGAATGGAAAATCTCCAAAGGTACGCGCCGACGTACACGTTTGCCGTTCAATCAGCGAATCTCCGTGTACTCCTCAAACGCCGCTTTATTGCACAGCCGTCCCCGGCAAACCACCGGAGGATAAGCCCAGCCAACGCGACAAAAAACCTTTTCCGATGAAGGCAGCGCGTGGGGCGAAATGACGGACGGCTCTCACTCGAGCCGGAGCTTCTTGGCAAGGATTCTCCGGAATCTCAATGCCGATACCCGACTACGCAGGCTCCACAATACTCCGGCGATATCACCAATCGCCTGAGATTCTTTTCCCGGACTCAAAGTTCCCTCGACGCAGTTCGCTCGACCACGCTCGCAACGGAGCTTCAAGACACGATTCGTCTTCCACCTTTTCCTCACGACTTCTTCTTCCTCGCTCTTCTTCTTCAGGGTCACGATCCGATTTTCTGTCTCATTTTTACCATGAGCGCTTTTAACCTTTTAACCACAATAACCATTTCCCTTAAACAACAATACCCATCATACTTAGAACCCACAATAATAATAATAACAGCAATAATACTAATAAGTGCCAAATCCGTAACACTTACCCAAAGGAGGAAAACAGTGATACGGTGGAATTAGGAAAGACAGGAAGAACAAATTGGTTTATTTACACTATGCACGTATATACAAGGATCGGATGCAGAGACACAGTGGAGCTTAATTACAGTCTTAACTTATCCCAGGACACGGGCCCGTTTCACACTCAGACACACTCACACGGGGTTGTAGAGGGTCGGGTTGATGGTCCAGGGATGATGGCGTCCAGGCAGTTCACTCCAGTCCCCGACTCGCACCGCGAAGAAGATGGTCAGGGCAGCAGAAACTCCCCGCGGGTCGTTGGCGCACATGGGATTAAATGCGGGGCGAAAGGTAAGGCTGGCTGGGCGGTTACT
Source organism: Myxine glutinosa (assembly GCF_964187855.1). Taxonomy (NCBI): domain Eukaryota; kingdom Metazoa; phylum Chordata; class Myxini; order Myxiniformes; family Myxinidae; genus Myxine; species Myxine glutinosa. The sequence continues at coordinate 206,388,651 of NC_136262.1, read as the reverse complement.
TGCAACCACCGTCGCGTACGTAATAGATGAACCGGGCTTGGCGGTTATACTTGCGGTCACGGCTGCGTACGTGATAGATGAACCGGCGCTATATGCGCTCCCAATACAGTTCAATGGCAAAGCGCCTCTCCCGCAGAAGTCCTTATACAATGCGCTCTCCCAACAAGTCCTTTCACAAAGCGCGATTCCTTGCAAGTCCTTACAAAGCCAGCCTTCCCCAGCGAGTAATCTCACACGAGCGCTGTTGCGTAAGACCTTTCAAGGGATTTGTGTGCGCGCTTATATAGGCACCGGGAGCCGGAGGATTTGAAGGATTTGAAGGATCTGGGATTTGAAGCCGGGCCGCCGTGGTGTTCGCATTACAGTCCGACCGAATATCGTCGCTTCGTGGCTGCTTTCCACTGCCGAAATCCAGCGCGGCTTGGGCGATTCTGCCCCTGTTTGGAGAACACCCAGCGAGGCCTTCATCGGGGCCGAGCGAGCAAGGCTTCCGCTGCCGAAATCCAGCGCGGCTTGGGCGATTTTGCCCGTTTTGAGAACACCCAGCGAGGCCTTCATCGGGGCCAAGCGAGCAAGGGCGTGTCGGGACCTGGTTCGCGCCATTGACCGAGTGGTTCGCACCAACCGGAGCTGTTTTCGGATGACGTGCTGATGTCCTTGGACTTCGCGCCAGGCTCTGGGCCGACCGGGCCGACGTGGTGTGTGATGCTGATATTTTGAGAGGCTTGATTTAATACCCCAACCTCTCACCCCCACCTCCTTTTCTGCGACACCACCGTTATTATTTGCTAGTATTTTTAGTGAAAGCCCACAATATATTATATCCTTATATAGATGTGCACATTATATATATATGTGCTTATATATATGGACTTCCGCTTCCGGTCCGCTCGAGCAAGGAGGCTTGCTTCGATCTCTCCACAGCATCGAAGTCCTTTCCAAGGCTGTGGTGCTGACCGGGCAAACGTGGTGTGGTACTGACCGGGCTGACGTGGTGTGGTGCTGACTGGGCCGACGTGGTGTGGTGCTGACTGGGCCGCCGTGGTGTGGTGCTGACCGGACCTCCGTGGTGTGGTGCTGACCGGGCCGCCGTGGCGTGGTGCTGACGGGGCCCCCACAGCCGTGATGCCCCCCTCCCACCCCCTCAGAATTTCAATGTTTTAAACGTTTCCCAGTGTGTACCCTGGATTAGAATAGGTACACCGTATCCCTGCGTGTCGTAAGAGACAACTAAGAGGGTTGGCGTCAGGAAGGGCACCCGGCCATTAAAAACATTGCCTCAAAAAGAAAACCATGACAATTACAACTACATATGGGTAGGATACAGCCCGAAGTGGAGATCGGTTTCTGAGGTTTGGGACATGGATTGTAGGGACAATGACAGGGATATCAGGAGAAGTGGTGGAAGTATTGGTCAGAAGAAGAGTGGACATATGTTGTGTGCAAGAGACGAGATGGAAGGGAAGTGGTGTGAGAATGGTGAAGGGTAGGCAGGGACAGAAATACAAGTTTGTGTGGCAAGGGTGCCTGGAGGGCGTGAATGGTGTTGGTGTCCTGTTTTCGGAGGAGTTTGTAGACAGTGTGGTGAGTGTGACTAGAGTGAGTGATAGGTTGATGATGGTGAAAATGATGATTGGAAAGATCTTGGTGAACGTCATCTCGGGATATGCTCCGCAGGTTGGTCGGAGCGATGAAGAGAAGGACAAGTTCTGGTGTGCGATAGAGAAGCTGATGGAAAACGTGAAAGATGAGGAAGTTGTTGTGGTAGGAGGAGACCTAAATGGACATGCGGGAAGGAGTATGGATGGTTTTGAGGGAGTTCATGGGGGTTACAGATATGGTGTGAGAAATGGAGAAGGTGAAAGGATTTTGAAGTTTGCTGATGGAGCTGATTTGTTGATTTGTAATACTCAGTTCCAGAAAGAGGATAAAAAGCTTGTTACAGACACGTCAGGTGGGTCGACGACAACCGTTGACTACCTGATGGTGCGTAGGCGAGATAGGGGCACCTCCGGGACACAAAGGTGATCCCGGGGGAGGAGGCTCTTTCACAGCACCACTTGGGTGTCTGCGACATAAGGGTGAAAGGTGTAAGGAGAGCTCGGCGGGTGAACTACCAACCGAGAATGAAGGTGTGGAGGTTGAAAGAGGTGACAGTAAGGGAGGCATTAAAAGAGAGGCTGAGTAGGGTAGAGGATGATGTGGTTGAGCTTGAAAGTAGTTGGATGTCAATGAAAGCTAGTCTGTTGGGAGCCGTTGGTGAGGTATGTGGATGGACAAAAGGACCACCGAGGCACTCGGAAACATGGTGGTGGGATGATGAAGTTGGAAAGAGGATTGACGAGAAGAGGAAGAAGTTCAAGGAGTGGCAGAAGGCGAAGGGTACGGGAGCAGAAACAGCAGAGCATGAAAGTTATAAGGCAGCCAAGAAGGCTGCAAATAAAGAGGTAGCAAAGGCGCAGGAGGCATGAAGGAAAATGTTCGGAGAACGCTTGGATTCGGAAGAGGGTCAGAGAGCAGTATTCAGGATTGCAAAGCAGATAGCGAAAGAGAGGTGTGATGTGATGGGGGTGAGTTGCTTGAAGGATGAAGTGGGACAAATCGTTGTGGACCCAGATGGAATTAAAGGAAGATGGAAAAGATGTATGGAAATGCTGTTGAATACAGAGAATGAATTGGATGGCAACATAGAGAGTAACCCAGTTTTCGGACCGGCCGAGAAGATAACTGAGAAGGAAATTGAGGAAGCGATAAAAGCAATGAAGAGTAGAAAAGCGGGAGGGCCGACGGGAGTTGTGGGAGGTATGTTGAAGGCAGCAGGAAGTTGGGGTGTGAAGAGAATGACAGAGATCTGTAATCTGGTGGTGAAAGAAGGCCGCATTCCAGTGGTTTGGGAACTGAGTGCCCTCGTCCCTCTATACAAGGGGAAAGGTGACCCTCTAGAGTGTGGCTCGTACCGAGCGACAAAGTTATTGGAGCATGGAATGAAGGTATTGGAAAGGGTGTTGGAGAGGAGGATAAGGAACAAAGTGAAGATCAACGAAATGCAGTTTGGATTTATGCCAGGAAGAGGAACGACAGACGTGCTTTTTATTGAGGCAGTTGCAGGAGAAGTACATGGAGAAGAGGAAGAAGTTGTTTCTTGGGTTTGTTGATCTGGAGAAAGCATTCGATAGGGTTCCACGCAAAGTATTGACATGGGCAATGAGGAAGTTAGGAGTGGAGGAATGGTTGATCAGAGTAGTGATGGCAATGTACAGAGCGCGCACAGCTGTAAGGACGAAGGACGGGAACAGTGGTGAGTTTGAGGTGAAGGTGGGAGTGCATCAGGGGTCGGTACTAAGTCCACTAATATTTGTAGCTGTGATGGAGGTGCTGGCTCAGAACGTAAAGGAGGGTTTACCATGGGAGTTGTTGTGTGCAGATGATCTGGTGTTGATTGCGGAAAGTATGGATGGACTGAAGGAAAAGATGAACAAGTGGAAGGAATGTATGGAGACAAAAGGTCTGAAGGTGAATATAGGAAAGACGAAGGTGATGGCAAGTGGTAAAGCATGTGGTGAGGTGGAAAGAACTGGGAAGTGGCCCTGTGCTGTGTGCAGGAAGGGTGGCGGAGTGAACTCCATTCAATGTACAATGTGCGCTGAGTGGGTTCATCAAAAATGTAGTGGTCTGAGAGGGTCATTAACCAGTGTGGCAGCTACATTCAAATGTAAGGTGTGCACAGAGGGAGCTGCAGATGGCGGAAATGTTGAGTTGGATCTTGGAGACGGCGTGAAGCTGGAAGGTGTGAAAACATTTTGCTACCTCGGAGACATGCTGAATGGAGAAGGTGGATCAGACTCGGCAACGGTTGCTAGAGTGAGATGTGCATGGAAGAAGTTTCGGGAACTGAGTGGCGTGCTGATGAGGAGGGGAGTGTCGTTGAAGCTGAAGGGAAAGGTGTATGCTGCATGTGTGAGAAGTGTTATGATTTATGGGAGCGAGACATGGGTAATCAAACGTAGAGCAGCACCGAAGGTTGGAAAGGGTGGAAATGCGAATGGTTCGATGGATGTGCGGAGTATCGTTGAGAGAGAGGAAAACAAATGATGAATTGCGAAAAATGATGGGAATAGAGCCTGTGATTGATGCTGTGAAGAGGAACAGGTTGAGATGGTTTGGTCATGTGTTGAGGAAGGATGAAAGTAACTGGTTGAGAAGAGTGATGGAAATGAATGTAGAAGGAAGTAGAGGATGGGGAAGACCGAGAAAGACTTGGCTAAAGATGGTGGAAGAAGAAATGCGGGCAAGGGGGTTAACAAGGAGAGATGCAGAAAATAGGGCAAGATGGAGAAGATTGTCATGGGGACCGCAAGGCTAACCCCCGCTCTCGCAGGGAAAATGGCCTTAAAATGCATGTTGTTGCTGTTGTTGTATATAGGCACGCCCTTACCACGCCCTATCACCCGAGCCCTGATTGGTTAGTGGCTCTTACCGTCTCCCGCTGCCGCTCCCCGACCTCAACGCCGGCCCCACCCTCTCTCAGGCCTACCTCGTGGACACCTGACTAGTTGGAGCGAGCAAAAGGCAGCTAAGGCTGCTGGCGGCCATAGCGTAACAAACGAGGTGGATTTGGAGGGTGGAGGCAAAATGAAAGGTGGCCTATCTTATTATTTATTTACACACCGCAGGTATCACTAGTGGAAATGGCCTTATCCTCACACATACTATGACATAACTAATGTTCTAAGGGGCCCACGTGTTGCTTGTGGACTAACTATGGGGGCAAACCTTTAACCTTTAATGATGGTATATGTACACTCTCAAAACCGCAACAGAAAAAAAAAATATATATATATATATATATATATATATATATATATATATATATATATATATATATACATACATACACACAGTGCATTCAGAAAGTATTCAGACCCCTTCACTTTTTTCACATTTTGTTTTGTTTCAGCCTCATGCTGAAATCGTTTAAATTCATTTTTTCCCTCATCAATCTGCACTCAATACCCCATAATGACAGAGAAAACAGGATTTTAGAAACCTTTGCAAATTAATTTTTTTTAAACAAACTGAAATATCACATTGACATAAGTATTCATACCCTTTGCTATGACACTTGAAATTTAGCTCAGGTTCCTCCCATTTCTCTTGATCATCTTTGAGATGTTTCTACACCTTGATTGGAGTCCACCTGTGGTAAATTCAATTCATTGGACATGATTTGGAAAGGCACACACCTGTCTATGAAAGGTCTCACAACTGACAATGCATATCAGAGCAAAAACCAAGCCATGAGGTCAAAGGAACTGCCAGTCAATAAGTAACCTTAAAATATTTTTCACAACTTGTTTATTGCATGTACGTGTGTAGCAACTGTGTTATTTTTCAACATAATACCCATTGCATTCAATGCATTTTTTCCAGCACTTTACTCTCGGCCTGGATTCCTCTCGAAAAAAAAATATTTTACCTGCTTGTGTAGCCATTTGTGCACTGCCTATTGGACTTCTTCCTCGGATCGGAAAGTGGTTCCACCAAGCACCTCTTTAAGTGGCCTAAATATGTGGTAATCCGAAGGTGCGAGGTCTGGCGAGTAGGGTGGATGAGGAAAACACTCAAAATGCAGGTCCTCGATTGCTGCAGATGTAGCGCGGGCAGTATGGGGCCGAGCATTGTCATGCTAAAGCAAAACACCGGTAGTGAGTAGTCCACAACGTTTTGATCTGAATGCTGGTTTCAGATGATTTTTGTAAGGATGACTGTGATCTGGGGACTGTGGTCCCTCTGGGCATGCAAATGCTCCACATTTACATTTAACTCTACATTCTCTACATTTAAAGTGAAGTTGAATGGTGCCACTCTTTGCTTGCCCGCTTCGTTTCTGGCTGAAAGTAGTGGACCCAGCTTTCATCCTCGGTCACTACGCGCTGTAAGAAAGCGGCACCTTCTGTTTCGTAACGTTGCAGAAGTTCTTCACATGCGTCCACTCGCCATTCTTTCAGTTTGGGTGCGAGTTGTCTAGGCACCCACCTTGCAGACACTTTGCAGAACCCCAGCATGTTGTGAATGATATGGTGTGCTGAACCATGGATAATGTTCAATTTGGAGACCACTTCATCCAACGTAATGCGACGGTTTTCCCTTAGCACGTGCTCAACACCTGCAACCATTTCTGGTGTGTCGGCTGTGTGAAGCCGGCCCGAGCGAGCAGCATCTGCCACACTGGGCACTCCACTTCTGAAACTTCACGTCCCAGTCATACACCTGCTACAGCGATAAACATGCGTCACCATATTGCAACTTCATTCCACGAATGGATTTCACTGGGATTCACACCCTCACTTCCCAATAAACGGATGACAGAACGTTTCCCCTCCCTGGTGCATGCTTCTAAGGGAGCCGCCATCTTGGAACTGCTCTACTGACGTCATACGCTCAATGTTGCCAGATCTAATACAGGCAAAACATGACTCTTACCCATAGATATAACATATGTCGTCTACAACTACACACATTACATTCTCGAATTTATATCGCCATTTTATGGTTACTTATGACTGGCCCGTGTACTTCGAGATTTATATATATATTTTTTTTACTCTCACCTAAACCTAACCCCAGCCCCAACCTCCCTTAGCTGCTTGAAGCTTCAGCTACTCAATTTGCTGTTAGAGTATTTGTTTGTGCATCCTTTGAGCATGCCCCTCTTCCTCAATTTTTGCTTTTTTTATTTTATCAAATACCCAACCCCATGCTTTGAAATTTTGCATGAACATGAACCCATTTCAATTTGGAAATAAAAACAAAAATGTTTTACTGCTGCAAGGAGTAGCTTGACACATAATACAACTTTTTAAAACGCTCCGCAGGACATTTCGATCCAATTTGTATCAGGGTATTATTGAAGAGATTTTTGCCCTTTATTCTAACAGTTCAGTTTTACGGTTACAACGTCGGAGTAGTACGTGTACACCGAAGCGGTAAACTTAACGTAATGATCAGCCCAAGACATATAAGCAAATAAATAAATCACTAAAAAAATAAAACAAAGCGTACCAGAATGCAAAATGAAAGCAACAGAAACTTACAAAGACTAAACAAATTTTTAAAATTCATCATTTTTCAACTTGAAGTGGAATGTGACTCATACAAGCACCACTAGCACTTCTACATGGCCATTGTGCAGACCTTAATGGGGCCGAGGGATGGCTGTTATGCTGACCTTTGTTTCCCTAGCCCCCTCTTAGCTCACAAACCTTTGTGAACTAGAAATGGTAATTGGGACATGCCTCTGTGAGTGGCAGTGTGAAGCAAAGCCATTGCTGTGCTCAGGAGTGTGAAAACAGTCACAAAGTGTTATCCAGTGAACGAAGTCATTAATGTGCTTAACACCAACCCAAAACCACGAGAGTATTCCGGAAGCCTAGCATGCACGCAAACAAAACTACGCAATTATTGTCCCCGCACAAAAAGTCTTCTGCCGCACGAGATATGCAATAGCGGTTAATTTTGGGAGGATAACGAAAACTAGATTTTGCCAAAACAGAAGTAAAACTATGTTGTGTATTCCTATATGTGAGTGAAAAACATATTCGAAGGGGCATAACAAGAAGAGAAGATACAGATGGTTGCTTAAAGCTGGTCTTTTATTATTTGCAGAAGCATTCAATAAAACAGCCTGTGTGAAGGGCCACCTATCCCACGCAGCCACCTGTGCTTGGACATCAGGCAACATCCCCGACGAAGGCCTCACGGCATTCCTCAATAAAGTGCATTCTTCCAAGTTGTTTTTGACAATTTTCACCGGATTGCAATTCTTACAAATTGCCTTTCCATAAAAACTTCCAATATGCAGCAAGGTAAAGTGCACACTGAAAGTATGATGGAAATTTTAAATTAAAAATAGAACAAAGATTACGTGGCCAATATGCCTCCGCATAGTCCCACAATGGGTAGATGCCATCACTCTGCATATGTATGGGTAGGGGATCATTTTTGTGAAGTTTAGTGTTGATCGGATAAAGTTCGTGTTTCTTTCTAATATGGCTGACAAACCATGTAACCCATGACATCATCATTTTCAAACTATATGCAACAGTGCTGTTAGATGATATTTGTAAAATTTAGCATCGATAGGGTGATTTAAGATTTTCCTTCAATCAAATATGGCTGCCAAACCATGTGACCTATGATGTCATAAATGTATTATTTCAATACAAATGGGTCATAGATCATTTGCAGGCAATTTCAGATTTTTAGGATAAGGAATTCGATTAAAACATTTTTGGCTGGTATATCACTTCACATATGATGTCATTATCGTGCTTTTGTTCCCCATTGGGAGGATTTGACAATGTGCCAAGTTTCAAATTTTCCAATTCAGCGGTTTCCAAGAAATAATTTTTAAATATTTGCTTTTAATCCAAGATGGCTGCCATAACCACGTGAAAAATGACGTCATAATTATCATAAAAACATTCTGCATGGGTGTCACTCCTACCCTGAACATATGTTATTCCCCATGGGGAGTTTTTTTTACAATGAGCTATGTCTCAATTGTTTCTACGCAGCACTTTCAGATATAGAGGTGCAAATGTTTTTTTTTTTTTTTTCCAAGATGGCACCCGTACCACATGACCTATGATGTCATAATTATTAATTTTTAAATCTACAGAAGGAGAAAGCTATTGTGAAAATTTCCTGTTAATCGGACCAATGGTTGCAGAGAAAAGCATACTTATTCTGTGCGGACAAACAGACAAACAAACCAATGAAAAATCGGTCAGAGACCGAGGACATGCCGGAATGTAGCTACTTTTTTTTTTAATCGGCCATTTTGGATCAAGTTTTTCGGTTTTTCCAAGATGGCGACCGAACCACGCGACCGATGACGTCATTATTATTTGTTTTCTAAACTAATTTATTCCTAGATTATGCTCAATAAATTTCATCTTGATCGGATGAAGTTTTGTACTTGTCGAATTATGACGTCATAATGGAGGCACCTATGACATCATTAACATCTTTTATTCCCCATGGAGAGTTCTTTACAATGAGCCATGTCTCAATTTTATTCTATGCAGCGCTTTCGTAGATATAGAGGTGCAAAGTTTTTCGGGTTTTCCAAGATGGCGCCCATACCACATGACCGATGACATCATCATAATTTTTTTTTCTCCACCAGTTTATGCCGACATGGTGCTCAAGAAATTGCATCTTGATTGGATAAAGTTTTGTACTTGTCGAATTATCGAATTATGATGTCATAATGGAGGCCTTGGGCCGAGAGAGTTAAAAATTGGGCACAGTCTATTCCAGGACAAGACAAATATGTTTGTATAGTATGGTGATTCTATGTGCAACGATGTAGACGTAGTATTGCGCACAAACAGACAGACAAACAGACAGACAAATAGACAGACAGACAAACCAACCAAACAACATACTTGCCGGAATATTTTCCGGCAAGTAACAAACAAACGGACTAAAAATCGGTCAGAGACCGAGGACTTGCCGGAATGTACTTTTATTTTTTCAGGGGTGTTGTCTAGAAGGGAATCGGATAATGTTTGACAGAGTTATGAGAATTTTTTTTTTTTTAGAACTTGAGTTGACCTTTCAAGGTCACAAGGTCAAAGGTCATGGTGCCAAATGAAATGTCGGATGTGACTTCCTGTCGTATATGTCACTACCAGTAAGTGTAGGCATATCTCTTGTACTTTTAGAGTTCTAGTGGTTTGAAATATATTTTAAATGATAACTCGACCCCCCTGATTTCACGTTTTGGGTGATCTTGACCTTGGGCCTAGAGAGTTAAAAATTGGGCACAGTCTATTCCAGGGCAAGGCAAATATGTGTGTAAAGTATGGTGATGCTATGTGCAACAATGTAGACGTAGTACTGCGCACAAACAGACAGACAGACAAACCAACCAACCAACATACTTGCCGGAATTTTTCCGGCAAGTAACAAACGGACCCAAATGCAATACCCTCTCCTCTGTAACACACATCCTAATTATGCACATCCATCTTAACCAAGCTGTTATGTCAAATATCTCTATCAAAATAAATGACGAATGGATATGTACACAATAAAAAAATATATATATTACTTACTTAAGTAATATATATATATATACATATATATATATATATATATATATACATATATATATATTATATATACATCTATATATATATACATATATACATATACATCTATATATATATACATATATACATATATATATATATATACATACATATATACATATATACATATATATACATATATATACATATATACATATATATATATATATACATATATATATATATATACATATATACATATATACATATATACATATATACATATATACATATATACATATACACATATATACATATATACATATATACATATACATATACATATATACATATACATATATATATATATATATATATATATATATATATATATATATATATATATATACATATATACATATATATATATATTGGAATGGCGGTGAAACAGTTTGGATGGACTAGAGAGTTCTCTTCTGGAGAGGACTAGAGGAGAGACTAGGAGAGTTCAAACTCTTATGTTTTTGAACATTGTTTTTCTTCGATCCAATTTGGCTGCCAGACCACGTGAGCGATGACATCATAAATTTATATTCTGTAATATAATTGTTGCATAGATCACGCTCAATACATTTCAAACTGATCAGACCAAGCGTTGTCCCTGTCGAATTATGACGTCATAATTATGGCACCAATGACTGTTAATAACACCTATTCCCCATATGAAGTTCTTTACAATGAGCCATGTTTCAAAAAAAATTCCAAACAGCGGTTTTGGAGATATAGAGGTGCAACATTTTTCGTTTTTTCCAAGATAGAACCTGTACCACATGTTAGCCTGATGTTGGCTTAGCGGTTAGGGTGCAGGCTTGGGATCCTAGGATCCTGAGTTTGAATCCCGGTCGATCGCTGAATTAACACCAGGGCGGTTGATCCTGTCATCCTACCGAGGTCGGCAAATTGAGTACCAGCTTGCTGGGATGAATGATCCGGTGTGTACCCCGATTTAGAATAGGTACACCGTATCCCTGCACATCGCAAGAGGCGACTAAGGGTTGGTGTCAGGAAGGGCATCCGGCCATAAAAAAAAAACATTGCCTCAAAACAGGGCCCCATGAGGTCATCGGGCCCGCAAGGCCAACCCCCACTCTAGCGGGGAAAAATGGCCTTAAAACGATCATTTTTTTATATTTATTATTTATAGCGCCTGTACCACATGCAGGCTCACATCACTGTCTCTCTAAAGATCCAGCTTCCGGTCCTTCGAGCGAGGAATCATACTTTCGAACTCTCCACGGCATCAAAGTTTAGAGATCGTCGTTCGTGCTGACTTCGAAGCGGCGGTTCGTCCTGCGGACCTTCTTTAAGCTGTGCGTCCTGGTTCGTGCGGACTTCGAAGCGGCGGTTCGTCCTGCGGATCTTCTTTAAGCTGTGCGTGGAGCGGACACGCAGCGAGGCCTAGTTCGCGCCAACGAACACATTTTCCCGCCAAGGCCTCAGACGATCTCTGACGAGATACACCAGCCAATTTGGAGGTACATCGATCAGGCAAGACATTCTCACGTCGTGCGAGTTCGAGTCCCGGCTTCATCAGGAGCGGTTGTATTCTGACGTCTTGCTGGGGTCGGTCATGAGGAGGGGAACTGTGGACGGAGAGCTGTGGTTTCCGTGCAGACATCGTGAGGACAAGCACGGCTGGGAAGAGCGAGCTGCATGCCAAGGCCGTTCGCTTCACGCGGAAGGCCTACTTCGCGCCAAGGAGTGCGTTTCATGCGCAAAGACGCCAGGGCCTCGGACGATCTTTGACGATTCCTGACGAGATACACCAGCCGATTCAAGACTAAGTGCCCACTAAATCACACCTCTTTGTTTTTCAGTTGGATTTCCCTTTGTCTGTATTTGGGTATGTTTGGGAGTGCTCCATGTCCATTTGGGAATATCGTTTATTGATCGTTTTTTTTTTCATGCACCAAGCATTTTCATCAAGCATTTTCATTTTCATTTCATCAAGCATCAAGCATTTTCTTACGTGCATCATCACCTTCGAAAGTGTTGCGTTTACATTCTGTACGCCTGGCCATCTTAGCTACTTTACGTGCAGTGTAAACTAACCTTTTCTTTGTTATCAATGGTGATCTCAAGCTTGTGGAGGAGCTTGTATGTGTAATGTATTTGGGAGGACGACTCGGCCATCCTTGTGCTTTTAGTTTTACATGAATTGACTTGGACCGGTGTGTACAGTGTGTACCCTGGTTAGAATAGGTACACCATATCCCTGCGTGTCGTAAGAGGCGACTAAGAGGCTTGGCGTCAGGAGGGGCATCCGGCCATAAAAACATTGCCTCAAAAAGAGAACTATGACAATTACAACTACATATGGGCAGGGTACAGCCTGAAGTGGAGATCGGTTTCTGAGGTTTGGGACATGGAATGTAGGGACAATGACAGGGAGATCAGGAGAAGTGGTGGAAGTATTGGTCAGAAGAAGAGTGGACATATGTTGTGTGCAAGAGACGAGATGGAAGGGAAGTGGTGTGAGAATGATGAAGGGTAGGCAGGGACAGAAATACAAATTTGTGTGGCAAGGGTGCCCGGAGGGCGTGAATGGTGTTGGTGTCCTGTTTCTGAGGAGTTTGTAGACAGTGTGGTGAGTGTGACCAGAGTGAGTGATAGGTTGATGATGCTGAAAATGATGATTGGAAAGCTCTTGGTGAACGTCATCTCGGGATATGCTCCACAGGTTGGTCGGAGAGATGAAGAGAAGGACAGGTTCTGGTGTGCGATGGAGAAGCTGATGGAAAACGTGAAAGATGAGGAAGTTGTTGTGGTAGGAGGAGACCTAAATGGACATGTGGGAAGGAGTATGGACGGTTTTGAGGGAGTTCATGGGGGTTACGGATATGGTGTGAGAAATGGAGAAGGTGAAAGGATTTTGGAGTTTGCTGATGGAGCTGATTTGTTGATTTGTAATACTCAGTTCCAGAAAGGGGATAATAAGCTTGTTACATACACGTCAGGTGGGTCGACGACAACTGTTGACTACCTGATGGTGCGTAGGCGAGATAGGGGGCACCTCCAGGACACAAAGGTGATCCCGGGGGAGGAGGCTGTTTCACAGCACCATTTGGTTGTCTGCAACATAAGGGTGAAAGGTGCGAGGAGAGCGCGGCGGGTGAAGTACCAACCGAGAATGAAGGTGTGGAGGTTGAAAGAGGTGGCAGTAAGGGAGGCATTAAAAGAGAGGCTGAGTCGGGTCGAGGATGATGTGGTTGAGCTTGAAAGTGGTTGGATGTAAATGAAAAATAGTCTGTTGGGAGCCGTTCGTGAGGTATGTGGAATGTGGATGGACAAATGGACCACAGAGGCACTCGGAAACATGGTGGTGGGATGATGAAGTTGGAAAGAGGATTGACGAGAAGAGGAAGAAGTTCAAGGAGTGGCAGAAGGCGAAGGGTACGGGAGCAGAAAAAGCAGAGCATGAAAATTATAAGGCAGCCAAGAAGGCTGCAAAGAAAGAGGTAGCAAAGGCGCAGGAGACATGTAGGAAAATGTTCGGAGAACGCTTGGATTCGGAAGAGGGTCAGAGAGCGGTATTCAGGATTGCAAAGCAGATAGCGAAAGAGGTGTGATGTGATGGGGGCGAGTTGCTTGAAGGATGAAGTGGGACAAATCGTTGTGGACCCAGATGGAAAAGTTATATGGAAATGCTGTTGAATACAGAGAATGAATGGGATGGCAACATAGAGAGTAACCCAGTTTTAGGACCGGCAGAGAAGATAACTGAGAAGGAAGTTGAGGAAGCGATAAAGCAATGGAGTAGAAAAGCGGGAGGGCCGACGGGAGTTGTGGGAGATATGTTGAAGGCAGCAGGAAGTTGGGGTGTGAAGAGAATGACAGAGATCTGTAATCTGGTGGTGAAAGAAGGCCGCATTCCAGTGAATTGGGAACCGAGTACCCTTGTCCCTCTATACAAGGGGAAAGGTAACCCTCTGGAGTGTGGCTCGTACCGAGCGATAAAGTTATTGGAGCATGGAATGAAGGTATTGGAAAGGGTGTTGGAGAGGAGGATAAGGAAGAAGGTGAAGATCGACGAAATGCAGTTTGGATTTATGCCAGGAAGAGGAACGACAGACGCGCTCTTTATTGTGAGGCAGTTGCAGGAGAAGTACATGGAGAAGAGGAAGTTGTTGTTTCTTGGGTTTGTTGATCTGGAGAAAGCATTTGATAGGGTTCCATGCAAAGTATTGACATGGGCATTGAGGAAGTTAGAAGTGGAGGAATGGTTGATCAGAGTTGTGATGGCAATGTACAAAAGAGCGCGCACAGCTGTAAGGACGAAGGACGGGAACAGTGGTGAGTTTGAGGTGAAGGTGGGAGTGCATCAGGGGTCGGTACTAAGTCCACTACTATTTGTAGCTGTGATGGAGGTGCTGGCTCAGACCGTAAAGGAGGGTTTACCGTGGGAGTTGTTGTATGCAGATGATCTGGTGTTGATTGCGGAAAGTATGGATGGACTGAAGGAAAAGATGAACAAGTGGAAGGAAAGTATGGAGACAAAAGGTCTGAAGGTGAATATAGGAAAGACGAAGGTGATGGCAAGTGGTAAAGCATGTCATTATTGTGGTGAGGTGGAAAGAACTGGGAAGTGGCCATGTGCTGTGTGCAGGAAGGGTGTCGGAGTGAACTCCATTCAATGTACAATGTGCGCTGAGTGGGTTCATCAAAAATGTAGTGGTCTGAGAGGGTCATTAACCAGTGTGGCAGCTACATTCAAATGTAAGGTGTGCACAGAGGGAGCTGCAGATGGAGGAAATGTTGAGTTGTATCTTGGAGACGGCGTGAAGCTGGAAGGTGTGAAAACATTTTGCTATCTCGGAGACATGCTGAATGGAGAAGGTGGATCAGACTCGGCAACGGTTGCTAGAGTGAGATGTGCATGGAAGAAGTTTCGGGAACTGAGTGGCGTGCTGATGAGGAGGGGAGTGTCGTTGAAGCTGAAGGGAAAGGTGTATGCTGCATGTGTGAGAAGTGTTGTGATTTATGGGAGCGAGACATGGGTCATGAATGTAGAGCAGCAACGAAGGCTGGAAAGGGTGGAAATGCGAATGGTTCGGTGGATGTGCGGAGTGTCGCTGAGAGAGAGGAAGACAAATGATGAATTGCGAAAGATGATGGGAATAGAGCCTGTGATTGATGCTGTGAAGAGGAACAGGTTGAGATGGTAGATGGTTTGGTCATGTGTTGAGGAAGGATGAAAGTGACTGGTTGAGAGAGTGATGGAAATGAATGTAGAAGGAAGTAGAGGACGGGGAAGACCGAGAAAGACTTGGCTAAAGACGGTGGAAGAAGACGCGGGCAAGGGGGTTAACAAGGAGAGATGCAGAAAATAGGGCAAAATGGAGAAGATTGTCATGGGGACCGCAAGGCTAACCCCCGCTCTTGCAGGGAAAATGGCCTTAAAATGCATGTTGTTGTTGTTGTTGATGTGTTGTGTACCACATGACCTATGGCGTCATGATTATCATTCAAATATTCTACACGAGGAAGCGCTCCGATAGTGAAAATGTTGTGT
Organism: Myxine glutinosa; assembly: GCF_964187855.1. NCBI lineage: Eukaryota > Metazoa > Chordata > Myxini > Myxiniformes > Myxinidae > Myxine > Myxine glutinosa. Next base: position 206,372,979 of record NC_136262.1, on the reverse strand, counting down.
CCATCAGACCAACAGTTGCTGAAAAAAAAATCATAATGATCGGATGGATGTGTTGCATTTGTCGAATTATGGCGTCACAACGAAGGCACCGATGACATAATCATTAACATATCTTATTCCCCATGGGGAGTAGTTGACAATGAGCCAGGTCTCAATTATTTTCCATGCAGTGGTTTCAGAGATATAGAGTTGCAAAGTTTTTCCAAGATGGTGCCTGTACCACATGACCTATGATGCCATGATTATTATTAAAATATTATTCATGAGGAGGCACTGCTATGGTAAATAGCATTTATTGGGTTGACTCGGTGCTATATATTGTTTTGGGCCCTATATCTCAATTAAGAATCTTCATGCCTGATGTTTGTGTGCTTTATGATGTCACAAAAAACAGTAAGTTTCCTCTTGGGAATGATTCTTACGTCATCTCATCTCAAACAGATAACTTGTAAAATGGGTCATGATGTCTGGATGTCCGTCATACTGTTAACTTTTTGCCATTTTCGCTACTCTCCCTTATCACTTGATTAGCCTGGTGTTGGGCTAGCGGCTAGGGTGCCAGCTTAGGATCCTAGGATCCTGGGTTCGAATCCCGGTCGATCGCTGAATTAACGCCAGGGGGGTTGACAGCCTGTCATCCTTCCGAGGTCGGCTAATTGAGTACCAGTTCACTGGTAATTCCCTGTTTGTCGTAAAGGCAACAAAAAGGGTTGGCGGCAGGAAGGGCATCCGGCCGTAAACATCGCTTCAAAAAGGGGACCAACAAAAACAACAACAACCACGGTGCCCGAAAAAGGCCAATCCCCGCTTTGCGGGGAAAAATGGCCTCTGAAGGTTTTTTTTTTTTTTCTTTCTCCCTCATCACTTGATTGAATGTTACCCCCTCAAACCTCAGATTCCTTACTCATTCCCTATTTACCAACTGAGTGCTCTGAAACCTGATATCTACTTGATGGTCTGCAGGATCGCTCAATCTTACATTTTTGTGACCTCAACTATGACCTCAACAGATAAACATCAGCCCAATTGGGGGATAGTTTTAGCCTCAACAGAGGAGAGGGTGTTGCATTTGGGTTAGATTGTTTCTGTCTGTCCGCACAGAACGCGTATGCTTTTCTCTGCAACCGTTCAAAATTTTCAACATAGGAGCGCCTCCCCTTGTATATTTTTTATAATTATGTTGTCATAGGTCACGTAGTATGGGTGCCATCTTGGGGGTGGGGTGAAATACAAAATAAAATTTGCACGGCCATGTCTCCAAAACCACTCCATGGAAAATATTGAAACATGTCTTATTGTCAAATACTCCCCATTGGGAACAACATATTGTTGCGGATATGAGGACTGTATTTTTTTTTTTTGTGTGCTTTATTATTATTATTGTTTATTCTGCGCCTCCTGCCTCCGGAGTTGTGTAAAGATAAAAAGGGCGTCTCGGTAGTTATTCCATGAAACACCACATTGCAGGACCCGATAAAACCCTTGTTCAGTAGTTTATATCTTTATTATGTGTTTTAGAGTAAGGCCTTGTCTTCCATTAGAATGACACTCCATTGCACCGAGTAAAAGAGATAGATTCCCTTCATTCCCATTCCCAAAAACCTCCATTTCCCCTTTCGTAATGGCCAAGCCTCAATTTGGCAATTACATCCCCTCCAAAGCCGCCATTGACCACGAGGCAGGGTTGGGGAAGAAAGGCGGGTCTCCACCTCGTCATAGAGGGGAGGAGTAAGTCGGCCCCGCTCATCCAACCCAGAACGAGGGGTTTGGCTTGAGAGGGCGGAGAAAGAATGCTTGGGGGAGGTTCGCAAAGGGTGAAGGGCGGGGCCTATATAACCCGCCGTGAGGACGCTCCCCAAAAAAGGAGACAAGCAGATGAGTCCAAGAGAGTTGCAAAAAGGTCCAAGGCTGAGCTGAGCTGCGTGGTGAGGTGCAAAGGAAAGAGCTGGGTCGTCAGAGCAGAGCTGAGTTGTGAGGTCCAAAAGCAGAGGTCATCCAGGGAAGCGCAAAAGCCTGCTATTCGTCACCTTGCTCGCCAGCGGCAGCGTCTACAGCAGCAGCAGCAACAACGCTCGCCAGCCGCTTAGGGGCCTGGACGGCAGTTCGGAGCAGGGCCGCGAAGGAACGGCGGCTGCAGAACATGCGGATCGTGCTGCCGGACCCAGTGGACTTTCCTCTCCTTCCAGTCAATCCACTCTGCAATTCCCCGCGTGAGTCTGTGTCTTCGTTTGTTCTGTCCTGGGTATTAAGTAAGCCTGTTAGATAAGCTAGTAATTTGCACTGTGTCGCCTGCGTCTCATGTCCCCTGTAAATAATCGTGACTGTTCTTCTTGCTTGTGTATGTGTACATAATAAACCCCGTTACTCTTCTGTACGTCTTCTTCTTCCTCTTTGCATTCGGTCGCTTTAGAGTTTTCCAGATTGAGTATCTGTGGTGCGATACGGCCAACGTTTGGGTGAATCGGGTGAATCGGGTTTAGTCGGGGAACAACTGTTCGGCCGCGGTTACACCACCGCTCGGTAAAAAATAACATCTAATCCGCGGACCGTAACAATATATATTAATGATGTCATCGGTGCCTTCATTATGACATCATAGACAAGGAGAATGCTTGATCTGATCAGTTTGAAATTTCTTCAGTGTAATCTGCACATAAATTGTAGGTGAGAATTAAATTGATGACGTCATCGTTCACGTGGTTCGGCAGCCATATTGGATTGAACATAAATCTACGTCGTCAATAAACCACCATACCAAGCAGCAAATAAACACAAAATATAAACACGTCCTGACGACGGTCTGCAATTTCTGATTGCTCTTTCTCGTTTATTTTGTTTGACTGCCTGACAGAATAAAAAAACATTATCTCACTCCTCTCTGTGCATGTGCGATCAGGATGAATTGCAGAGCCAATTGTTACGGATCCGTCACTTCCGTCTTTGCTGTTATTATACACTTGTAGGATTTCTAGTGTCAGGTAATTTTGCTATCAAGATTTTTTTTTGTGTGAAATGGAGATGACTTTAGGAAAAGGTAAAAATAAATGTTTGTGGAGGAAAAAGAAAAACGCGGCAAAGAACCGGCAGGTGGAGGAGGAGGAGAACGGCCATGAGAGATACAGCCGTGAATCGCGTCAAAGCTGTGAGCAGACCCTTTTGATATTGGTCGCGAATGAGTTGAGGCTTCCCGTGAAAGGGATTGCCCTTGACATCGTTATATATTGCGAGTGCAATTAAACCTGTGTCTCAGGTTTTATTACTAAGCGTGTTATTGTTGGAAAAAAAAAAAAAACACAAGAGCCTCCAGTATGGGCCTATACGCCATTTTGTCCTCAAAGAAGAGGCTGTCCGCTTGGTGCATCTTGTTTTGCCATTGGGATTTCCATATCGACCTCATCGTGTTGATTGCCGTTGGTTTACCTATCGGCTCCATTCCCATATCGACCTTTCACCTCGTAACTCCTCATCCACAGTCACGCCAATACTTGCCTATCGATTTGCCATTCTGCATGACCTCGATCTCCAACCAGCGTGGGGATCCGTGCACGGACTTTGGGGAATGTTACATTCCACTCACAGTTGGCGTATCGTGAGTTCATTGCTTCGAGAGCATTGGGGAATGATGGCACCATCACATGTATTGTTCATTTGATGCAAGTGACATTTTCATTGTACTTTCTTTAATAGTGTTATTATTGTGTATGTGAGAGTTATTAATACAATATTACTTGTTTTGTTGTACAATTGCATTGGTGTGGTTTTACCATGGTTTATTAGAAAACGCAAAATCACAAATCTTTCTGCTGTGTTCCCGCTGCAGACTCTGAGGTGCACCGTGACCGGGGTTTGGGGAGGTAATACAAAACACAATGTACTGCTAAGCGACAGATTTGTTTTCCAATTCATATTCCGATTTGTGTTCACAATACAACATTCTATTGAAACCGAAGTTGTGCCCCAATCAAAAACCGATGTTAGTAACCAGATAAAGTGAACCAATTGCTCAACACCGCTTTTCACTTTGCGTGTGCCGGGTAATAAATGATGTTTAAACAAGTATTATACAACTAATCATAGAAGGTGACTTTATTATACTGGTAGCATACTATTGCTACAATGTTGCAACAAGTTTACATGCGAATGATAAAACTTGTGAGATTGCAATATTTTAACCGAACAGTGAAGCTTATAATCATCTCCACAAGGGGTTCCCAACCTGCTGTTCAAGGACCCCGAGGAGACTGTGAGGTCATCAATGAGAGGAAAAAAAAAAAAGAGATGTAACCTTTACCCGACTCCAAATTTGTGACTTTCTTGCTGCATTCAGTGCAGCTTCCAGGTGAGGAACAAGGTCTTAGTAGGTTGCATCTACAAAGGCCAATAGTATGACTACACAAGTACTTTCCTGTCAAATGACTCCAAAGGACCTTTGCACCAAGTGACTGTGTGTCACTTTGATCGTCATGGGTGGTGGCCTACAAATTTTTTGGTTTGGAAGAGGTCTGCATAACTGCATAACTCCACAAACTAGATTGGAAATACAAGATATTGTGGCGGGCACAATGGTCAATAATTCCGGGCACCAGTGGGTGGCGCGAACATCCGGGTGTGGAACTGAGATACATGCCCCGCCTTTCGGCCATTCGGCCACGCCCGGGGGCAAAGCGTGGCCTCGGGACATATATGCGGGCTCTAAGGTCGAGCCCGCCCAATGCTGATCTGCGAGCTTGTAATAAAGTGCTTTCGTTTGTATCCACGCGTTGATTGCCAAAAAGGTAGGCCACGAGTCGTGTGTGCACAGCACCACACTGGTGACCCCGACTGGTTCAGCCGTCGCTGACCCCCGAACGCGCCATGGCTATCAACGCCGTCGCCATCAAACTCCCGGAGTTCTGGGAAGCGCAAGCCGACGTTTGGTTTGTGCAGGCCGAAGCTCAATTCCAACTCCGGGACATCAAGGCGGACGAGACCAGGTACTACCACGTGGTCGCCGCCCTCGGGCCCAGCACTGCCGCCCGCGTCGTGTCCATCCTTCGGCGCCCACCGGGCGACCACAAGTACGAGGCGCTCAAACGTCTCCTCCTCGCCACGTTCGGGCTCACGGAGGTCGAACGCGCCGACCGCCTCCTGGACCTTCCCGCCCTCGGCGACACACGACCATCCGTCCGGATGGATTTTATGCTGTCCCTGCTTGGAGACCAGCGCCCGGATTTCTTGTTCCGAGCACTTTTCCTCCGCCAGCTACCTGTACAGGTGCGCCTCGCCCTGGCCGGTTCCAAAATAACGGAACCCCGCGCCCTGGCCGGAGAGGCCGACAAATTTTTCGCGGCCTGCGACACGGGGTCGGTGTACGGTGCTGCCGTAGTGTATCCCGGTGCGGAGGCTCCAGCGCCCCCTGCTTCCCTCGTGGCCGCTGCTACGCCCCGCCCACTACCGCCACCACCACCACCACCGCCACGGCCGACGCCGCCGCAAACCTGGTGGTACTACCATGCCAGGTTCGGCCACTAGGCTAGAACGTGCCACCCGCCGTGTTATTTTGACGGGTCGGGAAACGACCGGGCCGGCGCTCACTTGCGGCCATGAGCGTCGGCCATTCCGGCAGCCTCCTGTTCATCAGGGACACCTCGTCTGGTCGTCGTTTTCTGTGTGACACGGAGCGCAGGTAAGCGTCCTCCCTGCCTCCGCGTCCGACAAGCAAGCCGCGGGCCGGGGCCCCGCTTTGCTTGCCGCCAACGGAACATCCATCCGCACATTTGGGAAGCGTTGCCTCTCACTGCGGTTCAGAGGGCAGCGTTTCCAATGGTCGTTTGTCACCGCCAGCGTGCCAATGGCCCTGCTCGGTGCGGACTTCCTTTGTGCGAATGGGCTGTTGGTGGACGTTAAGCGTCGACGTCTCATCCAGGCCGAAACCTTCAGCTCGCTCACTTGTTCGCTGAGTGGCTCGTTGAGCAGCTCGCTGTCCGGCTCACCGAGCGGCTCGCCAATCGGCTCGCCAAGCGGCTTGCTGAGTGGTTCCGTCCCGGCGAGATTAGTTTGTTCGCTTCCGGCAGCGGACGAGTTTACCCGCCTCCTCGCCAGTTTCCCGGCACTCACGCGGCCCACCTTCTCAGCGGTGGCCGTCAAACATGGGGTGGAGCACCATATACCCACCGTCGGCCCACCGGTCTACGCCCGTGCGCGCCGCCTCGACCCCACGAAGCTCGCCGTGGCGAAAGCGGAGTTCGCCACTCTGGAACGGCTGGGCATCGTACGGTGCTCCAACAGCGCTTGGGCCTCTCCTCTGCACATTGTGCCCAAGCCCGGCGGCGGATGGCGGCCGTGCGGTGACTACCGCCGGCTCAACGATGCCACCACCCCCGACCGCTACCCGGTCCCGCATATTCAAGACTTTTCCGCCCGCTTGGCAAACACGACCGTTTTCTCTAAGGTGGACCTCATCCGGGGCTACCACCAGGTCCCCATACAACGTCCCAAAGATGGCCGTCATCACCCCTTTCGGCCTCTTTGAGTTCCTGCGGATGCCTTTTGGGTTGAAGAATGCAGCCCAGGTGTTCCAGCGGCTCATGGACAGCGTCTTGCGCGACTTACCTTTCATCTACGTCTACCTGGACGACATCCTAGTCGCGAGCGCGTCCTGGGAGGAGCACCTGCTCCACCTCCGCACGCTCTTCGAACGCCTGGGCCAGCATGGCCTGATCATCAACCCCGCGAAGTGCCGTTTCGGCGTCACCGCCATCGACTTCTTGGGGCACCGCATCACCAGGCACGGGGCCATCCCTTTACCGGCCAAAGTGGAGGCCGTCAAGAGTTTCCCGCGCCCCCGCACGATCAAGGGGCTCCAGGAATTCCTGGGCATGGTCAATTTTTACCACCGCTTCGTGCCCCGCGTCGCCCAGCTCGTGCACCCCCTGCACGAGGCCCTCCGGGGGAAGCGCGGGCAAAGGTGACATCGCCTGGACGGAGCGGATGGACGTGGCGTTTGCGGGCGCAAAGCTGCCCTTGGCCAACGCCACCATGCTGGCGCACCCGGCGCCCGATGGACCAATCGCCCTCACCACCGACGCGTCGGACTTTGCGGTGGGCGCGGTGCACGAGCAGTGGGTGCGTGGTGCTTGGCAGCCGCTGGCGTTTTTTAGACGGCAGCTTCGCCCGCACGAATGCCGCTACAGCACCTTCGACCGCGAGCTGCTCAGACTCCACCTGGCGGTCCGGCACTTCCGCCATCTGCTCGAGGGCCGCCCATTCACGGCTTTCGTCGATCACAAGCCCCTTGTGTTCGCGATGGCCAAGGTCGCCGAGCCATGGTCGGCCCGGCAGCAGCGTCATCTCTCTGCCGTGTCCAAGTATACGACGGACATCCGTCACGTCGCGGGTAAAGACAACCCGGTGGCGGATTGCCTTTCCGGGTCCGTCGCACACGCGGTCCACCTCGGGATCGACTATGCCCGGATGGCGGAGGACCAGACCGCCGACCCCGACGTCCAGGCCTTGCGGACCGCCGTCACGGCCCTCCGCGTCACCGAGGTGCCGTTCGACGTCGCGGGCACGGCCCTCTTGTGCGACGTCTCCCTCGGCCGGCCTCGCCCCATCGTGCCCGCTGGCTGGCAGCGCCCGGTTTTCGACGCCATCCACGGCCTGTCCCACCCGGGCACGAAGGCCTCCCAGAAGCTCGTCGCGGTGAAGTTCGTCTGGTATGGCCTCAGGAAGAACGTCCGCGACTGGGCCAGGAGGTGCCTCTCATGCCAGCGCGCAAAGGTCCACCACCACACCCAGGCCCCGTTGGCCCCGTTTACGGTGCCCGAGCGTCGGTTCGACCACGTCCACGTCGACTTGGTGGGACCTCTGCCCCCCTCGTGCGGGTTCACCCACCTCCTCACCATGGTGGACCGCACCACCCGGTGGCCAGAGGCCGTGCCATTGGCGGCGACGACTGCGACTGACGTCGCGCAAGCCTTCATCGCCACGTGGGTTGCCCGGTTTGGTGCCCCCTCGGACATCTCGTCCGACCGCGGCCCCCAGTTCACCTCGGAGCTCTGGGGAGCGGTGGCGCAAGGGCTCGGCGTCAAACTGCAGCGCACCACGGCCTACCACCCCCAGGCAAATGGCCTGTGCGAGCGCTTTCATCGCTCGATGAAGGCCGCGCTTCGGGCCAGCCTCCGCGACGGCAGCTGGGCCGACAGGGTCCCCTGGGTCCTGCTGGGCCTCAGGACAGCGCCCAAGGACGACCTGCGCGCGTCCTCGGCGGAGCTGGTCTTCGGACAACCGCTGCGGGTGCCGGGCGAATTTATCCCTGACTCCACGGTTCCTTGGTCCGCGGCGCAACAGCGCTCCACCCTGCAGGAGACCGCCAGGAGGTTCGCCCCGGTGCCGACGGCACACCACGGTTGCCCGCACTGCCACGTCGCCCCGGAGCTTCGCAAAGCGGAGTACGTTTTCGTCCGGCACGACGCCCACCACTGCGGCCCCCGTACGACGGGCCCTTCCGCGTGCTGGAGACCGGGGACAAACATTTCACTGTGGACATCGGCGGTGCCCCGGATCGTATCTCCGTGGACCGCCTCAAGCCGGCCCACCTCGATCTGGACCACCCCCCGCAAGCAGCTCTGCCTCCGCGTCGAGGCCGCCCCCCGGCGGTCAGGCCCCCGGCACCCCCCAGCCCGCTACCCCCCAGCACTGCACGCATCGCCAAGGGGCGTTTCGGCCAGGTCATCCGGCTTCCCCGCAAGCTCACCCTTTAGGTGCACGGGAATTCTGGGGGGGGGGGGGGGGGCGGGCGCGTGTGGCGGGTACAATGGTCAATAATTCCGCGCACCAGTGGGTGGCGCGAGCGTCCGGGCGTGGAACTGAGATACATGCCCCGCCTTTCGGCCACGCCCGGGGGAAAGGCGTGGCCTCGGGACATATATGCGGGCTCTAAGGTCGAGCCCGTCCAGTGCTGATGTGCGAGCTTGTAATAAAGTGCTTTCGTTTGTATCCACGCGTTGTGGCCTACCTTTTTGGTAATCGAGTCGTGTATGCACAGCACCACAATATATTCATTTGGGGCACAAAGCATTAGACATTTTACAGGATCTTATCATTTCCACCATGCAATAAATCAAATCAAAGCAAAGCAGAGTTACAAGACAGCAGGCAAAGAGTTGCTAAATTCCACCAACTATGGTTGGAAGCAATACAAATTAAGTTGGTTCTCACGATTCGAAATTATACATTCTGAGCATACATTAAATATCTCGGGACTCCCCAGCTGCTCCAGGAGACACATTCCAAAAACACAGGGTGTTCCAAAAAGACATGGACAACTTTAGTTGTTAATATATTTAGTACTATAAATGACACAATGATGCCCTTTGTTTTATATGATACAGAAACTCAAAGTTTTCTTTATTTTCAGGTCTGGTGTTTTAATGTAAAAGAAAATGGTGACTCCACAGGAAAAAGCTCAGTGCGTCAAATGGTTCAGCGAGATGAGATCTGACACGCAAGTTCAGCGTAATTTCCGTACAAGGTATGGAAGTAATCCGCCATCACTGACTAGTATCAGAGAGTGGTACAAGAGGTTTAAGGAGACTAGAAGTTGTCAGAAACAGAAAAGTACCAGTCGACCAAGCCCAAGTGCAGCAGACATGGAACGAGTGGGTGAATTATTTCAACAAAGTCCCAGAAAGTCAATCCAACAAGCATCCAGACAACTGGGACTACCAACCATCACTGTATGCAGGATTTTGCATAAAATACTAAAGCTTGGTGCCGATAAGGTGCAGATTCTGCAGGAAAACAAACAAAATGACGGCACCAAATGCAAGGCATTTGCCTTGCAAATGCTCAGTCGCATAGATTACACGAGTAAGGTCATGACAAAGATTTAGGGTGACGTTCATATGAAGTTCATACAGACTTGGCATTTAATATGGAATTTTTTTTTTTCTTGACTTGGGTTTACTTTCTTAACTCAGTATATCAATCTGGTGAGTTTCTTTTACACTTTGGTGATTTATTTGTTAAAAGAACCATGTCACTGATTGTCTGTCGCAGCAAGAAGTCAACAACAGGATTATATCACAGGTGGCGTGGCAAAATGTACGACAGGTGCATTTGATGATTGGCTTCACAGTCTGCTGCACTTGGGCTTGGTCGACTGGTACTTGTATGTTCTAAGACATACAAGGGTTTATGCGTTCTGTATTAGTGGAAAACAACTGCTGCACTTCTCCAAAAGTTATTGCCGCTTCCTCTGGAGATGGTCCGTCAACTCGACAATGCTGTTTGTCATGGCGTGGTGGCTTTACGAAATTACGGCATGAAACAGCGTGCTATTGCTCGGCAGTATGGCATCACTCAAGGTCAGGTGTCAAAGATCCTGAAACGAAATGCTCAGAGGGGTGTCCTTACTCCAATACCAAGGCCAGGACGTCCCCGCAGAACCACAAGGAGGGATGATCGCCAGCTGCACCGGTTAGTCCGCAATGGCCGTACCAAGTCAGTTAATCGGCTTCGGGCTGAGTGGCAGCAACTGACAAATGTGCCTGTATCCAGAAGGCTAGTCAACCAACGACTGGTTCAAGCAGGCTATCGTGCCAGGCATCCCCTGAGAAAGCCACGCCTGACCAGACAACACCGCCCGCGCCGATTGCAGTGGGTCAGAGAGCACCGTCAATGTCAGCCAGGACACTGGAATCACGTGATCTTCAGTGACAAGTCTAGATTTCTGGTCTATCGTCAAGATGGCCGCGTCCAAGTGCGCAGACAAGTGCATGAAGCCTACAACAAAGATTGTATAGTGCCAAGAGTCCAAGCTGGAGGTAGTGGGGTGACCGTTTGGGCTGCTTTTCATGCAGGGAGCAAAACTGACCTTGTTGTTCTGAATGGAAACCTGAACCAGTTCAAGTACAGGGCCATTCTGGAAGAAACATTGCTTCCATTTGCTCGTGCAGCCTTTCGAGAAAACTTTGTCTTCCAAGATGAGAATGCACGGCCTCATCGTGCTCGCATGATCCAACACTTTCTTGCTGACCGTGGTGTAGAGCATATGGAGTGGCCTGCCATGTCCCCGGATATGAATCCGATAGAGAACTTGTGGGCAGAATTAACGCGTCAAATCGACCACTTGGACCAGCAGCCGACCTCTGTGCGTGAATTGCAGCATGCTATTGTCACTGCATGGCAAGCGATTCCTGCCCAAACCTTGGCAAATCTCGTGAACAGCATGCCTCAACGTGTACGTGCTCTCCTGAATGCTCGTGGGGGTTACACGAAGTACTGAACTGTAATTTTACTGTCCGTAATCCCAGTCGTAATTTAACTTTTGTTTTTATTTTAAAAAAATTGGCTAATGTGCAAAATAAAGACATACTTCTGGAAAACGTACAGAAGTTTAACACAGTACTGTCCATGAATTGAGTTCAATATCAGTTTACATCACTTTCAAGGATCAATTTATTTGTTTCGAAATGTCAAATGTGGTTTTTGTTTCTTTTAAAGGTCACATTAACAAAATCTAGAATAATTTCAACATAATTCCAATGAACTTTTGGTTCTAAGACATCTTGAAAAGTAAGTTCACCCCCACAAAAAAAATATTCCATATGAAATGCCAAGTCTGTATAAAGGGGCGCCCTACATCTGGCAAATAAAATACATTTACTTCTTCATGCAGCTGTATGAATCAAATTGGCAGCCCTTTATATGAACTTTTCTGGAGCATTACTTGGTTCCTCCACAAAACACAAGGGCTGTCCAGCATGCACACGAGATTTTTTGAATGCCCCCTTATTTTGTTTTTTTGTTTGGCATTTTCTACAAGCTACGGAATGTCCCTTATTTTCTATACTTTGCCATATGGAACATATCCTTATATAAAGGGGCTTTTTCTGTGCCCCTGGCATTTTACCCAAGAACATATTACCGACTAAAGTTGGCCAGATATTTTTGGAACACCCTATATACACTTCCTGCAATGCAGTAAAATACTGGCACACGATCATCAAGAAACTCCTCGAAGTTTCCCATCTCTCAACCAAGATTTGCATTAGTCCCTCAAGCAGACTCTATAGCTGCGGACTACAATATAAATAGGATGTAATAAAGGCAAGATAGGGTTTAAAGGTGAAGCTCGGTTAAAAGACAGGAAGCAAGTTGTGTACGAGGGCTGAATCATCAAAATGTTCCCTGGAGATATACAGCCTTCGGCATCCTCCATAACAACTCCATAATGGTTCCCTGGAGATATCTTTGACCGTTTGCATCGTCAAGACGCATCAGCATAATTTTTTACAGGTAATCAAATCTCAGTTTTATTACATTCAATCTTGTGGCCAGATGTCCATCATCATCACGAATTACCCCATAACCTGCAAAATTAGCACTTGAAGCAGATGAATTCAGGTTTTATTTACCATACAAGCAAATGATACAGTATGGATACGTTTTATTACCTCCGTCACCAAAGGTGGATGGAGGTTATGTTTTCACCCCTATCTGTCCGTTTCACCATTTGTTTGTTTGTGAACAAGATATCTCAAAAAGTTGTGGACGAATTCGGACAAAATTTGGCAGAGAGGTAGCGTATGTGACAAGGACGAAATGATTAGATTTTGGTGAAGATCCAGATTCGGCTCCAAGAATTTTAAAAGTGATTTTTCACCATTGGGAGATGGAGCCAAAAACGATACGTAGCAGGATATCTCAAAAAGTTATGGACGGATTTGGACGAAACTTGGTGGACTGGTTGTGTATAAAAACCACCGTTTAGAGGCCATTTTTCCCCACAAAGCGGGGGTTGGCCTTTTTCGGGGACCGTGGTTGTTGTTTTTTTGGTCCCCTTTTTGAAGCAATGTTTTACGGCCGGATGCCCTTCCTGCCGCCAACCCTGGTTGTCGCCTTTTTACGACACACAGGGAATTACCAGTGAACTGGTTGTGTATGACAAGGAAAAATCGATTCGATTTTGGTGAATATCTGAATATGGATTCGGATATGGGAATTATTTAATTTCTCAAGTGATTCTTCACCATTGAGAGAAAGGGGCCAAAAACGATACATAGCAGGATATCTCAAAAAGTTATTAAATGGATTTGAACAAAACTTGGTGGACAGGTTGTGTGTGTGACAAGGAAGAATCGATTCAATTTTGATGAAGATTCGGATCCGGATCCAGTGAGTAGAATTTTTTAAGTGACTCTTCACCATTGAGTGATGTGACAAGAGCAAGCCAATTAGATTTTGGTTTGGGACTGGACCCAGATCCGGCCAATCAGTGGGATTCAAAACGTAAACTGTTCAGCCTGGCGGAGGTATCCTCTCCACAGTGTCATTCTAGTTTTGACTGTTATACAACTTATTTTGGCACTGGGTTGGACATTTACCAAGAAAAGGCAATGGATGGAAGAGAAGATTCACAAATGGAAGACCGAGAGAAGCATTTCTGGATATAAAAAAGCAGAGGAAGAGAAAGGCCAAAGAAGAAAACATGACCAAAGATTCGATGGAGAAAATAGATAATTGCATCTGGGGTATAAAAGAGAATGGGTGAGTGAAGTAAATCAGTTGTATAACCATTAGTTCTGTACTTTCAACTGCTAAATAATCTTTAACCGATAAAATATCTAACCAGTTAAATAAAAAATGCTATGAAATAAGATTGGGAATTCGAAGAACAACAACACTTTATTTTGCAGATACATTTGTTGACCTGCTTACCTCCCCCTCCACACCACCCCTGCCCCTCAAGTATGTGTGTACAATTAATTTTAATTTGGTTTAAGATTCAACATTTGTGCAAGGTTTTTTTCAGAAAACATGAAAAAGAAGAGGAAAGTTTTTTTATTACAAGTTGTAAATAATACACACACACACACACAAAAAAAAAATCAGACTGTAAACACTGGCAAACCTCGATAGCAACCTTTATCTCAGGTGGGAAGTCCAACTTTTGCTTTCATCTGGTAATGCCGCATGTTGACAAAAAACTCCGAGTGAACAATTGAAAGATCACTTGCCATGATATTTGTGGTGCACGTACCGAGGCTTGCGGCCTTAATGCTTGAAATCAATTTATATTTTCCAACAACTTTTGATTGTACAGGATGGTTTTGTACTTTGTTGGATCACATCAACAATGACAATCCTTTTGCTTCCATGACACTTGAGATATCGCGTGGAGGCCAGTTTGGAGTTGAGCATGCAGTGTGACGATGCGAACCAGTTGCGAACCCGTTGGGAAGCCAGTTGGACTCATGTAAAGGCTCGCTTTTGGTGCAGAAAGAATACATCAAAACCATTTTTTATCCAAGAACACTTTTCATGCAACGACCAACGATCATACATTCGCAAGTTTCTGCACACAAACTACGCACTGTGGGTACAAGGAAGGCAGATTTGCAGTTCCACGAAATTAAAACGAAGACTTAAAAAGTGAAGAATAAATTGCATTTGACTTCATCCAGACTAAACTTTCATTATGGCCCTTCCCAATGCCATGCCAACAATAAAACACTGATGGGATGAGCAGAATGGCAACTTTCACCCTGCCCCCACCCCCAAAATGCTTGTTCTGACCCAATTTAAATTGCCAGCAATTGGTGTTCTTTGAACCAGAATGGACTTCAACACCAGGTTGTGAGATAGGAAGAGTACATTTATTGCAGCTACACACAGTCAATTTGAAAATAGCTTCAATAAGCATTATTCTCAGCTCGTGGATATACCCATCAAGGATGGGCGATATAGGATTTGAAAGGACGGAAGGGCCACAGAACAACAAGGTCAACAATAACAACCTTGTGATGAATGAAACAAATGAAGGCAACAACTAGAGAGTTAATGGAACACCTTACATCACAAAGTCTTGAGAAAAAGGACATGGGAAGGATGGGTCTTTTCAACTTGCTTTGGATTTCTGATCACGATCTATATTAGCTTCGTTCGGGAACTTTGAATAACAGGCACAATGGCAACCATACCAAGCTGATGTGTCAAACGGAACAATCCAGAGCTGAAATTTCTGCCAGCTCTCTTCGGAGAAACTGACAATTTTGGAACGATCTTTAAGAAAAAGAATTCACTAAACAAACAGATATTTTGGACAAAGTTAGCTCTGTTGTTGCGTCACTATGTGCCATCATTTTTTTTCCTGATTCTCGCTGTTGCTCTGCACTCAGTGTGTGATTGTCAAAACAGTAACATTTTGCCCACGTACTGCTTTGGAAGTGGAAACAAGGTGATTTGTATTCTATAGTGCTCAAATATATAATGTAGAATGAAATAAAATAAGCGTTTTAATGGCTGTTAAAAAAGAAAAAAGAAAAAAAAAAAGAAACCCCATTGAATGGAGGTTCCCCGCCGATGATGCACCCTCTTTTACACCACCTAATTTAACACATTAAATTAGTTATTCATGTGTGGTATTTGCGTCCTTTATGACATCCCTAAAAACGCTAAATTTTCGTTTGGAATGATTTTCAATTTTCTTTGACTGCCAGACTGACAGACAGCCTGAAACAATTGAATTACCGCGAGTGTGCAGGTACGCATTCTGGGGAGGACGAGATTCTGTACAATTTCCCAAAATCTACTGCTAAGCTGCACGTCCCTATCCCACATTGTTCAAAATATAAAACTCAAATTAAATTACGTTGTTCTTCGATCAGAGATCAATGTCTGCAGACAGAGTGAACCAATTGCTAAACACCACTTTGCACTACACGCCCAGGGTAACAATCCCTTGATCTGAGCTTCAAGCACTGGCCACTGGAATTCCGTGACTTCAAATGGTATAGCGAAAAAAAAAAAGAGATGGACAGATTGGGAGTACTAAAGAATGCTCTTTGGAATAGATAAAAAGAGGTCAGCTCAACTGACATCAATGATGGAGAACGAATCATTATAAATGCACAAGACCAGGAACAAGTGTGGGTTCTGCAAGGTAGAAACAAAGTATGAGCCACCTCCCACCAGGATGTAAAAAAATAAATCACATCAGAGTAGCTGTATACCCAAAGGCACAAAAAAGTATGTTGAGTAATCCACTGGCACATCTGCAAAAGTCTCAATATCCCAGTTCCAGAAAACTCATCGAAACATGAACCAAAAGCAATCACTGAAAACAACGAAGTAATGCTCAGGTATGACCTAATGATCCCACCAAGTGTGAACAAAGAAAACAAAGCATTGCGACCAGATATAGTACTACAACACAACAACATGCATTTTAAAGGCCATTTTCCCTGCTAGAGCGGGGGTTAGCCTTAGGGGTTAGTTCCCTGCTAGAGCGGACCAGATATAGTACTATAACACAACAACATGCATTTTAAAGGCCATTTTCCCTGCTAGAGCGGGGGTTAGCCTTAGGGGTTAGTTCCCTGCTAGAGCGGACCAGATATAGTACTGAAGTACAAACAACAAGAAAGAGCAATCGGAGATTGCAGACCCTCGCCAGGATGTATTTTCAGGGGTTTTTAAGGCTTTTGTGTTAAAACAAATATGGCGGCCGAACCACGTGACCGATGACGTCATAATTTTTTTTTCTCCACCAGTTTATGCCAACATGGCGCTCAAGAAATTTCATCTTTATAGGATGAAGTTTTGTACTTGTCGAATTATGACGTCATAATGGAGGAACCCATGACATTATTAACATATTTTATTCCCCATGGAGAGTTCTTTACAATGAGCCATGTCTCAATTTTTTCTATTCAGCGCTTTCGGAGATATAGAGGTGCAAAGTTTTTCGATTTTTCCTGGATGGCGGCCGAACCACATGACCTATGACGTCATAATTATCATTAAAAAAAATAATTGTACAGGTGGAGTTGCACCTATGGTGAAAATTTCCTGTCAATCAGACCAACGGTTGCAGAGAAAATCATATTTATTCTGTGCAGACAAACAAACAAACAGACAAATGGACTCAAATGCAATACCCTCTCCTCTGGCGAGGGTAAAAAGCATGAACATCACGAGGGGTGGTGCAACAAAAGTCACAGCCCTGCAACACAAAGGCATGCACCTGAATGCAGTCAAAACAAAATGACCAGGGAATGGACACAACACTCCTAACAATCAGGGACAGAATGACAGCAGTCCTCAATATCGTGTGTGTCCTCCCTGAGCTGTGATGCAGGCTGTACACCTCCGACGCATGCTCTGTACCAGGCGTCTGATGCGGTTCTGGGGAAGTCTGTCCTACTCCTCCTGCAAGCCTTGAGTGAGCATTTGCCGATTGACAGCCGTTGAACTCCTCGATGCAAGACGTCAACCAAGCTCTTCCCATAAATGATCAATGGGATTGAGGTCAGGGGAATAAGGCATCCAAGGCATCACTTCAACACCCTGTTCCTGGAGGAAGTAGGTGGTCAGGCGAGCAGCATGGAGTTGAGCGTTGTCCTGCTGGAAAACTGCGATGTCAGGATGAGCCTGGAGAAATGGCAGCAGATGAGGTCTCAAAACTTCATTGACATAACGCTGACTAGCGAGATTGCCTTCGATGACGACCAGAGGTGTCCAGAAACGGGTGGAAATGCCGGCCCATACCATCACATTGGGTCCTCCCAAACAATTGACCTGGCGAATACAGCATGATGCATTCCTTTCCCCACCTCTGCGCCATACCCGTTGATGCCCATCAGCAGCATGGAGGCAAAATCTGGACTCATCGCTGAACAAGACTGCATTCCACTGTTGCTGTATCCAGCGGCGATGCTGCAGACACCATCTTGGTCTGTTCCGCCGATGCACTACGTTCAACACAGGACCTCTGCAAGGACGTCTTGCCACCAGGCCACGACTTCTCAAGCGCCTCCGCACAGTAGAGACACTGATGCAGTTGTTGTGGCGACCTTTTGCAACTGCAGCTATTTGCGTCGCAGGGTGGAAACGATCACGAAGATGCTGCAGCACAATCCAGCTGTCTAGGTTTTGGGCGGTTACCCATGGTCTTCCTCTTCGCAGACCATCATTCACAGTTCCAGTTTCACTGTAACGCCTAGCCAGGTTGGAAATTGCAGGCTGTGAGCAACCAAGATGTTGGGCAATTGTTCGCTGGCTTACACCAGCCTCAAGCATCCCAATTGCCCTTAAACGTTGTTCAGATGTCAGGCGTGGCATCTGAATTTTCTTGTTGTTTTCCCTGTCAGAAGGCTCTAGTGACTATAGACAGCAGTAAATGAATGTCTATCCACAAGTACTGAAGAATTTTATTTTGAGGGTCATTATTTAAAGGGAAAGATTCCTATACAGAACCACTCAAGCATGCCATTATTGATCAACCAGGTGATTGAAGTGAAGTTCCCATTACATAATCAGCCATTACAATTGAAGAAAGGTGTTTGTAAAGCTGCACATTTCAAAAAATGAAAGTGATACTTTCTTTTGATGTTCAGTTTATATGTTTATCCACCAGTCTGTCTGTCCTGATGTCTGTCCGTTCATGGTGGGGCTTCAAAATCAAATTGCTGCCTTTTTTTCTGCTCTGTTGCAGTTCTCAGGCCTCACAGCCTTCTGGTGTACATGAACCGCTGCAAGTTGCCTGCATCGGTGCTGCGGTTACCCGAGTGGCTGTACATGTGGATAATTGGAGAGACAAGTGTTTCTTGAGAAGAATAAGTGGCATGTTTGTGGGGTCTCGAGTTTTGATTTTATTAATGATTAAAACTTTCCCATGCTTTGAGGCCTCACAAAGTTCAATCCTTTCGGGCTATCCCACGATTCACTCTTATGATATCATTTTTGACTGACACTGACATTGTTTAAAACTAGACTAAAACATATCCCGAGAAAAATCTGACAAAATTAGACATTTGCTATGGTAGGTGGTGCTATGATAGGTGCTATGGTAGGTGGAGTCAAGCGACAGATGTGGGTGTGGTTCAACAGCTGTCCAGCCAATGGGTGCATATTTCAAAAATCGACCGCCAAAAAGAACCACAACAGCAACGCAAGGCTATTGTAGATCTGCTACATGTTGCAGGTAAAAATGTATTTTAAATAACTAAATAGATGTGCGGCTTTTGGACCTATCTCCTTGGGGAATTGCTTATTCGTACGGTCTATTTGAAGTGTGTTTGCATTTTTAGAGGTTCCTCGAGGTGTCCTCATTTAAATTGGGAGAAGTCTGGAGGAGAATGAATACCCAGGTGAAAAATCCCATAGAAAACCAACAGGACAAATCCCATAAAAATGCCATGGGAAATTGGACCAGAAGGATCGACTGATTTTAATCAGGAAAGTGAAATACTGGATCAGTAGAAAATACCAATAAATAAACCAGTAAATCAATGGGACCAGTAGGTGACCAATAGAATACTGATATATAAATGAACAAGATTAAAATTAACCAATTGGCATATGTGGGAAATTTACATGCCCAGACAGGGAAATGAACCCAGATCTTCTGGTGAACTGTACCAGTGCTCTGCCCCCCCCCCCCCCCCCCCCCCCCGAGCTATCTGCTTTCTGGTTGGCAAACAACTTAATTCACGTAAACGACAAGAAAAGAGCAATCAGAGAGTGCAAACCCTCGCCAGGATGCATTTTCAGTGGTTTTTAAGGGTTTTGTGTTAAAACAAATATAGCGGCCGAACCACGTGATCGATGACGATCACGTCAGCATTATTATTTTTTTCTCCACTACTTTATTCCTAGATTATGCTCAAGAAATTACATCTTGATCGGATGACGTTTTGTACATGTCAAATTATGATGTCATAATGGAGGCACCTATGACATCATCATTCACAGATGTTATTCCACATGGAGAGTTCTTTACAATGAGCCATGTCTCAATTTTTTTCTATTCAGCGCTTTTGGAGATATAGAGGTGCAAAGTTTTTCGGTTTTTCCAAGATGGCGGCCGAACCGCGTGACCTATGATGTCATAATTATCATTAAAAAATTATACAGGTGGAGTTGCACCTATCGTGAAATTTTCCTGTCAATCGGACCAACGGTTGCAGAGAAAATCATATTTATTCTGTGCGGACAAACAGACAAACAAACCGACAAACAAACGGACTCAAATGCAATACCCTCTCCTCTGGCGAGGGTAACAAAGACTCTACACGGAAACCCTGTTATGAAGAACATGGCGACAACTCAATTCAATATGGAACTGTGCGTTTTGCATTTGTTTATAATAAAATACAACGAAGGTTTTTTGTTGGTCTTTGGGTTTTCAGAACAGTACAGTTAAATATAATGGTTTCTACAGAACCAGTTGAACTTAAAGGTTTGTATTGGTTTCACCCGAATCTGGTTTGGTGGGGGGGGGGGGGGGGGAGAGGAGATAAGATGGGGTGGGGGGGGGGGGGAGAGGAGATAAGATGGGGTGGGGAGAGGAGATAAGATAGGGGGGAGGAGGAGAGGAGATGGAGGGGGGGGATGGGGAGGGGGAGTGGAGAGAGAGGAGATGAGATAAGGAGGGGAGAGGAGATGATGGTCACAAGTGTGCCTCAGTGTCTGGGTCTTCAGTTGAAATCCTCAGCATCATCTCATTTTGGCCTTTCAACCTCAATACGGTCAGCTAAGGTGGGCCAGCAGGGGCACATGCAGCAACTACACTTAGATGGGTACGTACCCCCACCCACTCCCAGTCAGCAAGAACACAAACGACAACAAAACAACAGCTTACACTCCAAGAATCCAAATCCCCGAAAAAGAAAAAGAAATGATGGAGCACATGACAAACCCATATAACCTTCACCACTCAACAACAAAACACCCACAAACACAAACACCCAACCAACCACCCAACCTTACAACATCCACCACTCAACAGCAAAACACATGCAAAAACACAAACACACATGCAAAAACACAAACACAAACATGCAAAAGCACAAACACAAACATGCAAAAACACAAACACACATGCAAAACCACAAACACACATGCAAAAACACAAACACAAACACACACGTGCAAAACCACAAACATGCAAAACCACAAACATGCAAAACCACAAACATGCAAAACCACAAACATGCAAAAAAACACACACACACACACACACACACACACACACACACACACACACACACACACACACACACACACACACACACACACACACACACACACACACACACACACACACACACACACACACACACACACACACACACACACACACACACACACACACACACACACACACACACACACACACACACAAACCAACTAGCCTAATAACATACACCACTCAAAACAACAGCCATAAACACCTCCATTTTTTTCTTCCACTCTGTCACTACCATACCCCTTTTGAGCTAAAAGAACCACCACACACTCAACCTCCACCTACACTGTTCGACGTGCCTCCATAAACTACCTCCAAATCCACAGTGAGCCTTTCAAGGCAGCCTCGCCACTCTCAAGGCAGCCACCCTCTCGCACATCCTCCTCCTTTCCATTCCACACACTCCAAGCCGAGCAAGAAATGCACGCAAGGAATTGCCAATATATCCTCTACACCCCACCTCAAATGAATATAGAATGAAGAATGATCGTTTTAAGGCCATTTTTCCCCGCTAGAGCGGGGGTTAGCCTTGCGGGCCCCATGACAATCATGGTTCCCTGTTTGAGGCAATGTTTTTATGGCCGGATGCCCTTCCTGATGCCAACCCTTGGTCACGCTCTTACGATGCACAGGGATACCGTGTACCTATTCTAAATCTGGGTACACACCGTGATTATTCATCCCAGCAAGCTGGTACTCAATTTGCCGACCTCGGAAGGATGACAGGCTGAGTCAACCCCCCTGGCGTTAATTCAGCGATCGACCGGGATTACGAACCAAGGATCCTAGGATCCCAAGCCAGCACCCTAACCGCTAAACCAACACCAGGCTACCTCACCTCAAATGGTCGACAAGAAACTCGCCAAACCCTTTTCCCGACACTCTGCCTCCAGCTCACTGTACTTTTCTCTCTGCCTCTCATGCACCTCCTCCATGTTCTCTTCCCAAGGTACAGACACAATTCCCCTAAGATGACCCGTCTTGTTGCACCTGACCAGATGACAATGTCAGGCCGCAACCTTGTCACACAGATCTCCTCTGGGAATACCAATTGTGGCTGTAGGTCTGCCACCACCTGCCAATCACAAGCATCTGACAGTCCTCTTGCTTTCCACCTCCTCCTCCTCCTCTTTCCACCTCTTACCACTTGGCCCTCTTTGACAAACAACACCTCTCCCTCATCGGTCTCCTTCTCCACTCTTCTCTCTCTCTCTCTCTCTCGATCTCAGCACCTCTTGTTGCACCATCTCCACTACCACCGCCAGCACCTGACCATGTCGCCACTTGTATCTTCCTGCTGCCAATGCTACTGGGCATGCACTCAGTGCATGCTGCACCGTTCCCAAACCTCCACACAAAGAGCATCTCTCCTCCTGCAACAACCCCCACAATCTCAAGTTTACTGGTGACGGAAGCACATCATATGTTGCCCGCAACAGGAAATTCAACAATATTGGCTCCATCCTCCAAATCTCTTGCCACTTCAACATCCTCACCCGCACACCTTCACACCTAGTCCAAGCACCTTGCTTTGCCTGTCTGACTGCTTTCACATATCTCCCCTCCTCCTCCTTTCTTCTCACCTCACTCTCAACCATATTCTTCCTCCTCTCTTTCACACATGCCTTTGCCCATAGTTTATGCTTCAGCTACCCCATGATTCTCATGCTGTACCATTCCCACAACCTCCTCCGGTTGCAACTGCTCCTCCATCTCATCCACCTCTGCTCTTGCATTCCACTTCCGACATCCCTTCTTCTCTGGAAGAGCATTTTTCATCACTGGATAACTCGAATCCCACACCATAATGAATTCCCACACCCTCACCACCTTAAACTCCTCGGTTAATGATGTCAAGGGAAACCGGAGTTTTCCATCCTGACCATAAAATAAAAGGCAATGTTCGTCAAATAGCGTGGCACTCCCAACCACCTCCTCACAAACCTGCTCACCACAACCTCCATCCTCTCTACATGCCCAATCACAATATCATACATCATCAATGGCCACAATACTCGTGGCATCAATCCAAACTTCCAACACCATACCTTCAACTTACCTGGCAATCCACATCCATCAATCCTCTTCAAACCTCTCAGGAGCTTGTTCCTCACCTCCTCCACTCTTCCCACATCATTCAACTTCACTGTATACCATCTTCCCAAACTCTTCACAGGGGCCTCTGTCAATGATGAAACCACCTCCCCTCCCAGCTCAAACATGTGCATGTTATCCACCACTCTGGGGTAGACTTTGGCCGCGATTCCGCGATATTCTCGCATAAAGTTGGAAAATATCGCATACAATTTTGGCCAGAGCGATAAAAAAAAAATCACATAGAGTGTGTCAGTTGTTGCGGTATAGTTTTCAGGCGAAAGTTTCAAATCGTGTACTTACTACTGCTTTTGTCAGGTCTGGAATTTGTCAAAGACGAAGCTATTCTAAACTGTAAACAGACTAGCCATTTTAATTTCGCTTTCCCGCTTTACGGTAGCCGTGACAATGTTTTGCGGCATTAAACGATGGCTTTTCGGCAACCACGTGCTCGCTGTCTGCAGCTGTTTCTGGATTACGCTTTTTCCGAAAATGCCACCGAAAAAGAGACCTCCGCAACCACAGCCTGATGGGCAAAGTATAAAACGATTCTTTATAGGTACCAGCAGTAGTTTAAACACTGAGGACAATCAGGATGATCCAGCTAGTGACCGTGTGCAGGGCGAAAGCGGGACAGTGGCCAGGGCCGCCACAGTGCAGACAGCTACTTCCGGCAAAACTTTAATAACGTTTCAAGACAGCTGGGTCCTTAAATTCGGAGACTGGCTGAAATATGATGCCGATCAGAACAAAATGTATTGTTCACTGTGTAGATCAGAGAAGTTAGTCAACAGTCTAAGTCAAGGTACAAATAATTTTAAAACGACTACAATAACCCGACATATATCGTCATCTGATCACCAACGAGCGATTGCAGCACCACTGGCGAGAAGAAATCTTCAACTCACGGTTGAGGGGGCTAAATCAAAAGAAGAGGAAAGTATTTTGACGTGTCTGAAAGTGGTGTATTGGATGTCGAAGGAAGCAATTCCCCTGTCTAAGTATAACAGCTTGCTGACCTTGTTGTCAGAGCTTAATACCCCAAATCTGGAGAATTTAAAAGTGAACAAACATGTGACATATGCGAGCAAAACTGATGATTTACTGTCTAAGGTTAAGAACATTGTTTCTTGTCTTATGATAACAATCTATCTTCAGGGAGGCGGACATTGTCATGTGATCAAACAACATGACTTTTGATGTTTTCAATCAGTATTATTAAATGTGATCAAATGTGCTAATTCATGGCAACTTATGTGTTAAACTTATCTGTGGCATGGTTAATCATTTACACAATAAAAGCCACAGGGAGTGAGATAGTCTATTTGAATACAGAAAGAAACACACAAGTCTTTGTTTTCTTGACCATATTTATTTTTAATTAATACCCCGAGAATAATGAGATTTGACGAGCGCGAGTAAAATTTTATCTCAAAACAATTTTGTATAATCCCATCGTGTTTGGAAATAATCATTGTTTTGTACACAGGGAGATTTTCTCCCATTGCTAAAATCCTCCAGGATTGGCGTCAGGAAGGGCATCCGGCCATTAAAAACATTGCCTCAAAAAGAGAAACATGACAATTACAAATACATATGGGCAGGGTACAGCCCGAAGTGGAGATCGGTTTCTGAGGTTTGGGACATGGAATGTAGGAACAATGACAGGGAGATCAGGAGAAGTGGTGGAAGTATTGGTCAGAAGAAGAGTGGACATATGTTGTGTGCAAGAGACGAGATGGAAGGGAAGTGGTGTGAGAATGGTGAAGGGTAGGCAGGGACAGAAATACAAGTTTGTGTGGCAAGGGTGCCTGGAGGGCGTGAATGGTGTTGGTGTCCTGTTTTCTGAGGAGTTTGTAGACAGTGTGGTGAGTGTGACTAGAGTGAGTGAAAGGTTGATGATGGTGAAAATGATGATTGGAAAGCTCTTGGTGAACGTCATCTCGGGATATGCTCCGCAGGTTGGTCAGAGCGATGAAAAGAAGGACAAGTTCTGGTGTGCGATAGAGAAGCTGATGGAAAACGTGAAAGATGAGGAAGTTGTTGTGGTAGGAGGAGACCTAAATGGACATGTGGGAAGGAGTATGGACGGTTTTGAGGGAGTTCATGGGGGTTATGGATATGGTGTGAGAAATGGAGAAGGTGAAAGGATTTTGGAGTTTGCTGATGGAGCTGATTTGATATACTCAGTTCCAGAAAGGGGATAATAAGCTTGTTACATACACGTCAGGTGGGTCGACGACAACTGTTGACTACCTGATGGTGCATAGGCGAGATAGGGGGCACCTCCGGGACACAAAGGTGATCCTGGGGGAGGAGGCTGTTTCACAGCACCACTTGGTTGTCTGCGACATAAGGGTGAAAGGTGCGAGGAGGGCTCGGCGGGTGAAGTCCCAACCGAGAATGAAGGTGTGGAGGTTAAAAGAGGTGACAGTAAGGGAGGCATTAAAAGAGAGGTTGAGGGTAGAGGATGATGTGGTTGAGCTTGAACGTGGTTGGATGCCAATGAAAGATAGTCTGTTGGGAGCCGTTGGTGAGGTATGTGGATGAACAAAAGGACCACCGAGGCACTCGGAAACATGGTGGTGGGATGATGAAGTTGGAAAGAGGATTGACGAGAAGAGGAAGAAGTTCAAGGAGTGGCAGAAGGCGAAGGGTACGGGAGCAGAAAAAGCAGAGCATGAAAGTTATAAGGCAGCCAAGAAGGCTGCAAAGAAAGAGGTAGCAAAGGCGCAGGAGGCATGTAGGAAAATGTTCGGAGAACGCTTGTATTCGGAAGAGGGTCAGAGAGCGGTATTCAGGATTGAAAAGCAGATAGCGAAAGAGGTGCGATATGATAGGGGTGAGTTGCTTGAAGGATGAAGTGGGACAAATCGTTGTGGACCCAGATGGAATCAAAGGAAGATGGAAAAGATATATGGAAATGCTATTGAATACAGAGAATGAATGGGAGGGCAACATAGAGAGTAACCCAGTTTTAGGACCGGCAGAGAAGATAACTGAGAAGGAAGTTGAGGAAGCGATAAAAGCAATGAAGAGTAGAAAAGCGGGAGGGCCGACGGGAGTTGTGGGAGATATGTTGAAGGCAGCAGAAAGTTGGGGTGTGAAGAGAATGACAGAGATCTGTAATCTGGTGGTGAAAGAAGGCCGCATTCCAGTGGGTTGGGAACTGAGTACCCTTGTCCCTCTATACAAGGGGAAAGGTGACCCTCTGGAGTGTGGCTCATACCGAGCGAGAAAGTTATTGGAGCATGGAACGAAGGTATTGGAAAGGGTGTTGGAGAGGAGGATAAGGAAAAAGGTGAAGATTGACGAAATGCAGTTTGGATTTATGCCAGGAAGAGGAACGACAGACGCGCTCTTTATTGTGAGGCAGTTGCAGAAGTACATGGAGAAGAGGAAGAAGTTGTTTCTTGGGTTTGTTGATCTGGAGAAAGCATTCGATAGGGTTCCACACGAAGTATTGACATGGGCATTGAGGAAGTTAGAAGTGGAGGAATAGTTGATCAGAGTAGTGATGGCAATGTACAAAAGAGCGCGCACAGCTGTAAGGACGAAGGACGGGAACAGTGGTGAGTTTGAGGTGAAGGTGGGAGTGCATCAGGGGTTGGTACTAAGTCCACTACTATTTGTAGCTGTGATGGAGGTGCTGGCTCAGAACGTAAAGGAGAATTTACCGTGGGAGTTGTTGTATGCAGATGATCTGGTGTTGATTGTGGAAAGTATGGATGGACTGAAGGAAAAGATGAACAAGTGGAAGGAATGTATGGAGACAAAAGGTCTGAAGGTAAATATAGGAAAGACGAAGGTGATGGCAAGTGGTAAAGCATGTGGTGAGGTGGAAAGAACTGGGAAGTGGCCATGTGCTGTGTGCAGGCAGGGTGTCGGAGTGAACTCCATTCAAGGTACAATGTGTGCCGAGTGGGTTAATCAAAAATGTAGTGGTCTGAGAGGGTCATTAACCAGTGTGGCAGCTACATTCAAATGTAAGGTGTGCACAGAGGGAGCTGCAGATGGAGGAAATGTTGAGTTGGATCTTGGAGACGGCATGAAAACATTTTGCTACATCGGAGACATGCTGAATGGAGAAGGTGGATCAGACTTGGCAACGGTTGCTCGAGTGAGATGTGCATGGAAGAAGTTTCGGGAACTGAGTGGCGTGCTGATGAGGAGGGGAGTGTCGTTGAAGCTGAAGGGAAAGGTGTATGCTGCATGTGTGAGAAGTGTTATGATTTATGGGAGCGAGACATGGGTCATGAATGTAGAGCAGCAACGAAGGCTGGAAAGGGTGGAAATGCGAATGGTTCGGTGGATGTGTGGAGTATCGTTGAGAGAGAGAGAGGAAGACAAATGATGAATTGCGAAAGATGATGGGAATAGAGCCTGTGATTGATGCTGTGAAGAGGAACAGGTTGAGATGGTTTGGTCATGTGTTGAGGAAGGATGAAAGTGACTGGTTGAGAAGAGTGATGGAAATTAATGTAGAAGGAAGTAGAGGACGGGGAAGACCGAGAAAGACCTGGCTAAAGATGGTGGAAGAAGAAATGTGGGCAAGGGGGTTAACAAGGAGAGATGCAGAAAATAAGGCAAGATGGAGAAGATTGTCATGGGGACCGCAAGGCTAACCCCCGCTCTAGTCGGGAAAATGGCCTTTAAAATGCATGTTGTTGTTGCTAAAATCCTCCAGGATAATCCCTGACCACTCCTCGACTTTCTTGCTTTAAAGCCCATTTTATCCCACAGCATCAACCTTTCCAATCACCCCAGTACCTCTACTGCTGCATCAGCCAACTGTTGGACAACTGTCAGGTCATCCATGAATGCAAACATTGCTGGCAAGCTCTGACCAGGGCCTAGCTCCACTTCTTTGCCATGTCCACTCACAGCACGTATTGGCAACTCCATAAATGGTACATAACCAGCACCGTTCTCTACTGTTGTTGTGCTTGTGTGCTTTCCTCTCTCTCCCCCTCTTGTCTCCAGCTCCCTTAATTGCATGTTGTAGGCCTATGTGTCTGTGCACGTTTTCATGTCCAATGTGTTAGCTCTTACACGAGCCTCGATTCTGTATACAAAAAAAATAAAAATAATAATTGGGGCGATGGCACATCCCATTAGAATCCCCACTTCCAACTTCTGCCAATCTTATGTAGGATTGTGTCACAAGCCGCATCCAAAACTGATCATAATATACAATCAGAAAATCGCTGAATCTTCGTGGAACCCAAGGCATACCTGATCATCAACGCATGCAGCACTGACCCATATGATTTTCCAAATCCAGCCATACCACCGCAACATCCTTCCTTTGCCTTTTGCGTCCTGTAACACTTTCCAGGCTATATATATATATAGACGTCTCCTCCTCCTCTCACCATATATATACGTAACCTCCCATTTTTAATGAAAATATCCCAAACAGCTTTAGCAGCTCATTGTGTAAGACATATTATGTCAGCAAATGATGAAATCTTGCCCCTCAAAGCACCACAAAGACCACCTGCCTCACAAGGAACACCTGCCCTTTTGTAAAGCAAAGGCTTTAGTTTAAATACACTTCCATTGAAAGAAATTAAATAATAAATATCGGTTCACGTGATGAAAGCTCTATCTTGTGACTTGAAATTAAATAATAAAGATCAACGCTATATCTTGTGACCGGAAATTAAATAAGTGTCCGTTCACGTGATCAACACTCTGACCGGAAATTAAATAAGTAGCCTATCCCTTCACGTGATCAACGCTCTATCTTGTGACCAAAAATTCAATAATAAACGTTCGTCCACGTGATCAAACATCTATCTTGTGACTCGAAATTAAACAATAAATATCCGTTCACGTGATCAAGGCTCTATCTTGTGACTCGAAATTAAATAATAAACATCCGTTCACGTGATCAAGGCTCTATCTTGTGACCCGAAATTAAATAATAAACATTCGTTCACGTGATCAAACATCTATCTTGTGACCCGAAATTAAATAATAAACATCTATCATCTTGTGACTCGAAATTAAATAATAAAGATTAACGCTATATCTTGTGACCGGAAATTAAATAATAAACATTCGTTCACGTGATCAAACATCTATCTTGTGACCGGAAATTAAATAATAAACATCCGATCACGTGATCAAAGCTCTATCTTGTGACCCGAAATTAAATAATAAACATCCGATCACGTGATCAAACATCTATCTTGTGACTCGAAATTAAATAATAAAGATCAACGCTATCTTGTGAGTCGAAATTAAATAATAAATATCCGTTCACGTGATCAAAGCTCTATCTTGTGACCCGAAATTAAATAATAAACATCCGTTCACGTGATCAAAGCTCTATCTTGTGACCCGAAATTAAATAATAAACATCCGTTCACGTGATCAAAGCTCTATCTTGTGACCCGAAATTAAATAATAAACATCCGTTCACGTGATCAACGCTCTATCTTGACTCGAAATTAAATAATAAACATCCGTTCACGTGATCAAAGCTCTATCTTGTGACCCGAAATTAAATAATAAACATCCGTTCACGTGATCAAAGCTCTATCTTGTGACTCGAAATTAAATAATAAACATCCGTTCACTTCACGTGATCAAAGCTCTATCTTGTGACTCGAAATTAAATAATAAATATCCGTTCACGTGATCAAGGCTATATCTTGTGACTCGAAATTAAATAATAAACATCCGTTCACTTCACGTGATCAAAGCTCTATCTTGTGACTCGAAATTAAATAATAAACATCCGTTCACTTCACGTGATCAAAGCTCTATCTTGTGACTCGAAATTAAATAATAAACATCCGTTCACGTGATCAAAGCTCTATCTTGTGACCCGAAATTAAATAATAAACATCCGTTCACGTGATCAAAGCTCTATCTTGTGACCCGAAATTAAATAATAAACATCCGTTCACGTGATCAACGCTCTATCTTGACTCGAAATTAAATAATAAACATCCGTTCACGTGATCAAAGCTCTATCTTGTGACCCGAAATTAAATAATAAACATCCGTTCACGTGATCAAAGCTCTATCTTGTGACTCGAAATTAAATAATAAACATCCGTTCACTTCACGTGATCAAAGCTCTATCTTGTGACTCGAAATTAAATAATAAATATCCGTTCACGTGATCAAGGCTATATCTTGTGACTCGAAATTAAATAATAAACATCCGTTCACTTCACGTGATCAAAGCTCTATCTTGTGACTCGAAATTAAATAATAAACATCCGTTCACTTCACGTGATCAAAGCTCTATCTTGTGACTCGAAATTAAATAATAAACATCCGTTCACGTGATCAAAGCTCTATCTTGTGACTCGAAATTAAATAATAAATATCCGTTCACGTGATCAAGGCTATATCTTGTGACCCGAAATTAAATAATAAACATTCGTTCACGTGATCAAACATCTATCTTGTGACCCGAAATTAAATAATAAACATCCGTTCACGTGATCAAACATCTATCTTGTGACCCGAAATTAAATAATAAACATCTATCATCTTGTGACTCGAAATTAAATAATAAAGATTAACGCTATAACCTATATCTTGTGACCGGAAATTAAATAATAAACATCCGATCACGTGATCAAACATCTATCTTGTGACTCGAAATTAAATAATAAACATCCGTTCACGTGATCAAACATCTATCTTGTGACTCGAAATTAAATAATAAAGATCAACGCTCTATCTTGTGACCCGAAATTAAATAATAAATATCCGTTCACGTGATCAAAGCTCTATCTTGTGAACCGAGACCATAGTCCATACATACACGACACAGAAGACTGAACGTGTGTAATACTAATAGAGCTCGTTCATTATAATCTGCCTCCTCTTCGTCACAAAATACTTATAATTATATTACAGCAAAAGGTTTACGAAAAGCATGAAAGGCGAATCCAAATTGGAATATGAATTTTTTTTAATGAAAGCTAGTCAGCTTTTCCGCCTCAACGCGGCCCACTCGAACCTTGACCTTATCCGAGCGTTCACTCACTTATCCTCGGCTGCGATATGTAGTCCCTGGTGACCGCCCGTCCGTGCTCCTTGGCTGCGGCAACGCCAGGCTTGCGTGGCCCATCCAGCATGACTTCAATGGAGGTCTCCACAGCACGGTCTGAAAAAAGGATATCCGTGGATTGAAGAACGCAGATTCCTTACTCTTCAACAAAAAGTGACAAGCTCCACCAACAGATTCAGCAATGCCGACTCTTCACCCTAGCGGCAAAATCTGCGAGCGCTATTGGTAGATTGTGGATCACCGATTCGTCACTAAATACATTGAACATCCGTGGGCTATTGGCTGATTGTAGAACCCCGATTCGTCACTAAATACAAATCACGTTCGTGGGCTATTGGCAGATTGTGGATCATCGATTCGTCACTAAATACAAATAACATCCGTTGGCTATTGGCTGATTGTAGATCCCCGATTCGTATAACATTCGTGGGCTATTGGCAGATTGTGCATCACCGATTCGTCACTAAATACAAAGAGCATTCGTGGGCTATTGGCTGATTGTGGATCCCCGATTCGTCACGAAATTCAAATAACATCCGTGGGCTATTGGCAGATTGTGGATCACCAATTCGTCACTAAA
Source organism: Myxine glutinosa (assembly GCF_964187855.1). NCBI lineage: Eukaryota > Metazoa > Chordata > Myxini > Myxiniformes > Myxinidae > Myxine > Myxine glutinosa. The sequence goes on along the minus strand of NC_136262.1, from coordinate 206,341,251 downwards.
TACAAATAATATTCGTGTGGTCTTTAAGGTGCACCAGCGTCCAATTGAAGCTTAACGTTAGCAAGCTGTGATCGGTGAATCATTCAATCAATGAACACAAACGTAAGAAGGGTCCCCAGATGAACGTCCATCCGAGGGACGATGCAGGCAGGCATTGATGAATCATCACCTTGCATGCGCAACACCAGGGCGGCAGTTTGTAGCAGCGTCGAGATTTGAACCCAAGCTCGACAGTTCAGAGGCGAATGTGTCTACCTTTGGGCTTGTCCTGTCTTGCCAACCCCGATTTGGACAGGAACTTGTCTACTCGTCGTCAAACAACATCGTGGGATCTTTATACTTATAGTTATACGGTCCACCACCTCGTGCGAAACACCAATCGGACAATCTATCGTCGTGTATCCAGACTATCGGGTATCCGTCAAGAGTCTAAATCTGTAAGATAATGGTCTTAAAAAGGCACCTAACAAAACCGAGCTATTACTTTATAAATGAGAACTTTCAAAAAGTTTAATCAATACACACCCGACCGTCTTACCTTTCCGTGTGTGAACAAAATAACCTTCACCTTGTCGCTCAAAGTGCAAGGTGATGTGCACCTCTACACGTGACGGGGTGTGGTTAAACCAACCCCAAGATGAACGCCTCGATGATACCTGCACACCTATCCGTCCCGTCGACCACAACGAGCTCCTCTTCGATCCACACTTAAAGTTTCAATCAAACATCGTCATCACCAACGCAGATGAAACATCATTATGTCACAACGTGTTAATTATAAGTGAAATTGAGTTCGATTCGAATTTTCGATCACATGATTTATTCACCGACTGTGATTGATAAATTAGTAACTTTTTTACTTTTTAAATAATTAGTAACTTTTTCGTGATAAATTAGTCACCAAGGTGGTCTTATTGATCATTCACCAAGTTTTGTCATAACTCGTCCACAACTTTTTTAAACATCTTGCTATATATCGATTTTGGCTCCATCTCTCAATGGTGAAAATTCACTTACAAAATCAAATAACCCTTGTATCCGGATTCATATCTTCGCCAAAATCTAATCAATTCTTCCTCATCACCCACACAACCGTCCCAATGCGTCCAGAACTTGAGATGTGCGCACAGACAAAGAGACAGGTGTGAAAACAACCTCCATGCACTTTCGGTGGGCGCAGTAAACAAGAAACAGCAATTAGAGAGTGCAGACCCTCGCCAGGGCTTGTTTTGAGTGGTGTATTTTGTGTGGCAAATAAATGGAAGGTATGTACTAAATGTAAGGTCATTAATTGCAAATTACAGGTCTAAATGGTCTAGTTGTAAATGTGTAAAGGTCAAACGTCTGAAAAGTTGTAAAAGTCAAATGGTCTGAAGGTCGAAAGGCCTGAAAGGGTCTAAACCCTAAAGGGTGTCATTTTAGATATAATGGGTCAGAGTTGTCTGAAGGGGTTTAAAGTGTCTTATAACGTATAAAACGGGTCTAAAGGTCAAAGGGGTCTACAGTGTATTAAAAGGTCTGAAGGGTGTGAAGTTATAAAGGTCTATAAAGGAGTCTAAGGGTCTTCATCATTCTAAAGGGTCTAACAGGATTTAAAAGGTCTTACAGGTCTAAAGGTTACAAAGTGTGCAACGGGGTCTATTGGGTTTTAGTGGTATAAATGGTCTACAGGGTATTAAAGGTCTTAGCATTAAAAAGGGTCTTAGGGTTATATAGGGCTTAACAGGATCTATAGGGCCTAGGGGTATTAGGCGTATTAGGGTTCTTAAATGGGTCTTAGCAGTCTGAAGGGTCTTAAGGGTCTAGGACTCTAGGAGGTCTGTCTTAGGAGTATAAAGTGTCTTAGGGGTCTGAAAGGGTGTTAGGGTTATAAAGGGTCTGAAGGCTCTTAGGGGCCTTAACCCAACTGTGCACGTTGTTTGGGTGGCCCCGGCAGCTTTTCGTTTTTGAATAACTTTATTATAAAAACGTCCATTTTCATGAACTTACCTGGATGCTCCGAAAACGATGTGACACGTATTCCTTTGTTTTTGATAATAAGAAAATTCGTTCAGTGTCGATAAAAATGTGAATCCATTACACGACCCCATATTCACTCAAGTCAGGCCTCCCAAGCACAGCCTCCGTTTTAGGAGCCCGTAGCCGCTGGGGGCCAACCACAAATAGGGGCCTCCCACATCAGCTTTCTTTAAAGTTCAGCTGTTGCTCCATTTCCACGAGTGCTCGACCTGTTGGAGGCAGAAGAGATCCCCAACACTGCCGAGGAATCGGAATGTCCTGACCCAGATTCAGACCCAGACTACCAACCTGGGACAGATACCGTGCGTCCTCCCCTGCTGCAACCTCGGCAAGCAACATCAGCTTCTGAAATAGTGCAGTTGCCGGAATACTCTGGTAGTGAGGAGAGTGATGATGACACTGAAGAGGACAGTGGAGACAACACCGAAGGAAGCATTCGAACCAGTCAAAATGGGACATACTAGAGCGAAAACGCTCCACCTCAGAGGAAAACACTGAGCGCAAACATAATGAAGAAACAACCAGGTCCTGCACCAGGAAACTATGCAATGTCACCCAAGGAGGCCTGGGATCTCTTTGTTACTGACAACATGCTTGAAAAGATTTGCGAGTGTTCACACCTCGAAGGGCGGAGAACGTTAGCAATCCATTGCAAGGTTTTCCATGATATCTCCAAAAAGGAGCTTCTTGCTTTTTTCGGCCTTCCCCCTTTAGCAGGATATAGTAAAGACAGGAAAAGCAACATGACGTGCAAAACATGTGAACAGCACGTGTTCAAGGAGCACAGCCATGTTGTTACCCTGCGCTCACGAAGCGAAAAGCAGGGTTAAGCATTTAGGTGCATACGTGTGCCGTACGTGTCCCGTGTGCCGTACGTGTCCCGTGTGCCGTACGTGTGACATGTGCCATGTGCCATACGTATGTATGCCGTACGTGTGCTGTGTGCCGTGTGCCATACGTGTGCCGTGTGCCATACGTCTCTGCATTTTAAAAATTCATTTTCTCGGTAACTGTTGGTCCGATTGACACGAAATTTTACTGTAAAAGCGCCTCCGCCTGTAGATTTTTTAAAAATTCATAATTATGACGTCATAGCTCACGTGGTATGGACGACATCTTGGAAAAACGTTACAGCTCCATATCTCCCAAACCGCTCAATGGAAAAAATTGAAACATGGCTCCTTGTCAAGTACTCACCATGGGGAACAATATATGTTGATGGTGATGTCATCGGTGCCTTAATTATTACGTCATAATTCGACAAGTACAACGCTTGATCTGATCAGTATGAATAAAACAAAAATTCCTTTGCAACTGTTGGACTGATGGACAGGAAATTTTCAGAGTATGTGCGGCTCCTCCTGTATAATTTTTTAATGGTAATTATAACGTCATAGGCCACGTGGTACAGACGCCATCTTGGAAAAAATCGAAAAACGTTGCACCTCTATATCTCCGAAACCGCTCAACGGGAAAAATTGAAACATGGCTCATTGTCAAGCACTCCCTTTGGGGAATAAGATATGTTAATGATGTCATCTGTGCCTTGGTTATGACATCATAATTCTACAAGTGTGGCACGTATCCGATCATTGTGAATCTTTTTTCTCAGCAACTGTTGGTCTGAGGGGCACGAAATGTTCACCATAGGAGCGCCTCCTCATGTAGAATATTTTAATGATTATCATGACGTCATAGGTCCTGTGGTACAGGCGCCATCTTGGAAAAACTTCGCACCTCTATATCTCTGAAACCACTCCATGGAAAAAATTGAGACCTGGCTCATTGTCAACTACTCCCCATGTGGAATAACATATGTTAATGATGATGTCACTGATGCCTTCGTTATGACGTCATAATTCGCCAAATACAACACTTATCCATCTGATCATTATGATTTTTGTTCAGCAAGTGTTGGTCTGATGGACACGAAATTTTCACCATCGGAGCACCTCCTCTTTTATAATATTTTAATAATAAACATGACGTCTTAGTTCATGTGGTACAGGCGCCATCTTGGAAAAACCAAAAAATGTTGCACCTCTATATCTTCAAAACCGCTGCTTGGAAAAAATTGAAACATGGCTCATTGTAAAGAACTCCATATGGGAAATAGGTGTTGTTAACGATAACGACATTGGTGCCGTAAATATGACGTCATATTTCGACAGGGACAACGCTTAGTCTTTTCAGTTTGAAATGTATTGAGCGTGATCTATGCTACAATTATATTAGAGAATATAAATTTATGATGTCATCGCTCACATGGTCTGGCAGCCATATTGAATCAAAGAAAAACAATGTTCAAAAACAGAAGAGTTGGCTCGCAACAAGTTGACTGCGCAGGGTAAGTATTCTATTAATACCATCTAGTTTGTGAGAAATGCTTCCAGTGAAGAACTTTGGTCATTGTCATGGGTGGCACGGTGTTTGTTGTTTGTGTGGTTCAGTATTTGGAGACAAATGATACATCATTAGTGTAAATATTTTTTTATTGAAAATGTTTTTGTATTTGTTTTGGTCTTGTTAGATGAATAAATGCCTTTGGAATGCATTGTCTTTTCTGCAATTCTTGCTTTTGCATGACCATATAAAATATATACATCACATATCGACAAGAAAGAGCAATCAGAGATTGCAGACCCTCGCCAGCATGTGTTTTTAAGGCTTTGTGTTTAAACAAATATGGCGGCCGATCCACATGACCAATGACGTTCATCAGTCATCATTTTTTTTTCTCCACAAATTTAGCCCTAAATGACGCTCACCAAATATCATCTTGATCGAATGAAGTTCTGTACTTGTCGAATTATGACGTCATAATGGAGGCACCTATGACATCATCATCAACATATGTTATTCCCCATGGAGAGTACTTTACAATGAGCCATGTCTCAATTTTTTCGATACAGCACTTTTGGAGATATAGAGGTGCAAATATTTTCAGTTTTTACAATATGGCGCCCTAAGCACGTGACATATGACGTCATACTTTTCATTAAAAAAATTATACAGGTGGGGATGCACCTATGGTGAAAATTTCCTGTGAATCGGACCAACAGTTGCAGATAAAATCATATTTATTCAGTGCGGACTCACAAACTGACAGACAGACAGACAGACAAACAAACGGACTCGAAGGCAATACCCTCTCCTCTGGCGAGGGTAATTAGCACAAAATATCACAATTACCTTCAAATTAGCACAAGTTAGCATAATTCGTATCAATATCGAACAACTTATCATCAAATTAGCACAAAATAGCACAACTAGCATTACAATAGCAAACTAATTAGCATAATTCGAAGCAAATTTGCAGAAATTTGCAAAATTATCATCACCTTATCACAGACTGGCATAATTAGCATCACATTAGCACAAATTGGGAGAGATAAAATCACATTAGCACAATCTTTTTGTAAACTTTAGTTTGTTATGCCCCCAGGGTCTGGCAGGCCCTCAGATTGCAGTGTTGTCTGTTTTTTTAGAGACGTCATGTCACGTCGGGTTAAATATATTCGCAAACAAAAGTACTTATTTTAACAGGGGTACATCTTAGCCGAACGAGTGGGTAGGATCGGCCCTTTGCTTTCTTTCAGTGTGACATTTATTTGTAAAAAAAAAAAAACACATTTCTCCAATTTCATTTCAAGTATTTTGAAGATAATTAGCTGATAATCAAATAACAGCAGAATGGTTTGCTTTTTCGTACATTAATACAATGAAACTTCGCAAAAGTGCTAAGGGGACATCTGAGTTCAATATGCTCTATTTCTACCTTTTTTCGCAATTTCATAAATCACTTTGGCCTTTAAGAAGAGTTTAACTCTAAAGCACTCGTCACTTCTTACATTATTATTACTAGCAACGGTACCCGCCCTACTTGTGGGGCTTCAATTGGGAAGCCCAAATGAAAAGGCAAAATATCATAAATTGAAGGCTTTTTTTTATTTTAAACGATTTATATAAACATCCGTTAAATCATATCACACGCAAATCATCAAAATCTAAACAGTATTTGTAGAATTTCAATAAAAGCCACATCACTGTTCACATCGGTAAATATTATTCCATCGTTTTTGGAAAAACTGGAAAATTGGAAAAATTGGAAAATTGGAAAAACAATATAGCCTATTTTACTCCCGAGGGTCCGAGGAATGGGTAATCCTAGGACCCTCGGGAGTAAAATAGGCTATATTTTTCCAACCCCAAATTTCGCTGCGATCGGTTCAGCCATTTTTGCGGTACCTGGGAAAAGACAGACAGACAGACAGACATTTGGTGAATTATAATAAGATTCTCTGTTTAGCTTAGTATAAATGTTAACATTTCTTTTTTACTCTAATTATTTTTTCATTGTTTTTCATTTTTAATTTTCTTTTTACAATTTTTAAAATACGTATTGCCTAAGAATATACTTGTAAAAATTGTAAAAATTTAGCTCAAGGTAACTTCATCTAATCTACTTCTTTTGTCAAGTTTTCCTGTAACCACTCCAAACATTCAATCTTATTTTGATGTATGTAATGCACACCACACTATGGTCCGAAGGCTCGATGGTCCGAACGGTTGAATTCGAAAAACCATAGGGCCTCCGGAAAATAGTTCAAAGCCCTATGGTTTGAATTCAACCGTTTCGAACCATCAGGCCTTCGGACCATAGGGCCTTCGGACCATTGGGCCTTCGGACCATCGGGCTAGCACCCAAAGTTCAAAGTTGAATTTTTCAACACGGTTATTGATGTTTGTCTGACTGCACCGGACAGTAAATTTGAGCAGGTGCGCTGCATGCCACAGCCATTCAACCTTCTATTTAACATCGCAGCCATGAAAGCTTTAAGTGACAATGATCTTAGAAAAAGCTGTAACGACCTACATATAATAATAATAATAATAATAATTATAAATTTATTTTGTATAGCGCTTTTCAAGAAACCCAAAGACGCTTTGACATAGTACGTAAAACAAAGACAAAGAAGACAAAAATACATAATTAAATAACCAAACAGAAAGGAAGGAGAAGGAGAAGAGACAGTCAGGGGTTGAATGCGGTGTTGACCAGGTGGGTCTTGAGTGATGATTTGAATGTGGTGAGTGAGGAGGAGTCTCTGATAGTTTGAGGTAGTGAGTTCCAGAGTGTGGGAGCGGCGATGGAGAAGGCCCTGTCCCCCCAGGATCTGAGTTTGGTCCGGATGGGGGGGGGGGGGGATAGGAGGTTGGCAGCAGCAGAGCGGAGGGTGCGGTGGGAGTGTGTCTGGGGAGGAGGTCAGTCAGGTAGGATGAGGCCAGGTTATGGAGGGCTTTGTAGGTCAGGAGGAGGATTTTGTACTGGATTCTCTGGGAGATGGGGAGCCAGTGGAGCTTGTGAAGGACGGGGGTGATGTGGTCCCGGGCCCGGGAGTGGGTGAGTAGACGGGCAGCGGAGTTCTGAATGTATTGAAGTTTATTGACGATATTTGAGGGTGAACCATAGAGGAGGCTGTTGCAGTAGTCCAGACGGGAAGTGATGAAGGCGTGGATGAGGGTTTCTGCAGCTGTGGAGGAGAGGAATGGACGGAGACGGGCGATGTTTTTCAGATGAAAGAAGGCTGTCTTGGTGATCTGTTTAGTGTGTTTGTCAAAGAAGAGGGTTTGGTCAAAGATGATGCCAAGATTCCGGATGTGAGGGGAAGTGGATACTGGGATACCGTCGATGTTGAGGGTGAAGTTGTGGGTGGATTTGGTGAGCGTTTTTGGTCCAATAATGATTATTTCGGATTTATTTCGGATGTCCTGCTAACTGATTGCAATTCAAGCTATTTGGAACCCATCAATCTACCGGAAGAACTCAAGCTTCTGCGCAACTCAGTGCCAGAAAGATGTTCTCCACTTGAAACACTTATCTTATCCAAATGTACACGTGGCTCTGAGGGTTTTACTGACGATGCCGGTAACTGTTGCATCTGCAGAACGCTCTTTCTCAAAGATGAAGCTCATAAAGAGCTACTTGCGCTCTACAATGTCACAGGACAGACTGTCACACCTGGACATCATCTCAATCGAGAAGGACTTTGGACGAACACTGAAGTATGATGACATTATTGACGATTTTGCATCCAGAAAAAGCAGAAGGGTGAAATTGTAAAGCATCAATGATTGTTGTGTGTGTATGACATGATATTTTGACTCCATGACTCACACATGTTTGATGCTCTTCTCCGCATCCCCTCAGTGAATATCTTACTATAATTCACCAAATGTCCGTCCATCTGTCTGTCCGTCCGTCTGTCTGTCCATCCGTTCGAAGGTACCGCAAAAACGGCTGAACCGATCGCAACGATATTTTGGGTGGGTAATCCTGGGATCTCCTGGAGTAAAATAGGGTATATTGTTTTTCCAATTTCAGCTTTGGCCTGCAGCATTTTCAGGTTTGGACTCCCGCATAACGTTATTTTCCTGGGTGCCGCACAAACGGCTGCACCGATCGCTGCACAGCTGCACCGATCGGCTGCACCAATCGGACTCACTGACCTCGGACAAAGACCTTTTATAAGGACATGGTTTGAATCCCTGCTTGAGAAAATGCCAACCCCCTCCCCGCCATCACGGTCGTCTCTCCAACTCACAATCCCACGAGATATGCGGAAAGGACGACCCAAAACCAATTATCTTCTTTTGGATTCGTATATAAACATCATTAAAAGTAAATAATGGCCTTGGCCAAAGTTCAAACGACGTGAGTTTAATCTCTACATGAGAGAATGCCACATAGCTATTTGGGCAGTGTATAAGCCAACAGATCGCTGTATCCATCGATCTTGCTGAGGCCGTAACACCTATCGGCTCAAAATCCTTTTAACTGTTTACTTGGTAGTTTTTACAATGAAGGAAACATTAACAATGTTAAAAGTTTATTTTGTGATTAATTTGTGATTGGAGTTATGTTGTTTGGAATGAAAAAAGAGATATCGAGTTCACGTAAATGACGACATGCCGCGATGGTTTCTACTTTCTAAACGTGAACTTCGCGGATCGCCATATGCAGATTCGCCATGGACCCATGATCGATGTTTCTATACGTGAACGTACCCGTTTGTTTGCGAACGGGTACGTTTTCCATGGAAGTCCTTCACGAACTGGCTGTCCATGTCTGACGTACGACTGAAGGTGCTACAGGAATGTGGAATTTATTGGTTTCATACTTTAGCATTCGCCGTATCTGCATTGCCTGTTTGCTTCTGGCCTCCCACCCGTGCTTAGCACGGGTATCTCACTAGTCTGAAGAATTTAAATCCATAATAGACCAATTCCACCACGTAATACTTCAAAATAATTATCTTTTTGAGCACTTTTCGGAATGATGTGACATTCACTTTGTTCTGTTCTCGAGTTGTTGCCTTTGACCTTTATTTGCAGGAATTCATCATTTTTGTCTGTTCAGTCTGTACTACATCTGTGCCTAGTTTGTTGGTAATCGGCAGATCGGGTCATTATTCCCAGAGCTATGTGCGTATAGATATATTCAGAAATCATCAGATCCGCATTTGCTCTTTCCATCGTGAAATTCGAATAAACGACATCATTTTTCCTGTCGGAATTTCTCCTCTCATCATTTTATTTTAGCGATTTATTGGGATTTTTAAGAGGGTTCCACAAACTAATTTTCAAGGATTTCTGCAGCTCAGTTTCTGAGATATAAAGATTTTTTTATAATGTTTGCATTTTTGGGCATTATGATTTTTAAGGTCAAATTTTTATTTTCGTATCCCAATGGAACCTGACAGTCAATTCCTAAGTCAGATTTGATTTGATTTGATGTGCCTTAATTAATAGACTTGATGATTCATAGATTTGATGATTCATAGATTTGATGATTTTGATGTGCAAAAACCCACTTCTTTCTCTGAAGATTCATTCCAGAGTTATTGTTAGAAATGTGATTTTCACCCTTTGATGACCTTGCCATTTGACTTGGTTCATTGTTGGCCACATATCACACTCTGGTTGACCCATAGAATATCCTATCAAGTTTGGTTACAATCGGTACAGGCATAGCCGAGATATGACAATACATTATCCATGATGGTGTGGAAAGACAGATACACACATAGACAGAGACAGACAGAGACAGTCATTCTAATATTTCGCTAACTCCCTCCGGAACCAAGGTAAGAATAGATTCTTTGCCTGAAGAGCTGTCACCATAATATTAGCCCTCCAATAGAAAGCGCCCCCACATGAGGTTTGCAGGGGGCCCCGCACTTGAGATTTGCAGGGGCCCCCCAATTGAGGTTTGCAGGGCCCCCCAATTGAGGTTTGCAGGGGGACCCCACTTTAAATTTGCAGGGGGCCCCCCAATTGAAGTTTACAGTGGCCCCCACTTGAGGTTTGCAGGGCCCCCCACTTGAGGTTTGCACGGGGCCCCCACTTGAGGTTTGCAGGGGGCCCCCCACTTGAGGTTTTCAGGGGGCCATCCACATACCCAGCGGAGGCTCTGCTCCGAGTCCCAGTACGTTTTTGGCGTTAGTTACTACGTGCCTCCGTTTGTATGACAATGGAACCCATCAACGATGCTAAACTCGTCCTGCAAATTTGTTCATGAGCCATCAGTGACGTGTTCTCGTCGGTGCAGCTTTCAGTGCGTTTTGTATTTCATTATATTGTGCTTCGTAAGTTGTTTTCGACTTATTGCTGGTTATTTTGCTGATCTTGATTCTTCCACCGATGGAACTTCGATTCCTTTGACAAAGGTAACCTTCATTTTATTATTATGATTTCTGAGAATACAAGGTGTCTCTTCGTGTAGTTAACTTTACGAGGTGTCTCTTCATAGTCCATTTGGTTTACCTTACGAGGTGTCTCTTCATAGTTCATGTAGTTAACTTCACGAGGTGTCTCTTCATAGTTAATGTGGTTAACTTTACGAGGTGTCTCTTCATAGTTAATGTGGTTAACTTTACTAGGTGTCTCTTCATAGTTCATGTGATTAACTTTACGAGGTGTCTCTTCATAGATCATGTGGTTAACTTTACTAGGTGTCTCTTCATAGATCATGTGGTTAACTTTACGAGGTGTCTATTCATAGTTCATTTGGTTAACTTTACGAGGTGTCTCTTCATAGTTCATTTGGTTAACTTTACGAGGTGTCTATTCATAGTTCATTTGGTTAACTTTACGAGGTGTCTCTTCATAGTTCATGTGGTTAACTTCACGAGCAGTCTCTTCATAGTTCATGTGGTTAACTTTACGAGGTGTCTCTTCATAGTTCATGTGTTTAACTTTACGAGGTGTCTCTTCATAGTTCATGTGGTTAACTTTACGAGGTGTCTCTTCATAGTTCATGTGGTTAACTTTACGAGGTGTCTCTTCATAGTTCATGTGGTTAACTTTACGAGGTGTCTCTTCATAGTTCATGTGGTTAACTTTACGAGGTGTCTCTTCATAGTTCATGTGGTTAACTTTACGAGGTGTCTCTTCATAGTTCATGTGGTTAACTTTACGAGGTGTCTCTTCATAGTTAATGTGGTTAACTTTACGAGGTGTCTCTTCATAGTTCATTTGGTTTACTTTACGAGGTGTCTCTTCATAGTTGATGTGGTTAACTTCACGAAGTGTCTCTTCATAGTTGATGTGGTTAACTTTACGAGGTGTCTCTTCATAGTTCATGTGGTTAACTTCACGAAGTGTCTCTTCATAGTTGATGTGGTTAACTTTACGAGGTGTCTCTTCATAGTTCATGTGGTTAACTTTACGAGGTGTCTCTTCATCGTTCATGTGGTTAACTTTACAAGGTGTCTCTTCATCGTTTATGTGGTAAAATTTACGAGGTGTCTCTTCATCGTTAATGTGGTTAACTTTACGAGGTGTCTCTTCATAGTTCATGTGATTAACTTTACGAGGTGTCTCTTCATAGATCATGTGGTTAACTTTACGAGGTGTCTCTTCATAGATCATGTGGTTAACTTTACGAGGTGTCTCTTCATAATTAATGTGGTTAACTTTACGAGGTGTCTCTTCATAGATCATGTGGTTAACTTTACGAGGTGTCTCTTCATAGATCATGTGGTTAACTTTACGAGGTGTCTCTTCATAGTTAATGTGGTTAACTTTACGAGGTGTCTCTTCATAGTTAATGTGGTTAACTTTACGAGGTGTCTCTTCATAGTTAATGTGGTTAACTTTACGCGTTTTGCTCGGTTTTTTCGCCTCTTTTATATTATTCAATTTATCTTATTTTTTCATCGTTTGGTTTTACTTATATTTGTTCATTTTATCAATAAAACATCCAATCAATATGTATTTTTAGTCATTGATGTTACTTTCGGAAATCGAATGCTTTTGAGCTTTTTCCTCAAAATGGAAAGCAGGCGGACGACAATCCCCGGCTTCCAAGAAACATCATCACCTCATTGGAGGTTTTCGGGGTTACTCAACCAAGTGCAGGGTCCACAGGTGGCCATGAGCAGGATCCACCAAAAAGGAGAAGGTGCTTTTATTGCCCTTCAAGTAAAGATAGAAAAAGCAGCGTGATGTGCTTAAAATGTGATGAACAGCACGTGTGCAAGGACCACATCCATGTTGTGTGTGAGAAATGCCTCCAGTGAAGGACTTTGGTCATTTTCACAGGTGGCACGGTGTTTGTGTGGCTCAGTATTTAAAGGAGACAAATAATACATCATTCGTGCAAATATTTTTTATTGTTGAAAATATTTTTGTATTTGTTATTTGTCTTGTTAGATGAATAAATGTCTTTAGGATGCATTTTCTTTTCTGCACCTATGGCTTTTGTATGACCTTATAAAATACATACATCAAATATAAATTAGCACAAGTTTGCATAATTAGCTTAAAAGTAGCACAAGTTAGTGTAATTTGTATCAATTTAGCACAACTTAGCATCAGTTTAGCAGAATTTAGCATCAAATTAGCACAAAATAGCACAATTATCATCACAATAGCAAACTAATTAGCATAATTAGAAGCAAATTAACAGAAATTTGCATAACTATCATGACATTATCACAGACTGGCATAATTAGCATCACATTAGCACAAGTTGGCAGAGTTTAAATCACATTAGCATAACTTTTTGTTAAACTTTAGTGTGCTAAAATCCCCAGGCCTGGCAGGCCCGTCTGGTGTGAATGTGTTTAACTTTTAAGGGTGCATAGTCGGGTTAAGGGTCTTAGGGCTCTAGTTGGTTTACGGGTCCACAGAGTCTTAGGAGTATTTAAGGATCTTATTGTCTAAAGGGTTTTATGGGTCTAAAGGGCCTTTAGGGTATAAAGGGTCTAAATGGTCTTTGGGGTCTCAAGGGTATTTGGGGTCTCAAGGGTCTTAAAATGTCTAAAGGTTATTCAAGAGTCTTAGGGGTCTGAGGGGTCTAAAAAGTCTTAGGAGTACTTAAGGGTCTTAGTGATCTAAAGGGTCTTAAAAGGGCTTAGGGGTCTAATTGGTCTTATGAGTCAGGGTGTTCGGGGTCTTAAAGGGTTTAGGTGTATAAAGGGTCCAAAGGACGTAAGGGGTCTTAAGTGTCATAGGGGTATTAAATTGTCTTCTGGTTAAAAAGGGTCTAAAGACTCTGCGGAGTCGCAAAGGGTCTTAGGACTCTAAAGGATCGTAATGGTTTTAGGGGTCTTAAAGGGTATTATTAGGCATCTTAAGAGTTTTAGGAGTTTTAAGGGTGATTCGGGTTTTAAACAGTCTAATTGATCTTATATGTCGTAAAGGGTTTCAGGGTTCTAAAGAGTCCAATGTAATTAATGCACATAATCACGTTCTGTGCAGACCAGCAAACAGACAAACAAACAGACGAACAAATGGAGCCAAATGCAATATAGTCGAGGGACTAAGGGAGATATGAGGCTGAGTTCGTGCAAATCAGTCTAAAAGCACCAACTTTGGCCCAGATGTAGCTCAGGGCATGCTCTAATGGTTTAGTGAGAGCGCCCGAGCCGGCGACCCCCGGGGTCACCATGGCGGCCAAATCCAATATTGGCGCCGTCCAATCAAGGTTTCGGCTATAACTTTTGATCCAGATGAGCTACAAATACAAACGTGGTGTCTTTTTATGTTTTTTGACCATTACAAACACGTTGGAATGCTTATCTTTAAGATTGGGTGTGTCTGGACCCCTAATTTGCATATTTCCAAGATGGTGACTACCCGAAAATGAGTTTTACCATAACTTGTGACTCTTTTGGCAAACATGGTGTCTATTTTATGCTTTTTGAGCATTACAAACACATTGGAGTACTCAGATTGATATGATTGAATCTATCTAGAGCACTCTAATTTGCATATTACCAATATGGCCGCTATCCCGAAAAATACATTTAACGTACATTTTCACCCAGATTGAGTTTAGAGTTGTAGGAACGAGTTAAGATTAAACTGGTGAAAACAATCAACCTATGTATCTTACATATGTCATTTTTATTGAAACAATTCTACAAATAGAAGAGTAGAACCCATTCCTATTGATACAGTTAACAACCAGTACGTGCATCAATATATGTACAAGTGAGTGGTGATTATGTCCATGGGGGGGGGGGGGGGTATAAGTTCTCTGGTATATGTTCTCAGTCCTTTTGATTTACCAGGGCGACTGTTTTTGGATAGTAGCTGTTGAGGTGACGAGTGGATTTTTGTTTTATCCTAATCACACAACCAGATTACTCAAATATCGTCGTCTCGACCCTCATTGTTGGTACAGGCACCCTCGCATCCACATATCGAGGTGCAACGGACTCCAGCTTTACAGCATTTGCAGCGCCCACTACATGACGTTTTGCAGCCACAGCTGAGGAGGATGGCGCAGGCTTTACTGGCATCTGCACGATGGGTCCAGTAAAGTTCCCAAGTCTTGGTCGTGGAGTCCCAGTACCAGCCCCACGTACTGAACTCTGGGATATTTTGCTGGGCGGGTTGCCTGATTCCAGTAGAAACTGGCCTGCAGCAGTGCCCTTTTGATATGCTGAATCAGTGCAGCTTGGGTGGGAGGCAGGTTCTCGAGGGACTTGGTACCGTTTGAGAAAAGCCGATGTCTGGCTTCATCTACTCAGCTGGAGCCACAGCTCTTGCTGTACATGATGACGACCATACGCTCCAGTCTTTGGACATGGACATCTGAGTTGATCTGTTCAGGCTCCAAGGTGAGGGTGACCAGGGTTTCTGTGAGCTCCGGTGTTGCCTCCCTAGCTGCCCATGCACTCCTTTTCCCATGGCCCAGAAAGGCTGATGTAGTATCGCATCCTGTTAGCGAGTGGAAGAGAGGTAAAGCTAGTGACTTTTGGGGACCAAGAGCATTGCGGATCTCGTGAACAGGAATGTCCCGGTAGTTCTTTCCGCATGTGAAGCCGATCCAGAGCTCTGTGAGGCCTAATGTGTCGAAGAAGGGGATTGCAAGTGATACAACATCACTGTCGACCATACGGACAAATGCCTTTTTATGGCCATTGGCCCCAGCATGTGCCAAATGCAGAATCATTCTCGTGTCTGCTTCGGGATGGTTACAAGGCTGAAGCACAGATATGTCATATTCAGGTCTGTTGGAGAGTACAACATCCTTCTTGGCAGAAAGGAGAGGTTTACCCTGCATGTCATGCTTGGTGAGCTCATTACTGATAAGTCCAAATAGTTGTTTTTTGTTCTCTTCATTCTTCAGGAAGTCGCTGTTCCAGTATGACTTCTGACACTGGGCGATGAGACATGCTATTTTCATTCTCGGTTTCAGGTTGGTGTCTTCTGTATTAGCCTCACAGGGTTTGAGAAGTGCTGGTCCCTGGAGGACGATATCATTGAACACTCGTAAGGGTTCGGCAACAGACGTTGTGAGACAGTTGGACGGGAAGGAGCCATCAAATGTGTGGCCTGATTGTAAGTAATACTTGTGTAAAACCAAAGCGGCCCTCATCAACAAAATCGCCTCATCCTGATCAATCTGGTTGGAATCATGAGCCCGAGCTACTCTCTCAGCCACTTGTTCCTTGCTTGCGATGTATGTGTCCCTCCCTTTCTGGTGTTCACTCCATTCAGGCAGATATCTGAGGAGATGTTGCTTGAATCTTGTTGTGTTGGGTTCATAATCAAGACACGGATGCCAGCGGTCTTTCATAAGGTTCCTATAGGTTTGCCGCAAATACGAGATTGTGAAGGAGTTATTTGAATCCTCAACTAGCACAACAATTTGCGCAATAGTTAGAGGGGCAAAGGTTGCCCCCCACTCACTGGTAGACGCTTCCCCTTCTTCTGACACCCTTGCAGTGTCACGAGACGCTTGCTGTTGTGCTGCATACCGCAACTTGAGATAACATTTGGCATGGTAGTACATATCTGCTGCATGCACATCGGAAGCTTGTGAAACAAATCTACCAAGAAGCTGAAAATTTTTACTGGATTATGCCCAGCATTTCAGATTGGAATCAACATTATATGTTACTGCCTTGTGAAGGTCATCCGTATCCTCCCCCTCACATATGACACAATGAATACCACAGGCTTTGGGTTGACATGATCGAAGCTTTTTAGGACTCACTACTAAGGAGGATCCAACATCATGCTTTCGAGCCCTTTTGACACGAAAACTACTACAGAGTTTGTGATCCGTAGCATTATGTGATTTAAGCGTTGCTACAATACCTGAACCATCATTCAACTGATCAATTGTAACATTAACACAAGAAGGGAGAACATTGGCAACAGCAATGAAATCTTTGAGATCCCTTTCTCGTGATACAAGTCCTTCATTTCTAGGTTTTTGCAAGGGTTCACCAGCATCTAATTGGCAAGACAGCATAAGTCCCAATTGATGATGCTGCTACTGGTACTACCAGAGGTGGAGGCCATATTGTTCACTGAGCTTCTTGCAACGGTCCCCTTTCAAGCAATCACTCCTTTGGTTCTGTCGGCACCAATAACCAGTTACAGCAAGATCGGCTCCTCACAAGACTTGATAGGAAAAGTTACTTGGTGAAATTGAGATGAAGAAACCTGAAAATACCTGGTTATATTTGTTTCATTTTGCTGGCTTAGCTCACGTTAGCTGTTGATATATTTTTTAACTATCGATGGACTCAAATACATCAAAATACATTGAATTGAAGTGACATTCGTATTAAATATATATGAAAAAATACACATGACTTACGTGAGACATGAAATAGTAGTTGTACATAGAAGTAAAACGAGAGGGTCTACCCTTATTTTCAGGATGTCTCCTATCAATTGAAATGATACGAATGCATTATTATGAGCAAAGGGAGAGCAATGCCATCTTCATTGTGTCTTTAATGACTATTATGAAAATATGACTTCTCAAAAAAGTGGTTCTGATGACTTACGTGAGGCAGGAAAGAGTAGTTGTATACGTTGTCATTGTCCATCTTCATGACTTTTACACAAGCACTACTGTAAACAGCTGGATTTAACGGGTTTCTAATGCTCATAAAGCATAAAATAGACACCAAGTTTGCCAAAAGAGTCACAAGTTATGGTAAAACTCATTTCCAGGTAGTCGCCATCTTGGAAATATGCAAATTAGGGGTCCAGACACCCAATCGTAAAGATAAGCATTCCAACGTGTTTCTATTGGTCAAAAAACATAAAATAGACACCACGTTTGTATTTGTAGCTCATCTGGATCAAAAGTTATAGCCGAAACCTTGATCAGGCGGTGGCCATATTGGATTTGGCCGCCATGGTGACTCCGGGGTTGAGATACGCCACGGCAGAGAGTGGAGTAATCAGCAAAGAGGAAGAGAGGATATTCCAGAGAGTCATAGAGATCATTAATGAAGACCAGAAAAGCACAGGGCACAGGACACTGCCTTGAGGAACTCCAGCCTGAACAGGCAGTGGATATGAGAGAATTCCATTCAGGGCCACACGTTGACTGTGACCAGAAAGGAGGTCTGCAAGCCATGTGTGGAGGTTTCCATGGATACCATACGACGAGAGTTTGGTGAGTAGGGTGGGGTGCCAGACCATATCAAAAGCATGAGATATGTCAAGGGAGCCAGCTCTGATTTCCTCTTTGGCAGTGAGGGCCTCCATCCATTGTTGAGACAGCAGAAGCAGTATGCCCAGAGCAGAGTGGCCTGGTCTGACTCCAAAGTGATGATCCCAGATCAAGCCATTGGAGAAGAGGAAGGATTTGATGTCAGAAGCGATGATCGATTCCATGACCTTGTTGATTATTGGGAGCAGACTGATTGGTCTGTAGTTGCAAGGATCTCTTTTTGCACCTTTCTTGTGTAAAGCAGTAAAGTTTGCTGATTTCCAAGCAGATAGCAGATGACCTTGAGCAAAAGGGAGAGTGAAGAGAATTGAGAGAGGGTGTGAAAGAGCAGCATAGCAGGATTTTGGGACCCGTGGGTTGATGCATTCTTGTCCAGATGCAGAATCAGAGTAAAGGTTTGACAGAAACTTTTCCACCTTGTCAGGAGAGAAGGACACAGAGTAGCTGGGTTCGACTGGGTAAGATGGGTACAGAGAGAGATGGGTTTGGGACACAATATTTTGAGGCAAACACAGAGTTGAGGCATTCGGCTTTGTCATGTGCGGTGTCAACTGTGTAGCCGTTTGAGGTAAGGGAGGGATGGAGGGGGAACAAACACCAGAAACAGATTTGACCAGATGTCACCAGGATTTGGAGGAGGGAGACAGGTTTGAGAGTTCAGTCTTGAGAGTAGAGAGATTCCTGACTCTCATGTGGGTAGACACACACTTGTTCCGAGCTTTGTGAAAGGAACTGAGATTGCCCTTCAGTTGGATTTGCCTTCCAAGAGGCAAAGGCAAGTTCTTTCAGGGCAACTGCCTCACCATAACATTCAGTGTACCATGGACGGGAGGAAGGGTATGACAACTTAAGACGAGATGGGATAAATCTATGCATGAGGGAGAACAGTTTACTTTGGAAGAATTCCCAGGAAGAGTTGATGTCAGAGGCAGTAGAGATGGCAGACCAGTTCAGATGAAGTTCAGCTTGAAGACCGTGCCAGTCGGCCTGAGTGAAATGCCAGACTCGTCGATGTTGAGGAGGCTCTCTGAGAATGGCCAGAGAGATATCCACTTTAACAAGCAAATGATCAGAAGAACCGATTGGAGCAGAGGAAGAGCGGCAGACATTTGCAGGGAAGTTTGTCATAACCAAGTCTAGAAGAGAAGATGCTCCATTGACTAAGATCCAGGTCAGGAAATTGACAGATTGTGTCAGTCCCAATGAGCCGCAGAGTGCCTTTGCTGAGATGCCATGGCTGGTGTCAGAGGTACACACTCCCAGCCAGCTGGCATGATGACAGTTGAAGTCGCCACATATGAGGAAGAGAGAGATGGGATGAGTGGATAGAAGTTTGTCCATGTTGTCAGACAGCGATATGTAAATGGAGTCATCACTGTTTGGAGGACGGTGAAGAACACATATGAACAAAAGGTGGGAGCGGAGAGGAATCCGTAGCCAGAGGTACTCCTGGGGGTGGGGTGGAGAGAGGGCAGTGCAGGGAGAGTGAGGAAGAGAGTTTTTGATAAAAATAGCAACCCCACCACCAGGGCGAGGCTCAGGTCTATCATACCAGAGGAGGGAGTAACCAGGAAGATGTTTTAAGGAATCAGAGACATCTTGTGAAGGATGAAAGTTTCTGTTAGGCAGATTATGTCTGGTTTGTCAGAAGCCCCCTGCATGGAGAGATCAATCAGGTTTGAGTGAAGGCCCCGGATAATTGAGGTCCATGCCGTTAAGGAAGAGGGAAGGGGAGCATCGGGTGCAGGACAGTGGAGGGGAGGGGTAGGTTAAGATGAGGGGTGAGACGGGGAGGTAGGGAGAGCTGTTGATAGTATGTCAGAGATTGCAGAAGAGCTCGTAGAAAGGGAAGGATTAGGAGGACAAAAGGTTTGATGGTGATGGGATGAGGCACAGGGAGGGGTTGTTTGAGGGGATGCAAGGCAAAGTAGAAGGTTGGAGTTGGTGGAGGTATGAGATGGAAGGGAGAGGAAGTGGGGAGGAGGCAGCTTTGAGGAGGAGAGGGAAGGGGGGAGAATTGGAGAAAGATGATAGATGGGGGGGGGGGGGGATTTGAAAGGGTGGAGGGGTAGTTTTGAAGTGGAGGAGTGAGGGGGGAGTTTCGGAGAGGAGGGGCAAGGGGGGAGAATTGAAAAGGAGGGGTGAAGGGGGAGTTTTGAAGGGGAGGGGTGGGTTGGAGTTTTGAAGGGGAGGGGGGAGTTTTGAAGGGGAGGGGGGGGAGGAGGAGGGGGGGAGATTTGAAGGGGCGGGGGGAGGGTGGAGATTTGAAGGGGAGGGGGATGGGGGTTGATTTGGAGAGGAGGGGGGAGAATTGAAAGGGGAGGGGTGAGCGGAGAGTTTAGGAGGGGAGGGGGGAGTTTAGTAGGGGGAGGGGGGAGTTTACGATGGGAGGTGTGAGGGGGGAGTTTAGAAAGTGGATGATTAATGAAAAACGAACATTTATTACAAACTGGGTTTATTGTGATTTTCAAGTCAGAGATCCGATTGAAAATGATAGAGGGGTGGAATGAAGGTGAGTTTAGAGAATGTAGAGAGGAAGAACTGCAAGAGAATTTTTTTTGAAGTGGAATGATTTGATGAGGAAATTGAAAAAAGCCTTTTAAATAGGAAGAAAAACAGCATGTTGTAATAAACCACTGAATAAAACACTGCAGGGGAAAGTTTAAACATATTTAAATAATATTTAAACAAAACCATGAAAAACAATCTGGGAAAAGTTCCTGAAGTGAGGGCGTGGGTCTGAGAAAGAAGGAGAACGGGTTGAATGAGTATGGTGGAAACTAGAATTGGAAAGGTGAGTATTGGCTGGAGAGGTAAAAGAAAAAGGAGATAAAGGGGGTGGGGCGAGACAATAAGCACGTGGTCATGGGCGGGGAGAGAAGGAAATAATAGAGTAATTTATTTTTGCATTTAAAACGTTAGACAAAGGGTAAGGTGTTCAGGGGAGATTCATTGGAGAAAAGAAAATCAAAGAAAAAAGCAATACAGCAAAGGAAAGAACTTGTATTTACAAAATACCGATGGGGGAAGGGAGCCTAGAGGGACCAGGCTGCGCACGAGATACGACACAGAAAACGATTAATTACACACAAGTTTGCATGAATTACAAAACCAAAACTAACTAGAAACACACAGTAAAATAAAAGGTGGAAAGACACGAATGGGAAAATACTTAAACTTTTATGTCGTGGAGAGCTCGAAGGATGCTTCCTCGCCCGAGGATTCAGACCTGAACCAAATTCTAACCAATTTGTCCTTGTCACATACCCAACCTGTCCTCCAAATTTCGTCCGAATTCGTCCATAACTTTTAAAAATATCCTGCTCACAGACCAACAGACAGTCTGCAGTGGTAGCATTTTGCCTTTGGCTTCATAATCTTATAAATAAGTCATTGTGTGTGTGTGTGTGTGTGTGTGTGTGTGTGTGTGTTGTTTTGCGTATGTGTGTGTTGTTCAGTAAGGGATCACGGTTCATGGACCAAGATGGTTCAACTTTTTCAGAGTTTTGTTCCAAGTGCTCTTTTCAGGATCGCCACCGAACCCCTGATTGCCTTCAGTTGTAGTTCATTTGTGGTAATATTCCTGGGAATGTTTTTTTAAAACTCAGTGAGGTTCTTCTTTATCATTCCTGTGGCTCCAATTATCACTGGTACAATGTCGATGCTCTTCAGCTTCCAATATCTCTTGACCTCATTTTTGAGGTCCTGCTATTTGGTCATTTTCTTGATTTCTACATTATTTAGGCCAAAATCGCTGGATACTGATATCTCAATCAGCAATGCTGTCTTTTCCTTTTTGTTCCTGAGTACAATATCCGGATGCAATGCTTTGTTTTCTATGTTCACACTTCATGGAATCATCAGGTCATACGTGAGCATGACATCCTCATTTTCAACGATTGGTGTAGTGTCCTTGATCTATGGCATTTATTATTATTTGTTTGCCATCCCAGTTGAGCTGACCTCTTCTTAGCCATTCCAATGAACCTTCTTTGTCTAACCCCACTCTGTCCAATTCTGTTTTGTATTTTCCTGCTCTTTTGTCATTCTCCCAGTTGTTGATGTATATTTCTTGATATTTATTTTTATACATTTCTTTTGTCTTTTTGCAATTGTTGGAGCTGTATATATTAGTAATACTGTTTCATTTTCCTGTGCGGCATCTTCTATTCACACCTGTTTTTGGAAATTATTTGCAAGGTGAGTTAGGGATACCTTCTCAAGTTTGTTGTGTTCATGTTTGGTTACAAATGGCATCCGATGGTCTGTTGCGCATTTCACATACTCAGCTATACCTACACTCGTCAGTCTGTGCACCTGGTTGAGTTCCATCAGGCCACTCCCTCCCTCTCATCTCGGAAGGTACATTCTCGGGATGCACTGGTTTTTGTAAAACATTTTGTGGATGGTAAGGAGTTTTCTTGTTTTGATGTCTAACTTTTTGATTTCTGATTGGGGCCAGTTTATTATTCCGCAGCTATATTGGAACACCAGTACTGAAAGCTGGTTTATGGCTTTAATTTTGTTTCTTTGGGAGAGATATGTTTTCTTCAGGATCAGCTTCGTTTTACGTAGGTATTCTTTGGCGATTGTTTTCCGCATTTGTTTGTGACATATTTGGTGGCCCTCTTCTACTCCAAGTTATTTGTATGATGCTTCGTTTTCTAACTGCTATATTGTTAATTCAAGGTCAATTTTTATGGTGTCTATTTTTGTTGGCTTAATTGTGCACTTGGCGCACTTGTCTAGTCCAAATTCCATTTGAATGTCCTCGGAGAATCGTTTTACTAGTTTTAGTTGTTCTGTCAATTTTTCATAATTTGGTGTGAATAGCTTTAAATCATCCATGTATAGTAGATGTGTCACCTTTCCTATTTCTTTGGATGTTCTTCTATTGGTTATTAGGTTGTATCCATGCACTTGTTCATTGATGAGGTTACTTAGTGGGTCCAGAGCCAGACAAAACAGAAAGGGAAAGACTGTCTCTCTGGAAGATCCCACACTGTATCTTCACATCTGGTGTTTTAATATTTCCTTCTGAATGCTGTAATATCAATGTGGTATTCCAGAGCTCCATTGATTTCTCAATCAGTTTGATTATTTGGCGATTGATTTTGTATATTTGCATACATTTTATCATCCTCGAAAGTAGGACTGCCAAAAGCTTTCTTATAGTCTATCCAGGCGATGGACAATTTAGTTATTCACATTTTTCAATTTTCAAGTATGGCCTTGTTCAGTAGTAGGTGGTCAATTGTGATCCACGCAACAATTATGTTAGAGAATATAAATTTATGATGTCATCACTCACGTGGTCTGGCAGCCATATTGGATCAAATAAAAAAAACCTTCAAAAACTCGCAACAAGATGACTGTGCAGGGTAAGTATTCTATGAAAACCATCTTGTTTACAACTAAAATGGCTGCTGGTCGGCCATCTTGAATCTTATCTCGAAAAAAAATGACGTGCATATGTAACCCATCATTCTTTATCTGTGTGCCACGTTTGAACAAGATCGGTAAATGCATTTCCAAGAAATGGTTGAGGACGTGTTCAATATCGGTTTTTTTTTACAACTAAAATGGCCGCCAGTCTACCAGTCGACCATCTTTTATCAGATCCCAAAATAAAGTGAGGGGCACATGTATGCCATCAGGTACTGTGTTTGTGCCAAGTGTGAACAAAATCGGACAATGCATGTCTGAGAAATTGTTGGATACACGTTTATGTAACAAAATGGTCACCAGTCGGCCATCTTTGATCTGGTCTCGAAATAAAATTATGTGCATGTGTAAGCCCTCATTCATTATCTGTGTGCCAAGTTTGAAAAATATCGGTAAATGCATGTCTGAGAGATGGTTAACATTGAGTTTTTACAACTAAAATGGCGGCCAGTCGGCGATGTTTGATTGCATTGTGAAAAAAATTATGTGTATATGTATAACCATCATGTATTGTCTTTGTGCCCAGTATGAACAAAATCGGTCCATAATATTTCCGAGATATGGTTGCGGATGCACGGACAGATGGACGAGACTAAATGCATAAGCCCCCATTTCAGGAGGCGAGGGGAACGGGGGGAGAGCGAGCCCCTTGGTAAAGCGAGCGATTTTTTTTTTTTCATAGCGTTCATAGCGTTTCATAGCGTCATAGCGATTTTTTTTTCATAGCGTCATAGCGTTCATAGTGTCATAGCGTTCATATCGTTCATAGCGTCATAGCGTTCATAGCGTCATCGCGTTCATAGCGTTTCATAGCGTCATAGCGAATTTTTTTTTAATAGCGTCATATCGTTCATACCGTTCATAGCTTCATAGCGTTTCATAGCGTCATAGCATCATAGCGTAATAGCGTCATAGCGTCATAGCGTTCATAGCGTCATCGCGTTCATAGCGTTTCATAGCGTCATAGCGATTTTTTTTTTCATTGCGTCATAGCGTTCATAGCGTCATAGCGTCATCACGTGATCGCTCTGAGCGAATCAGCGCCCACCTGCTCTGATTCCGTTGATTCCGTGCGCTGAAATGCGCTGAGGTAAATATGAATAAAAAATATGGATCGTCAAAGATTTTGAGTTCGGATGTTTGTCCCAGGCTCAATGGCCATGTCTATGCCAAATATCAAGCACGTAAGCCTCTCCGTTTCGGAGTCTATCGGTAACATTACACACACACACACACACACACACACACACACACACACACAAACTGTGTTTTATATATATAGATTGCAGGAGGAGGTGGTGGTCGACTCCAAGGGATCTGAGTGATATATAGTATTGTAGGAGGGGGTGGTGGTCGATTCCAAGGATCTGGGTGATATTTAGTATTGTAGGAGGTGGTGGTCGATTCCAGGGATCTGAGTGATATATAGTATTGCAGGAGGAGGTGGTGGTCGATTCCAAGGGATCTGAGTGATATATAGTATTGTAGGAGGGGGTGGTGGTCGATTCCAAGGGATCTGGGTGATATTTAGTATTGCAGGAGGAGGTGGTGGTCGATTCCAAGGGATCTGAGTGATATATAGTATTGTAGGAGGAGGTGGTGGTCGATTCCATGGGATCTGGGTGATATTTAGTATTGCAGGAGGAGGTGGTGGTCGATTCCAAGGGATCTGAGTGATATATAGTATTGTAGGAGGAGGTGGTGGTCGATTCCAAGGGATCTGAGTGATATATAGTATTGTAGGAGGAGGTGGTGGTCGATTCCAAGGGATCTGGGTGATATTTAGTATTGCAGGAGGAGAGGTGGTGGTCGATTCCAAGGGATCTGGGTGATATTTAGTATTGTAGGAGGGGGTGGTGGTCGATTCAAGGGATCTGGGTGATATTTAGTATTGTAGGAGGGGGTGGTGGTCGATTCCAAGGGATCTGGGTGATATTTTGTATTGTAGGAGGGGGTGGTGGTCGATTCCAAGGGATCTGGGTGATATTTAGTATTGTAGGAGGGGGTGGTGGTCGATTGTGAGGGATCTGGGTGATATTTAGTATTGTAGGAGGGGGTGGTGGTCGATTGTGAGGGATCTGAGTGATATTTAGTATTGTAGGAGGTGGTGGTGGTCGATTGTGAGGGATCTGAGTGATATTTAGTATTGCAGGAGGAGGTGGTGGTGGTCGATTGTGAGGGATCTGAGTGATATATATAGATAGTCGCGCGGCAAGGAACATCACGTGATCGCTCTGAGCGATCGATTGCAACTCTGCGTCCTGTCGTGGGCGTGGCCAACGTGGCCTCATGCTCCAGGTGATTGGCTAACTCGAGCTCGAGAGAGCCATAATGCGCTACGTTATGGAAAAAAATATGAATCTAAAGATGAAAGGGAAAAAAACCTATGTGGTGTGAATGGCAATGTTCGTCGCTTAAATGTGAAAAAAGGCAATTGCTTTTCGCTCTGAAATACGTGCGAACACGTAACTGAGATAATGGCGGCAGGGAACATCACGTGATCGCTCTGAGCGAATCAGCGCGCTGCTCTGCGACCGGTCAGATTCCGGTCATAATATTTCACGCTGAGATAAAAATATGGTAAAAGCATATTATGAAATAAATTTTTAGGTCAACCATGTTCGTCCCAGGCTCAATGGCCATGTCTGTGCCAAATATCAAGTACGTGAGCCTCTCCGTTTAGGAGTCTATCGGTAACATTACATACACACACACACACACACACACACACGCACACACAAACTGTGTTTTATATATATATAGATATATATAATTTTTTTAAAATAATATGTATATATATATATATTATGACCGTCAAATATATGCAATGTTGTGGTATCAAATATATGCAATCTCGATACACAATATATATATATATATATATATATATATATATATATATATATATATATATATTAGCATATATATATATATATATATATATATATATATATATATATATATATATATATATTATCAAGTGAATCGGATGAAGATGGACGATTTATGTGACCTTGACCTTTGACCTTTTAATCTAAAAAAAAACAGACTTCCAGCTTGTCATTACCACTACCACGTGGTGGAACTTAGATTTCGCAAGTAAAAAAAACAGACAGGCAGGTGTGAAAACATAACCTCCATCCAGCTTCGGTGGCGGAGGTAATGGGTGAAGCTGTGGCGTTGATGGTTTAAGGAATCATCGCAATTTCCATTCTCCAACTGATCCTAAGAGTTCCAGTGTTTATCTGTTTGAGTCGTTCCAGGACGTTTTTTGCTTGTGCAGAATACCTGCAACTCTGCAAGAATACGTGCAAGTCAACTGAAATAGGTAGTGGAGTGGCAGGAATGGAAGAAGAAGAAGAAAAACAAAATGTGGAGCGTGGTTTGGTCTGCAGCGAGAGTCAGAGATCGGAGGTGGTTTCAGGAGAAAACACGAGATAATTAGGAACGTTACTCTTGAAAAACTGAAAGGTAGATGGTGGTTCATGTGCAGCCTGTGGCTGCTGGTTGCATCATTTTCTGGGGGAATGGCTGTGCTGCTGATGCAATGCCCTCTATTACAAGTCCACTGGTACTCGTTTTGCCAACGTCATAGGGAGGACAGGCTTAATCAACCCACGTGGTTTTAATTCAACGGCAGAAAGGGGCTTGAATTCCAGACTTAAGATCTGAAACCAGCCACATTTACCGTTAAGCCAACACCAAGCTTGAAAGAAGTTCAATCTTGAAAGGAAGATGCCAGTCGAAGATATTCCTTGATTGCGGAACACTCCTTTCAGATAGGTTCTCAAGCCTGCTGTCCTGCACACCTGCATTCAATTCACTAATGGACGTAAAACTTCCCAGAAATCAAGTTGTGAATTTTTCAAATCTTACTTTCTGCACTAATTCCACAAACGCTGAATATAAGCGCAAACCAAGCAATACATGACTTGATCAATCAAAAGCAATCAATGAAAGGAAAAATCGCTGCACCAACGCGCAAATAAAGGAGATTGTTCGGAGGGTTTCGATATATGAATCACTCATCAATATAAGAATTTGCTTCGTTGTGTATTTAATGAGATTACAGCCTCAAAGAGCATTTTGAAATATGTTCGGTTGAACTACATTGTTTGAAGCAAATAGTCTGCAATTATCGTGTCTCCCAAGCACTGCAGCAATCACGATGATTTTGTAGGACGACAACCTCCTTAGAAACAGCTGTTTTGAGCTTATACCGGATTCCTGATGTCTTGTGACTGTGTTATCGGGACAGCAGGGTACTCGTACCACTTGAGTGTTTTAACCTGCTTTAACCAAAATGCGCTTTTCCTTGTTCAGCAAAAATTCTCAATCACTGCGCACGTGAAACCTCGTGCGGAGGAACTCGATGAAAGGGGAAAATCATTTCCATTCAAAAACTGTGTACGTCTCATGATTTAATAGCCTTAGCAAATGCCTCCTACATTACATGGAAATGCCAATAAGATGGATGATTGTCTGGAGTATTTGCACGATTTTCGCTTTAACGACTTAATTTCTTTATTTAAAAAAGAAGGTCTCTCCTGGTTCAGGTGGTGGATAGATTGCATGAATTGTCTATGAGGGGATGTCAGTTTATGAGGAAACCACGAATGGGGATACTGAATTGAGAGGGGACATAAATATGACAAAAGGAACACAATTAGGGAAGGGAAAGGAAAAAGATAGCTTTCAACATCATTGGCATCTCTCGCGATGACTTGGAAGCACAAGACTTGTTGCTCTCACATCACAGAGGGTATAGGGCTGGCAGGATAATCTCGATGTAGGTGCGCTAGTCTCTGAGATATTACAGAGATTACAGAGCCGTCTAACCTTTGTTTGAATCACAAGACAGCTATAAACCGTCATCCTGGTGCTTCACAGGTGGGATGATTCATCAACGTGTGTAGGCCTACCATCGCCCGGCTGGACGTTAAATGGGACGCCCCCATCTGCGGAATCAGTTGGCAGACAGCAAAGATCCCACGGTATCCTTTATGAAAAGTAGGCGAGCTATCACCGGCATCACCAACAAATTGCAAATTATTGCCCAAATCAACTTAAGTCGAACGTAAGGCCTGGTCAGCCAGTTCGTGAACGACTTGGGTCAAAATTTTTCTTCGTCTGGATAAAGTAGGTACAATTGGGGTCCGTGAAATAATAGTTCATGGTAGTAAATTTTTAAATATATACGTAATTTATCTAATTCGTTTGGTAAATTGATTAAAAATATGTGACGTCTTTAAGAAAAAGCAGCCTCCCAATAAAAATTTTTTTCCCCTATATCGTGAAAATCTTCCCTGAAACAAACTCGGAGAAACCGTAGATTGAAATCAGGTGTTCAGTGACGTACATGCACAGGTAAAGGCATGCAGCCAATGGAATGCAATTTACCCTGATTTGCAGTAACAGAACTCTGTATTTACCATGTGGAACAAATGCCATGGGTTTGCACCTGATGTTAGAAATTTTTAATCAGGTCCGCTTGCTTGATTCATCTTATTACAGGTAAGAAATGTATCACGAACAGGTAAAAGCGGGCTGAAGAAGATTACACAAGGTCCCCCTTTGGTGCATCAATGAGACTTCATCATTGTAATTCACTCCGTCAATTGAACTCGTTCATTCATACATGAGTTTCTTAGCACAAGGAACTCCAACGCAGGAGGTCATTTGACCCATCAAGTTTGCGCAATGATTGGCAACCTATGGTTCTTTGTCCAGGCTCTCCTTTTTAAACGTCCGTGTACCATATTTAATGGTCTTTGCCGTGACTCGGCCAGAGTTCGAACCGTCGACCTCCCAGACTCAGGTGAGCGGACGTTTTAAACGTTACACCACCGAGTCCAGCTGACATATTGAGATCGTCACGTCAATAAGTCAATGGCAAAACATTATTCAAACGTCACATTTTATACACATACGCGAAGGGGGTTTTGTGCCATTTTTTAAAACCAGTTCCACAAATACGTTTTAAATGCTTCCACGTCACAATAAAGGTTTGATAAACGACGTGGATCTGATCACTTAATGCGGACTCGTATAGTGTGTATTGGCAACCAATACAATGACAGCACTCGGCAATCGATTACACAAATGTAACATGAAAAAAAATTTAAATAAAAAAATGTAAAAACCTATACACTTGATTAAATGCAATTACACGATGCAAAGATTGACGCTTTTACATTAAATTACATGTAATAATTACACCTGCTTCAGAAATCACACACCATCGCATACAATTCAAACTTTTAAACACGCGTCACACGGTTTCCATTGCAACCAAACATGCCTAATAGTTCGTGCGACATCCATGACGTATATAATTGACGTAATCTCGATATTCGTTTTGACAATGTACAGGTTGACATGTAAGATGCGTGATCGCATAATAATAGTTATACCTGCGTTTGCATAGGAATCACTGAAATCGAAACATACTGGATATATATATATATATATATATATATATATATATATATATATATATATATATATATATATATATATATGTATATTATAAATGTATATATATACGGTTCAAGCACAACAGGACGTATAAACATGAGAACGTTACGTGCAAACAATTATGCGATCCTATTCATCTCATTACGTCATACCACAACTATCCGGTTAGCGCAGACGGACGACATCAGACGCACCACGCAACACGTTTCACGGTTTCATGAAATTATCTTGTTGTCGCAACTATTCTGTACGACCTCTAATCACCTTCTACGTAAGGTGCGTCCGCCATTCGTGAAGTAACTTTTGTTGGGAAACGAAAAGGAAAGGGATGAAATATCCCTTTCAAACGATGCCTGTGCTGAAGAAAAGTGGAAAACATGGCGCCGTATTAGAAATGTCGACGTTTTTTCTCCTTTACGAGACTTGCGCTTACAGGCCAAGGGAGACTTTCTTACGACGGAGTCTCGAGTTTGGAACTCTATGGTAACCTGTACAGCAAAGCGAAGGCAATAAAGCGCGTCGTGTCGGCGAATCTTATCGTGAATGGCTGTATATAGTGCACAAGTCAGTTTTACGACTTATTTTGCAGAAGAAGGATTTGTGTTTGAAGGGGCCACCGTGGTTCGGACACCTGGTCCCTGATAAATGAAATCCACGCGTCCACGTATGATCTATAACACTGTGACTAAAATCTCACGACGCACCGCATAAAGAAATGAAAACCACTAATGCGGGTCAAGCTTTTCGCTCCGTTTCAAAAGTACGTAAACGAGTCGAGGGATAGTTTCAGTAGTCCTGGAAGATCTCCTTACGGGGGTCACTTTTTATGATTACTCGACTCGTGCTTCCCGTTCCTTGAATATGGCTCGAAGGCTGACGATCCGAGCGGCCGTACGGCGAGCTCCAGCGGCATGCTCAATGGCAACGATGCGCTCAGGCCCGCCGAAAGTGGCGGCATGGGTAGCGAGAACACATGCGTGCCGGGGTGCTGGGTTGTGCCGGGAGACACTGACAAAAGGGCTGACCCGGGGCAGGCCCCAGGGAGGAAAGACGTGGGGCCAGGATGGTGGGGCTGCATGAGTCGCCCTTGCTCAAGAAGGCGAAGAACGCTGCAGGTAGCTGCGGACTCGGACGTGGATGCGCGACCGTCTCCGCTGTCCTTGCTCTGGTCTTTCTTGTGCTTGGTGCGTCGGTTCTGGAACCACACCTTCACCTGGCAGGAAGGCCGTACAGTACCATTAAGAATGTTTCTTGCCAATCAGCAGATGTTATAATAATAATAATAATAATAATAATAATAATAATAATAATCATCATCATCATCAAAAGCAGCTGTGTCTTATTTTGTTCCCTTTGTTCATGCTAATGCTCATGCATAATAAAAGCTCATGGACATCAAGAGCTAATAATAGCAGTTGAGTAAAAAATATACCCTTGGGTTTAGGTGTCAAAGGTCGTGATGTCATCAAGCTTGTGGGTTTTTGCATTTCTGGCTGGGTCATCAGTTGGCGACTGTTCTTTATCATGGATTGGACTGATTAAGACAAGTATCCCTCAATAAGAGTAAAGCTGCAGAAGATTTTACGACCCCATAAGGCCATCTATTTGTAATATTTCTTCGATAACTACGAGTGAGTTAGATCATTGGTGCCTGCAGGGTCACAATGTTCACCCAGCAGCTCGTTTTTTTGTTGGCCTTCTCAAGTGAAAGTTTTCGGCCCAACTCTGCTGTCTTTTTGCATTGATCTAAGGCTTATGGATGGGCTTGTGGGTAAATCACATGCAGGACAAATGCCTGGTTGCATAAAGCATCCTTAAGGAAAGATTTGAGGATTCACTTAAGTATTTCCTCAACTTTCCCCATTTTTTTTTTGTATACAAGATCGAGGCTCATGTAAGAGCTAACATTAATCATACAAAAAAACAAACAGACATATAAAAAAACAGAATAAAGGGAGGGGGAGACAACACGGGGAGAGATAGGGAAGCACACAAGTACAACAGTAGAGAACAGGGACATCGGGAGATCTGTGCGAGGGAGAGGGCTTGGGGGGAAGTAGCATGGGAAAGGGGAGGGGGGGGGGGTGGGAGAGGTATAAACCACATGGACACTGCTAAGACTTCAAGGAAAGAAGTCGGTATTTCAAAAAAGTGGATCTGGGTGAAATGACCAGGGGTATAAAAGATCAAGGTTTTGGATGGGGGATGATAAGAGATGGTGGTGAACTGCTGTTTTAAAGACCTGGAGGGATGCATGGGATTGAAGAGAGTGAGGGAGTTTGTTCCTGAGGCGGGAGAAAAGAGGATTCAAAGAGTGAATGTGAGCAGAGAGTCTTGATTTTGGCAGTTTCACCAGAAGAGGGTTGCTGGCAGATCTTGTGCGACCTGTAGGAATATTATGGGGACAGAGCACAGACGGAGCTGGGCCAGAGAGGAGTTGGTAGAAGACAGAAACACCACCAACCTGTCTGCGGTGAGTGAGTGAAAGGCCCTCAGAGTTAGCTTCATCGCGGGAGATTCTAATGATTCTGAAGGCTTTGGTTTCAACAGCGTGAAGCCGAGTTAGGTGTGCAGCAGGAGTACCAGCCCAGAGGGGAGAACAGTATTCCATTGAGCTGCGGATGAAAGCCTTGTATGTGGTGAGGAGCTCATGTGTGCCAAGGAAGGACTTCTCACGACGGAGGATGCCCAGTGTGACTGGCTTTGGAGGCCAGCTTGGAAATGTGGTTTTCCCAGGAAAGATCATGGCAGATAGTGAGACCCAAAAACTTGAGTGACAGAACTTCTTGGAGAGGATTGCTGAGAAAGTAGATGGGAGGGTTGTCCAGTCGGTCTTTTCGGAGAGACATAGTAAGAGTGTGCGATTTGTCAGGAATGAAAAACATGGTCCATTTGTTTGACCAGTCTGTGATTTTGTCAAGGTCTGCAGAGAGTGATATCTTAAGATATCCTTAATTTGAGGATGGTTGCATATACGAATATTCCTTAAAATTTTCCTTAAAAGCTTCCTTAAACTTAAGGGAGCATCCCCCCATCCTTAAACACCAACCTTTGAGTTTCCAAAAGGAGCTCTTCATGAAAATTGGTCACGAAGAGGACGATTATAGCAGTGCGACGCCAGAGTTTTATCGAACAATGGCCCAGTTGCACAATAATTCCATTAACTGTAACCTATAAAGTGCTGGATTCACTGGTTAGTAGGCCATAAATGCTTTTTGTCATCAGCTTTTCTCCACCAATTAGAAGCAACCTATCATAAATTATCCAGGTATTATATATTGTAAGAAAGGTCACGATTCGTTTTTGGGGTTGACATCAGTTTAAACTAATTTGCATGCACGTATGAACCACGATCGTGGCCCGACGTGCTTTAAGGGTTAAAGGAAGATTTACCTTCAGGTACATTTTTTTTCTTTGCTAAGGATTTCCTTAAGGGCTGTTGCATTAAAAAAAACCCTTAGGAAATCCTCAGCTAAGTATTTCCTCAAGGTTGAGGAAATCCTTAGGAGCCAGGCAACCAATCACATTATAGAGAGGAAGAGGCATCCCAAAGCAAGAACACATAATGAACACGTGATTTTAAATGATGCTTGCTATATATTGTATGGGGAACACATGCTTCTGGATGAAGGAGGAAAAAAATGATTCTTATGTAAAATTCATTCAATTTACATTGAACATTTTATTGTAAATGTGTTAATGTGTGCAGTAAATGTCTGGAAACTTTCCAAGAATGGTGAAAGTGAAATATGAGTGCGAAATAACAAACAAAATGTTTTTCAATTGCAGAAGTATTGTTCGATCAGCCTCTGGCGTCACATGATGATAATCAGCCTTTTCGTGACCAATTTCCATGAAGAGCTCCTTTTGGAACTCAAAGGTTTATGTTTAAGGATGGGGAGATGCTCCCTTAGCTTCAAGGATTGAAGGAGAAACTTTAGGAATGTATATGCAACCATCCTCAAATTAAGGATGTCCTAAAGGAGAAGTTAAGGAAATACTTAAGTAAATCCTCAATTATTTCCTTAAGGATACTTTATGCAACTTTATGCAGCAGCCCTTAAGGAAATCCTTGTCAAAGGAATCACAGCGTACCTTAAGGTAAATCTTTCCTTCAAGAAAAGGGAGTTTTATATAACCGGGTGAAAGTCATTAGTAGACTTCACCTGTATGTTTAGTGATACAAGGTGTCCAATGTCTTTGAGTAACCCTTAAGCAGTTATCTGCATTGCTTACACTTGTATGCCTATGATTCAATATCGAACAAATTATCTATTAAATTTTGCTTGCTCAATTAGCTCATGTAACCAATCGGCCTATTTGATAAAATGGTGGGACATGTACAGTTGGTTCGCTGGGCCAACTAGTATCCGCTATGCAGTCACAAGCGCAGTTCCCAATATACTTCATTCATCTCACAGGTACAGTAAACCGACCCTGTGTGCAAATATCCGGCCAGAGGCGAGTGCTCTAAATGGCGTTCATGGTATTTTTTTATAGACTAGTTGGGTTTTGGAGTAATCTGACCCATGACTGTCACAGTGGTGATGTGTGGGATTTGGAACTCACCGGCGACCGTTACAGTTTCAAAGTTTTCTGACCCATGTGTCTGACAATTGTCCCATTTTCTGACCCAACACATTCTGACCCATGGAGTGTAACGTTTGTCGAGGCAAAACACCAAATACCAAATGTAAATATCGAATCGTGTAAAAATGTGACAAGTGTTAATGGAAAGTAAGTAAACATGTTAAGTTGAATTTTACAGCCGGTGGAAAGATCGCGAAAGTTCGGGGAATTTCCGGCTGCTTCTGGGTATGATGCTATCTCGTGGTAATGAACAGTTTCTGGCTCTGGCTGGATATTGAACCATCTCGTATTTACGAGTAGTTTATAGCACGAGAGGCTTTTGGGAATGTGCATGAGCTGTTTACATTAGTGCCAATGCCGAGTGCAGAGAAAGGGGAAGAGCAGAGAGAAGAGTTAGTGACATTTTGCTTTGGGCAGTGCCATGTCGTGCCGGTGTGTTCCTTTGTGTTTATCATTTCAATGAACTTCGGTGTAGAATACATCCTACTGCCAGTTAGTCATTAATCGATCAAATAACCTTGGTTTTATCACACAAGGATATAAGTAGACAGTGTAAGAATACATGTATCATTTCCAGAACTTAAACGAGGAGAGGGGGTTGAAAACGGGTGGTGGACAATAGGTTCAGATGAGAATAGGCCATCCTATACTTTATGCTGCTCTCCTTTCCTCTGTATAATCACCTGTTTGAGTTTGTTCTTTGTTCACACAAGATCTGAGATGACATAGACACAGAAGTTCACAAAGCTTCTATGGCACAACTGCACAAAAGTCTACTTACATCCTAGCAGCTCAATTATGATGGTCCTCATCCTTGGTGTAATTTGATGTGATTATTGAGGTTCAGGTCAATAAGTTTCCATCATTTGATAGATAAATATTCAGGACCCTAGATATACTTACAACCTTTCACTTTCAGGATCCAGATTTGTTTGAACTTGAAACAAACATCCTCTTGAGGGAATGTTAAATCTGCTGTCCCTTGTAGTCACAAGGAGACTTTAAACATATACAATATCTGTTGGAAGAGTAGGCCATTGGGATATTTTCTTGCGAAATTACAAACTCCTGCTTTTGGATCTGCAGCCATACAAATTTCCCTGGTTGTTGTATTTTTCTGCCATTGGGATGTGGTGAATGTGATTGTGATTGTGAGTTTATCATTCACTAAACCCTTCACAGTCAATGCCGAATCGAATTCCCCATTCTCTGAGAGGGACTCACTCACGCTTCCATTTAACGGGAGACCCACTACATTTGTTAAGTGTTCTCGCCCTCTGCTTTCGCGCACGCACAACAACGAGCAATTTGATTATCGGCATATCTCAAGAAAGAATCACTCACATAGAATGTGACATACATATCACATATCATGTCTGAAGAAATGAAACAACATAAATTCTAATACAAATGACACAATCTGTTTGGATGCCGAACTCTCAAAAACATCAAATCAGACACTCAAATATAATTCCAATGTTTCCATAATCAGCTTATTGCACAACACCAGAAAGACAATTCATAGG
This sequence comes from Myxine glutinosa, assembly GCF_964187855.1. Classification (NCBI taxonomy): domain Eukaryota; kingdom Metazoa; phylum Chordata; class Myxini; order Myxiniformes; family Myxinidae; genus Myxine; species Myxine glutinosa. The sequence continues at coordinate 206,305,197 of NC_136262.1, read as the reverse complement.
TCAACCCCCAAGTTTTATTTTCATTAACAATCTATATAAATTTGCTTGCTTGAGGCAAGATCCACCCTTTCTCATTAGAGGGTGTGGTAAGTTCCGCCACTCTCCTTAGCAAGTGGGCATGTGTTAAGTGCATATTTCAGCCAAAGACGCATGCACTCAGCCAAAACTCAGCCCTCACTCAGCAAGACATGAAAATGTCTATTAAGTACGTAGTACAACGTGAGTACGTCTTTTGAGTATGTAGTGCAATGCAGTTTATTAAAATGATCACCTCCAAACGTTACAATCTTGGCATTCGACAAAGAATTTGAACTCCACTTCAAATTCACATTCTTTACACACCCCCAGCGTTTAAGTTCCTCCATACAGCTGGTTCTATATAGAAGTCTCGTTGGCCATCTATTTACTTACTCATTTAAATTCTTCCATTTTTCTTTCAGACTCAGACTAAAATTCATCTTGTTGCAAGTTCTGTACTTGTGGAGTACAATAACTAAATTGTGCCATATGAATGATAGTGTCTATCTATATATCTAAGAAATCTTTTCAAGTGTTTGTGTGTTTGTTTGTGCATTTGTACGCTACTCTTTCACAATTGAACCGTAGCACCTAGAGCCCCAAATTTTGGGTCTAGGTACTTTCAGAATTTGGGCAAGGTTTCAAGCTACCAAACGTTGGCCTTGAAGGCTGGTTTGAGGCCACCAAAGGCCGTTATAAAGCCCAGCCGTCCCCAAAAGAAATGATCTGTTTGTATGTGTGTGTACATTTGAAAATCACAGAAAAAATGGCTGCCGCAATATTCACCAGATTTTGCATACCTGCTGCGGATACAGACAGGTCAAGGGCACACACAAAAAAATCCCCCCTCCGGCAAGGCAATTCTCTGTATGTAGGTGTGTGCCAACGTCTGAAAATCATACCAAAAAAATTTGCGTACGTGCTCGGAGTGCCCATTTGATCAAACCAACAAAACTACATGTTTTGGTTGCTTTTTACCTTTTATAATGAATGGGTCTTTCACAATGGAATAAAAAAAAAACCATTACCTTAATTACCTTATGTTTTGTTAAACATAACTTTATGGACATGTGATAACTCTTCGAGCTTGGCAGAGGGTGGCAGAAGCTTTCATGAGGTTTTTTTTTGAAAGAAAGAGCAAAACTAGGTCTGTGGTGATGCAGGTAAGTGGCTACAGATTCAAGTTTTTCAAGGAAAGGTTGTCAATATATGCCAGATGTAAAACTTCCTAAGCATGCATTAATTTTGTATTTTTTTCTTTCTGCTGTTCTTTGGATTCTTGTTTATTTTCCTGCTGGACCTATCAATCTCCCAATAATAATGCTTTTTTATGGTCAGAAAAGCCAAGGGCAATATAAAAGAACAAAATAGAAGGTCGATAACTCAATTTTGCATTATGTCGACAAAATAATGGGCAATATGAGTCTGTGAAAGCCACTGATTCAGTGGTATTCACAAAGCCATTAACGATCAAAATCTAATCAAGATTTACCCACATACAAGGCCTTCACCCACAGCTTGATGAAGTACTGCTCTCCCCTCTGGGCTGGTGCCCCTGCCACACACATCACTCAGCTTGACGTAATGGAAACCAAAGCCTTTACGATCAATTAAATCTCACACAATTAAGCTGAGTCTATAAGTCTATCACTTTAACATCAGGTGTTTTCTCTGCCTTCCACCACCTCCTTTATGGTCTTACACCCTCTGCTCATCTTTGTTTGTTTGTTCACATAGCTGAGGCTCATGGAAGAGCTAGTACTGAACATATCAGGACGCAACAGGACAAAAGGAACAGTAGAAAGAGGAGGAAACACCAACAGCAGAGTTGAAGAAGAAAATAGATGGATAGAGGGAGACTTGGACAAACAATGGGAGTGGGGAGGAATGGGGGGCAGGAGAGGATCCATGGGGTGGAAAAGATGATGCATGGGGTGGACAAGATGGATACAAATGGAAACTTCAAGGAGGGTAAACTGGAAATTTGGAAGGAAAAGGGATTTGGGTGGGGGGGTTAGAGGGGTAAACGATGATCGTGATTTTGGATTAGGGACGATCTGAGATGGTGGTTAACAGCTTTCTTGAAGACCTGAATGGAAGGATGAGATAGAGGAGAATGTGAAGGCTGGATCAACGGGCAGGAAAAGAGAGGAACAAATGAGTGGGGGTGAGCAGTCATCCTGGATTTAGGTAGTTTCACCAGAAGGGGGTTGATGGTGGACCGTGTGTCCCATGCAGAAGCCTTGGGGGGGGGGGGGGGGGGTGTGGAACAAAGCACAGAAAGAGCAGATGATACAAACCAGAAAGGAGGCCGTATGAGATGGAAAGACCACCAATCTGTATGCTGATGGCAAAATCATAGACTCAGACTCAGCTTATTCATGGGAGTTTCCAGTTTTGTCCCTCCCAGGTTGTGCTGGGTGGTTTGGGTATGCTTGGTGGTTTGTATACACTTGATGGTTTGGTTATTTTGTGTTATTTTGTGCTGGGTGGTTTGGTTGTGCTGGGCAATATGCTATTGCCTTCCTGGCAGTCAGATAGCGTAGGAGTTTGTCATTTGAACAGGATTCCAGCGATAAGTTGCCTACTCTTTACGAAAGACACTGAATGGTCTTAATCGGCCAGCAACAAGTAGTGGTGGCTGGAGGGTCCTTCAACTTAAAGTCCTTCCAATGGATGGCGCATATATTGATGCTTCGCCCTGCATGTGAAACAACATGGTAACCATTTATAACTGAGTGGGAGATTCGAGCCCACGCTAGATAACACAAAAGCAGGTGATTCTAAGTTCTGCAAGCCATAAAATAAGCTAAAGCTGCTCAAAAAAACTTTGTGCTGGTAGATTTGTTGAAATCTGTTTCCCAACCGTTCAATGACTGTTGACATCATAGCGTGTTAGCAAGAAGGATTGAATGGCAAAGCATGTCCTTATTGTTTGCTTAATGGATTTTCTGTGCCTTATTGGCTGCAAACATCAGCACCAAATAATGCCAGAGGGACAATGCATGAATTGTCTTGATCACATCGACAATATGCCCCACAATGGCAATATGAAGAAGAGTGAAACAACTTTATTTGAGAACAAGCTCACACAATCATTTTGTGCAATGGTTTTCATCATTGTCATTGGCTATAAAACTTAGCCTGACCAATGATCAATTGGAGGTATGTATTGTAAAAAATAAATAATAATAAAAAAAAGACATCGTGCAGAGCACGATACTTGCAAAATCCACCCTACCCAAAACAAAAAGTTGTCATGAATACATCAAATTGTCAATTTCATTAAGAATAAAATTGACAATCTTAATGAAAGCTCGGGTCAGTAGGATTAAAATTGATAATTTTTCAGGTGAAAATTGATGATTTTAGAAGTTTGACCTTGAGTTGACCTTTGACCGTTTGACCTTAAAAATAGTTGGTTTTCCAATTCAGCGAGGCACTGTGCAATTGCTATATAATTTTCAAGTCAATCAGATGAAAATTGATGATTTTAGAAGTTTGACCTTGAGTTGACCTTTGACCTCAAAAATAGTTAGTTTCCCAATTTATTGACTCAATATACAAATGCTGTTAGGCTCAACCATCAGTCAACACGACCCAACATTTGTGAACAGGTGTCAGCCAACATCACTGCATTACATAAACAAGGTGCAAAAATTACAGACCTATCAGCTTACTTTGAATCATTATCGCAAGGTCATGGAATCTGTCATCAGAGTTGACATCAAATAGTTCCTTTTCTGCAATGGCCTGATCTCAAATCATCAATTTGGATTCAGACCAGGTCACAACACCTTGGACATGCTGCTTCTACTCACCCACCAATTGATGTAGGTCCACAATGTCAGACATGAGATCAGGACCGTCTCTTTTTGAAATATCTCGTGCTTTTTATAGTCTGGCATCCCAACTTGCTCTCCAAACTCTCAGTCTACGGCATCCAAAGCCAACTCCCCACATGACTTAATGACTTCATCTACTCTCGTAGCCAAAGTGTGGGACTCAAAGGAATCCTTTCATCTCCTCACTGTCAAGGCTGGAGTGGCCCAAGACAGTGTTCTGGGCCCAGTCCTATTTCTGATCTTCATTATTAATCTCTCTTGAACTGAGTACCCTCGTCCCTCTATACAAGGGGAAAGGTGACCCTCTGGAGTGTGGCTCGTACTGAGCGATAAAGTTATTGGAGCATGGAATGAAGGTATTGGAAAGGGTGTTGGAGAGGAGGATAAGGAAGAAGGTGAAGATCGACGAAATGCAGTTTGGATTTATGCCAGGAAGAGGAACGACAGACGCGCTCTTTATTGTGAGGCAGTTGCAGGAGAAGTACATGGAGAAGAGGAAGAGGTTGTTTCTTGGGTTTGTTGATCTGGAGAAAGCATTCGATAGGGTTCCACGCGAAGTATTGACATGGGCATTGAGGAAGTTAGAAGTGGAGGAATGGTTGATCAGAGTTGTGATGGCAATGTACAAAAGAGCGCGCACAGCTGTAAGGACGAAGGACGGGAACAGTGGTGAGTTTGAGGTGAAGGTGGGAGTGCATCAGGGGTCGGTACTAAGTCCACTACTATTTGTAGCTGTGATGGAGGTGCTGGCTCAGAACGTAAAGGAGGGTTTACCGTGGGAGTTGTTGTATGCAGATGATCTGGTGTTGATTGCGGAAAGTATGGATGGACTGAAGGAAAAGATGAACAAGTGGAAGGAATGTATGGAGACAAAAGGTCTGAAGGTGAATATAGGAAAGACGAAGGTGATGGCAAGTGGTAAAGCATGTGGTGAGGTGGAAAGAACTGGGAAGTGGCCATGTGCTGTGTGCAGGAAGGGTGTTGGAGTGAACTCCATTCAATGTACAATGTGTGCTGAGTGGGTTCATCAAAAATGTAGTGGTCTGAGAGGGTCATTAACCAGTGTGGCAGCTACATTCAAATGTAAGGTGTGCACAGAGGGAGCTGCAGCTGCAGGAAATGTTGAGTTGGATCTTGGAGACGGCATGAAGCTGGAAGGTGTGAAAACATTTTGCTACCTCGGAGACATGCTGAATGGAGAAGGTGGATCAGACTCGGCAACGGTTGCTCGAGTGAGATGTGCATGGAAGAAGTTTCGGGAACTGAGTGGCGTGCTGATGAGGAGTGGAGTGTCGTTGAAGCTGAAGGGAAAGGTGTATGCTGCATGTGTGAGAAGTGTTATGATTTATGGGAGCGAGACATGGGTCATGAACGTAGAGCAGCAACGAAGGCTGGAAAGGGTGGAAATGCGAATGCTTCAGTGGATGTGCGGAGTATCGTTGAGAGAGAGGAAGACAAATGATGAATTGCGAAAGATGATGGGAATAGAGCCTGTGAGTGATGCTGTGAAGAGGAACAGGTTGAGATGGTTTGGTCATGTGTTGAGGAAGGATGAAAGTGACTGGTTGAGAAGAGTGATGGAAATGAATGTAGAAGGAAGTAGAGGGCGGGGAAGACCGAGAAAGACTTGGCTAAAGATGGTGGAAGAAGAAATGCGGGCAAGGGGGTTAACAAGGAGAGATGCAGAAAATAGGGCAAAATGGAGAAGATTGTCATGGGGACCGCAAGGCTAACCCCCGCTCTAGCAGGGAAAATGGCCTTAAAATGCATGTTGTTGTTGTTGTGTTGTATTAATAATCTCTCTGGCTCTCGGGAAAATCCCCTTTATGTATTTGCTGATGACTCCACCCTCTGCTGTGACATCCCTCATCCTTCAGATAGGCAAGCAGTAGCCATTTCCCTCTCTGCAGACCTTGTTAGAATCACAAACGGATGAAACACTTCAAATATGTATTTTAATCCTGACAAATGTTACACTATCACTATCACTATCACACTATCTCTATCTCTATCTCTATCTCTATCTCTATCTCTATCTCTATCTCTATCTCTATCTCTCTCTCTATCTCTCTCTCTCTCTCTCTCTCTCTCTCTCCAAAATAACCATCAGGCAAACCCTTCCATCTACTTTCTTATAAATCCTCTTGAGAAAGTTCAGTCACTCAAACTTTTGAGACTCACTTTCAGCCATGATATTTATTGGGCAACGCACATTTCTAAGTTTTCCTCCAAAGCCAGTCACTGACTGGGTATATTCTGTCATGCAAAGTCTTTCTTTGGCACACCTGAACTCTTACTCACATACAAGGCCTTCAGCCGCAGCTTGATGGAGTACTGCTCTCCACTCTTGGCTGGTGCCCCTGCCTCACACCTTGCTCTACTTGACACCGTGGAAACCAAGGCCTTCAACACCAATGGAATTTATCGCGATGAAGCTGAGGTCTCATTGTTTGGTCTCTGTCTTCTACCACCTCCTTTCTGGTCATGCACCCTTTGCCCTTTCTGTTCCCCTTCCCCCCAGGTTTCTGGAAAATACATGCATGCGGTCTGCCAGTAACCCCTTTTTGGTAAAACCCCCAAAATCCAGAATCACTGCTCACCTCCACTAATTTGTTCCTAATTTTTTCCTGCCCATGGAGCCAACCTCCTCAATCTCTTTGATCTCATTCTTGCCCTCAGAGATTCAAGACAGCTGTTCAACACCATCTCAGGTCATCCCCATCCACAACCATGATCTTTTCTAACCCCATTAACCCTCCCCAAACCCATCTCTATCCAAGTTCCTGTTTTTCTTTCCACTTCTGTGATTGAGAGTTTGTGGCTTTATCCATACTAGCAACGGTACCCGCCCTATGGATGGGGCTTCAATTGGGAGGCCCAAATGAAAAGGTAAAATATCAGAAATTGAAGGCTTTTTTTTTTAATTTTAAACGATTCATATAAACATCCGTTAAATCATATCACACGCAAATCATCAAAATCTAAACAGTATCTTTGGAATTTCAATAAAAGCCACATCACTGTTCATATCGGTAAATATTATTCCATCGTGTTTCAAATCGTGATCGATACACTATGATCGTGATGATCGTGATCGTGAGTCATGATCCATAATCCTGTTCACAATCGCTGTCGTAAGTACCCCCAATACGTGTTTCCTTCATTATAAAAACTACCAAATCAACAGTTAAAAGGATTTTGAGCCGATAGGTGTTACGGCCTTGGCAAGATTGATGGAGACAGCGATCTGTTAGCGTAGGGCGGGTACCGTTGCTAGTGATGTCTAATGATGTTTATATTGGTTTTGGGTCGTCCTTTCCGCATATCTCGTGGGATTGTGAGTTGGAGAGACGGCCGTGATGGCGGGGAGGGGCTTGGAATTCTCTCAAGCAGGGATTCAACCCATGTCCTTATAAAAGGTCTTTGTCCATGGTCACCGAGTCCGATCGGTGCAGCCGTTTGTGCGGCACCCGGGAAAACAACATCGTCACAATGAAAACATCGTCACAATGCACGTTATGCGAACGCGAATGTTATGCGGGAGTCCAAACCTGAGAATGCTGGAGACTAAAGCTGAAATTGGAAAAACAATATAGCCTATTTTACTCCAGGCGATCCCAGGAGTAACCACCCAAAATATCGTTGCGATCGGTTCAGTCGTTTTTGCGGCACCCTCGAACGGACAGACAGACAGACAAACGGACGGACATTTGGTGAATTATAGTAAGATTGTTCACCCCCTATGTCCTCATTGCTTATTTCTCCAAGCCTCCTTATTTCTCCAACCCTGCTGTTGATGTGTACCTCCTCTCTTTTTACTGTTCCTTTTGTTCTGTTACATCCTGATATATTCTGTGTTCTAGCCCCTCTATAAGCCTCTACACTGCATACAAAAATCGCACCCATGTCTGAAGGAAGCGATTCAGTTTGGCATTTCTAATATGAAATAGGCAAAGCCTAGAAATGAACAAAACCCTTTAGAATTACCCTTTAGAACCTTACAGAATTAATCTTTATAACTTTTTAGAATTACCCTTTAGCATTACCCTTTACAGTACAGTACCTTGTACAGTGGATGAATAAAAGTGTAGGTTTGCCAAGGAAAGACTTTGAATAACCAGTCGTCGACTGGCTTTGGAGATCAACATAGATATATATGGTTGATATAGTGTAGCCCAAGGTTGGAGTGGCTGACCTTCTTCAAGAGGATTGTTAAGGAAGTAGATGGGAGGAGACAATCCTTTCAGAGAGACAGACAGAGTGTGAGATTTGTCAGGATTGAAACACATATCCCAAGTGTTTCAACAGTTTGTGATTCTATCAAGGTCTAAAGGGAGGGAATAGGCTGCTGCCTACCTATTTGGAGGATGAGGGATGCTACGGAATAAGGTGGAGTCATTAGCAAAGAGGTAAAGGGTCAGAGAGATTGTTGATGAAGATTAGGAATAGGGCTGGGCCCAGAACACTGCTTTGAGGCCAGAGCTCCAGCCTTCAAAGGGAGAAGGGATGAGAGGATCCCGTTGAGAGCCACGCGGGGGAGTAAGAACAGTACACGAACAGTGAGGATTTGAGTTATTGATGTTATGTGCAACTCAGCCACCGGAATGGGTTCAGGCCTATCAAGGGGGAGGAGACTGTAGCGAGGGAGAGACACGAAGGAGTCAAGGATGTCCTGCGGGAGGAATGATTCTGTTATACAGATTATGTCTGGTTTATCAGGAGCGGCCTGGATGGAGAGATCTGTCAGGTTGGAGCAGAGGCTTCGGATGTTTGAGCTCTATACAGTTAAGGACAGTGGAGGAGGCGCTGTTGTTTTGGTGCAGGAATGTGGAAAGGGAGTGGGTGAATTCGGGAAAGGAATGGGGAGAAGCTGGGAGGGTTATGTGCCAGGGTGGAAACTGGGAGTGGCGGGGTGAGGGGAAGTTGGGAGGAGGTGTGTGGGGTTGGGGAGGTGGGAAGAGGGAGAAGGGGTTGGTGTAATGGGGGAAGCAGATAGGGGTAAGGGCGAGGGGGTAGCTGAGAGGAAGTGGAACGAGGGGGAAGATGGGAGAGGGTCAGTAGGGAGAAAGATGGGAGAGAGTAGGTGAGGGGGAAGATGGGAGAGAGTAGGTGAGGGGAAGATATGAGGAGGTGGGGGTAGGGAGAAGACTGGTGTGGTCGGGTGGTGGGGGAAGCAGAGAGGGGGCAGGGTTAGGAGAAGGCTGAGAGGAGGTGGAGCGAGGGGAACACGGGAAAGGTGGATGAGGAGGAAGATGGGAGAGGGGAAAATGGGAAGAGGCAGGGTGAGGGGAACCAGAAAGAAGGAACATGAAGTGAATTGATGGATGCTGAAGAGGGGTAACAGAGAAGGGTGGGGTAGGGAGGATGTGGGCATGTAGGAAATGAGGTTTAGGGTATTGACACAGGGTGGGGGTGAGGAGGGGTTGACGCGGTTATATAAAATGCATATGAAGGGGAGTTAATAGTTGTTTGCAGGCAACTTCTGCAAACTGGACTTCTCGTGATTCTCAATTTTGATGTCGATAACAGACATCATGGGAGGGGTAAAATGGATGGTTGTTGAGGTAAGGGAGGAAAGTAGTGCTATCGTTACTGGGGACGGTTGATGAACCAAGCATTTGTGAGTGAGACAGGTTTTGTAAATAAACCTTGTGAAGAAGAAGAGGAATATATCGTGACAAAAAGAAGGACACTAGGGTGGGTGTTTCTGATTAAGAAATAAGGAAAGTAAATTATTTTAAAATGTTATCAAAAGCTTTTGTAGTAAGAAGCAAAATAATTTAATTAAGATTAAATTTTGATGTAATGAGAAAGTTATATTATCGAGAAGGAATGAAGGAAGGAAGTAAAGGCAGAATATGGTTGTGATTTTTCAGGAGTGAAAATAATTAGAATAAATTGAAGCAAGGAGAGGTAACAAGATAAAGTTGTGGAGCATGAAAAGACAACACTTGGGATAAAGAAAGGGAATTGTGGCATGCAGCATCAGAGCAGAGACAGAGTTTGCATGCCCACTAACTGAGGCCTTGGGGAGTAGGCCAGACACTCACAAGGACACAAATTCGATAATACGCCACAACAAAGTACAATTAAAGATGGAAAATTGGACAAAAACACAATCAACAACACAGGGACGAAAGAGAACAGAAAGATACAAGCATTCTGAGTATTGCGCTGCAATACATGTCCCCTACCAAAGTTCAAAGTGCCATAACTTTGTCAAAAATGATCGAATATGCAAATTTATGCACAGTTGATGCTGGTTTTCAAACTTGATCTGAGGTATGCTGAGACACACGTGTGTCACGCCTCGCCTCGTTGATAAGCCCACAATGTCGCTCGGTGGAGCAGCCTGCACGTATTGCACTGTGTGAATTATATAAATTATTACCAACTCACGGTCTGAGGTACTAGCGATTCAAGAGATATCCATTTTTAAATTTTTTTTTCGTTTAATTAACGATATCTGCCAAACCACGTGCCCTATCGCAAATTCCAAAAGGACATTTTAGTAGACTGACATGCTGAACAGATCTGTGAAGTTTCCCCTCGATTGGATCAAAAATGAGGGAGGGGCTCGGTTTTAAAGGTTCATGCTTAAAAACGTCATAACTCTGAAACCATCAGTAATTTATCGTATTTTTCGGTTCACGATCAATGATCGATGTGTATATATATATGTTGCTCGGCTTGGCTCCGCCCCTCCTGAAAGCACGCGCTGTGTCGCGCTGTTGACGTTCGTGAGACGAGGCTGAGGACACGCAGTGCGGCTTGAGGAGAACTCCAGAATAAACAAGAGATATCCATTTAAAAAAAAAAAAATTCGTTTAATTAACGATATCTGCCAAACCACGTGCTCTATCGCAAATTCCAAAAGGACATTATAGTGCTGAACAGATCTGTGAAGTTTCCCCTCGATTGGATCAAAAATGAGGGAGGAGCTCGGTTTTGAAGGTTCATGCTTAAAAACGTCATAACTCTGAAACCATATGACGCATGACGTCATGCTCGCTGACGTTTTTGTTTGTCATGGGTATGCGACTTGGCCTGCAAAGTTTGGCCTCGATTTGTTCAGCCGTTGCAGAGAAAAAGGGGTTTTCGTGTTTTCACGGAAAACAACATGGCGGCCGAACCACGTGACCTGTGACGTCATAATTACCATTAAAATATTCTAGAGACCTAGTCCATCATATGGTGAAAATTTTATCTCAATCGGTCCTATTATTGCAGAGTTTTTAAAGGAAATTAAAACTTAAAATGGCACTGAGTTAAGGATCATCAAAATTATCAGAATTACTAAAGTTCAAAGTGCCATAACTTCGTTAAAAAGATCGAAACGTCGTGAAATTCGAACTGGACGTGTAACTTATCATGAGGAAACCATGTACCAAGTTTGAGATCATTAGCATTAAGCGTTTAGAAAAAAAGTCCGGAAAACTGTTCTTTGCGTGATGGACGGACTGACGGACGGACTGACGGACTGACGGACTGACGGACTGACGGACGGAGGGATGGCGTGCAAACCTATAGTCCCCTCCGGTGTACACCGGTAGGGGACTAATAACGGATCTGGTCTGGAAAACTTGGTTTTGATGGACGGGAAGGAGGAACTACAATCCTAATGTCCAAAGCGCTCCCGCTAGATAACAATTATAATGTTGAATATTATGCTATGATTAAAACGGATGACATTTATAAATCAAACTCACTGTCATGTCAATCCTTGGATTTCCTCCCATTTTTCAAACCGAACCGATCAAATTAGAAGTAGCGCTGGACCATATGTGGGCTTGCATTGCGTCAGTCGTGCCTTCATTGTCAATAAAGAGAAAAACTAAATGGAATCTCAATCTGAAAACTTGCTAGATTCCTGCAATCCTGTTGCACAAATATTATTTAAAGGATGTTAAATGCCCTGATGCCTCCTGTTCAAATCTTTTCAAATTTTCACTCAGATTATGTCATCACTTACAAACTTGGATTTTTCTCGGATAGCGTTCGATATATGAGTTTCGTGGAAGAAGCAAAATACATGCTTGAACTAGAACGCCACTCAGTAGAGCGCATACTCCCGCCGTGGGTCAAGTTGGAATAATACGTTTTGTTTAACATCCCCTCTCCCCAAAACAATAAATGAAAAAGTAGGCCCTGTCAGAGAATTTATTTTGATATATCTCGGAATTAGAGGAGAAAAACAACATTTAAGAATAAGAATAAAAGCTTTAATGCAGTAAGACAGAAGGAAAGAAAAAATTCCCCAAAAAATTCCCCAAAAAAATTCCTGGATCCGGAATAATATCCTGAGCTTCACCAAAAACTAATCAATTCTTCCTTATCCCAAGGGCAATCATCCCACCAACTTTCATCCAAATCCGTGCAGAAATTTTCCAGATATCTTGTTCACAAACACACGAACACACTTTCGCACACATACGCACACACACACACGGACGGACACGAGCGAATGCAATACTCCCTAGCGGGAGTAACTAGAACGCCACTCAGTAGAGCGCATACTCCCGCCGTGGGTTTAGTTGGAATAATACGTTTTGTTTAACATCCCCTCTCCCCAAAACAATAAATGAAAAAGAAAGTAGGCCCCAACTGTCAGATAATTTATTTTGATATATCTCGGAATTAGAGGAGAAAAACATCATTTAAGAATAAGAATAAAAGCTTTAATGCAGTAAAACAGAAAAAATCTTTCTCAAAAAAATTCCTGGATCCGTAATAATATCCTGCGCTTCACCAAAAACTAATCAATTCTTCCTTATCCCAAGGGCAATCATCCCACCAACTTTCATCCAAATCCATTAAGAACTTTTCCAGATATCTTGTTCACAAACACAGAACACACGAACATACGAACACACACACACACGGACGGACACGATCGAATACGTTACTCCCTGGCGGGAGTAATAAACCTGAAAATCGCAGAGCCAGAACCAGAATTATTTATTTGGTCTGGGAAGCCCATGCGAGGTTTCTTCTTCTTCAGCCTCTCACAACCCTGGGTGAATATGCGATCTTTTTTTAAAAAGTTGGAATTTTGCCAAATCTGTTTTATTCTTTTGTTAATATACCTCAGCCATTGACAAATCTGGAATTATAATTTTATTTGAGGTTCAAATTAACCCGGGACATTGTGTCAAACGATGCCTGCAAGTCTGTACATGTGATCAATAAATTAATCGTCCACACTCGAAGACTCTTCTTCACGCAATAACAACTTCTAGCTTCCAGACCGTACATCCAATGATCTTCAAATTTTGCAAACTTGTTACTCTTCATGACTTCTACTACAGTATGAAGTTTCACGGCGATCAATGAAGTGGTTCAAGAGATATAAATGTTTTTATTATTTGCTTTTAATTAACGATGTCTGCCAAACCACGTGACCTATCGTGACCTATCCAAAAGGACATTTTAGTACAGTGATATGCTGAACAGATCTGTGAAGTTTCCCCTCGATTGGATCACAAATGAGGGAGGAGCTAGGTTTTAAATGTTTGTAATTAAAAACGTCATAACTCTGAAACCATGTGATGCATGACGTCATGCTCGTCGACTTTTTTGTTCGTCCTGGGTATGCGATTCTACCTGCAAAGTTTGGCCTCGATCTGTTCAGGCGTTTTGGAGAAAATTGGATTTTAGTGTTTTTCACTCAAAACAATATGGCGGCCGAACCACGTGACCTGTGACGTCATAATTGCCACGAAAATATTCTACAGACCGAGTCCCTCCTATGGTTAAAATTTGCTCTCAATCGCTCCAATGATTGCAGAGAAAATGGTTTTTAAAGGAAAACAGAAAAAAAAATTCCCCCAAAAATTCCCTAAAAAAATTCCTGGATCTGGAATAATATCCTGAGCTTCACCAAAAACTAATCAATTCTTCCTTATCCCAAGGGCAATCATCCCACCAACTTTCATCCAAATCCGTGCAGAACTTTTCCAGATATCTTGTTCACAAACATACGAACACACACACACACACACACACACGATCGAATGCATTACTCCCTGGCGGGAGTAATAATTAGATAACCGTCTTAGCTTAAAGATAACCTTCCCAAATTAAATGGCAATTTTAGAAAATTTAGATAACCCTATTAATTTAAATGTCAATGTAAATCTGATGTGGGGACTGCTGCAGTTAAAACATGAGAACAGCACTCGGTAGAGCACATACATCCGCCAGGCTGAACGTTTTGTATCACACTAGTAGGTCGAATCTGGATCCGGAACTAGAACCAAAATCTAATCGCCTTGTTCTTGTCATCTAACCAACGTATCCACCTAGTTTTGGTATAAGTCGTCCACAATTTTTTGAAATATGCTACATTTCGGTTTTGGCCCGAATGGTGAAGAATCACTTAAAAAGTACTCGGATCCAGATCCGGATCTACACCAAATCTAATCATTTCGTCCTTGTCACACACCCAACCTCTATACCAAATTTCGTTTGAATGTGTCTCAACTTTTTGAGATATACTGTTCACAAACAGACAGATGAAAAATCACTCATAGAGCGACACTTGGCAAAACAGAACAAAGTAGAATGGCACTCAGTAGAGCATCCTTTTTACTTCACAAATAATTTGTGGTAGAATTCAGTGACCTGATATGCAAATCTTCTTCAAATTAAGATAATCGGATGAAAATTGTCAATTTTAGAAATTCGGCCTATGTTGACCTTTTGGCCTATGTTGACCTCAAAAATAGTTGGTGGTTGGTTTCAGTAAGCTGATATGCAAATCCTATACAGATTTCAAGTCAATCGGATGAAAATTGAGGATTAAAAAAATTTGGCCTATGTTGACCTTTTGGCCTATGTTGACCTTTTGACCTTAAAATATATATATAGAACTTTGTCAGACCACGAACTCTACCGTTTGGTGAATTTTCTTGAAGATTGGTTTAAAATTGTGACCTGTAGGCAAGTATAAGTGAGTGGACAGACAAACACACACAAACAAACACACAGACTGGATTGATCAACATACTTGTCCAAAAAAATAATTTTTGGCCAAGTAACAAACAAACAAGAAGACGTCATGCGGAGCATGATACTTGCAAAATACGCCCCCCCCCCTCCCCTAGGAGTAAAATTCCATTGATACAGCAAATTGTCCATTTCATCAAGATTAAAATTGACAATCTTGATAAAAGCTCGGGTCAATAGGCAGAAAATTGACGATTTTTCAGATGAAAATGATTTTGGAAGGCTGATATTGAGTTCACCTTTGACCTTTTGACCTCAAAAATAGTTGGTTTCCCTATTTTGTGACAATGTGCAAATGCTGTTAAATTTTCAAGTCAATCGGATGAAAATTGACGGTTTTTTCAGATAAGAAGTGATGATTTTGGAAGTTTGACCTTGAGTTGACCTTTGACCTTTTGACCTCAAAAATAGTATGTTTCCCCATTTAGTGACTCGATATGCAAATGCTGTTCAATTTTCAAGTCAATCGGTTGAGAATTGACGGCTTTTTAGATGAAAATTGATTTTTAAAATTTGACCTTGAGTTGACCTTTGAGCTTTTGACCTCAAAAATAGTATGTTTCCCAATTTATTGACTCGATATGCAAATGCTGTTCAATTTTCAAGTCAATGGGTTGAGAATTGACAGCATTTTAGATGAAAATTGATGATTTTTAAAATTTGACCTTAAGTTGACCTTTGACCCTTTGACCTAAAAATAGTTTATTTCCCAATTTAGTGACTTGATATACAAATGCTATTCAATTTTTAAGTCAATCGGATTTAAAATGGCGATTTTAGCAATTTGACCTCCAGATGACCTTTGACCTTTGACCTCAAAATCAATAGGCTTCTCAATTGGGACGATTTATACAGCTTGGTGAAGTTTCGTGACGATCGGTTTAGAATTGTGACCTGTAGGCCGGTGACAAACAGTCAAACGGACAGACAAACAGACAGAACCACAAACGGAACCGACCAATATACTTGAAAAATCTTCGATTTTGCAAGTAACAAGGGTAAAAACATAACCTCCCATCCACCTTCGGTGGCAGAGGTAAAAAAAAAAGTCCATGCCCACACTTTCCCATTAGATTGGTCAACCTTGCTGCCTTGTGTGGGGCACATTACTTTCACAAACAGTTGTACTCCATCGTAGATTTTTATCGGGGTGCTGTAACAATTCAAACGATAGATTGATGTATCAGTGAATCCCTATCTGTGATACTCTCCTAGAAGGCAGGTTCAGTGCTGCCAAAGGGGTCTCGTGGCAAGGATTGCACTGGGTGGGTTGCCTTTTCCATCCCAGCAGTAATCAGGGTATGAATTTGGAATTTGTTCAGGGTGCTAGTGATAACTGACCTACTCTTCGTCAAAACAAACCGTGGGATCTTTAATGTCCACAAACTAATGCTAGCAGACGAGACACCAAGCTCAATGTCCATCCTCCGATGGGCACAATTTGCGAGTCAATGCCCTACCTGCGACACACCAATCTCATAGTTTATAGGTTGGTCGGTAGGTAATCAAACCCAGGCAAGACAACTCAAAGGTAAGAGTGCTACCTCTGCACCATGCTGTCTGATTGAACAATTAATACCTGCAGTGAAATACACATCATGAAACAGATAGTTCAGGGTGCATACTATACACTAATGCAGGTGACTACTGTGTTTATTTAATTCTGTTTTTCTTTACATGAAGATCACCTAAGAGGCTTTGTCTCTGAATAAAAAAGACAGAGCAGTGGGTTACGCCACCTTTGTGTATTCACTGCTTAAAAATCCATTGACTTCTCCCAATGTAAGTAGAGGACTGCATCGGCAGAGTTGCTGCACTATTGCATATTGGGCAGAGAGAGACGGAAAGAGAGAGGGAGAATACAGCAAACCATTAAATATCGTGGGATTAGCCTTCACAGTGTCGATCAATCGCGGGCAGTGTCTCTGTATACCTATTTACTTACCGCGGGCATAATTTCCACCATTTGCGGTTTTTGAGCCGAGTTGTGTCCACGTGGGTGGTTAATGTGCTCTCCAAAGTGCTAAAGTGTCGTTTCAGTCCCTTGATTCCAATACCGAAAGGATGGAAAAAGCCCTTAATGTTTGGATGGAGGACCAACCGCAGCAAAAGCATCTTTGAGGGGGCTGGTGATACGGGAGAAAGCATTACGCATCTACAAACATTTTCCATGTGGCATCCGGGAAGATGATTATTCGGCCTCCGTAAAATCCAGTTAGCTATGGAAGCAGCATCGGCAGACCATGTTGCTGCAGAGAACAACCCGCCACAGCACAAGAAACTGATTGAGAAGGGATTTAAACCTCAGCAGGTCTTTAACGCCGACGAGACAGGATTATTCTGGAAGAGGATGCCATCCCATACCTTCCTGTCCAAGCAGGACTGTAGTGTTTTTTTTGCATTTTATGAACGTAAAAGTCTTGTGTTTTATCTTTATTTTACATGTTCATGCCAATTGTGATATGTTTTTTTCTTGCTGCCACCCACCTTCCTCTAAGTTTTTTTCTAATTCCAGGAACCTAATCCCATTTTTCTTATGAGGTTTAAGTATTAACGTATTAACTTTCACGGTTTTGGATTTTGAGCCATTTTTTAGGAATGTAACCTCGGCAATATTTACGGCTTAACTGTATTGGGGTATTTACGGTGCCACAATTTTGTATACGTAATTTGGAGATGGACTTGCACATTTTACATAGTCTACGTATGGCTCGATTCTATTTAACCCCTTGATATCTGCACTCAGTCTAGTTATGTGCGTAATATTAACACGCACCATCTCATATAAATCGTTGTTGCCATTAGTAACCCGTCTTTCCACTAAAAGGAGGACCTACATATCACATCACCTTTCAGGTCACGTGGCACTTGATTTACATAAAATTGGATCTGAGAGTGATGACAGAGATGAGAGTAAGGAGGAGTATTACATAGCAATGTGATTAACGGCATTCTACTAGATTTCTGTACTCAGATGTGAGAGTGATCAAAAATGCCTCATATGAAGTGTAAACTCATTTAGACCTGTGAATCACGTGCTGAATGCCAATTCGTGCTTACCTGTGCCCTTACCTGCGTTTCCGAAAGGTTCAGTTGCCGTGCCAGCTCTGTGCGCTCCCGTCCCACCAGGTACTGGCATCGCTGGAACTCGCACTCGAGACGGTATAATTGTTCAGCAGTGAATGATGTGCGTGTCCTTTTCGGACGTTCTAGGTCGAGTCCTCGGGGCAGCACCAGCTCTCGAATAGCACCCTTGGCATCTGCATGGCAAGGTCATAGAGTTATTACACAGATCGCACCTTGTGGTGCACAAGATGTGCGGTTGCGGTTCACATTCAAGAAAATGTAAGGAAATTCCCATATCATACATTCATGATGTATTATGACCACCTTTAGAGGCCATTTTTCCCCACAGAGCAGGGGTTGGCCTTTTTCGAGCACCATGACCCCCTTTTTGAAGCAATGTTTTATGGCCGGATGCCCTTCCTGCCGCCAACCTTGTGAGTCGCCTCTTGCGACACACAGGGAATTACCAGTAAACTGGTACTCAATTTGCCGACCTCGGAAGTATGACAGGCTGAATCAACACCCCTGGTGTTAATTCAGTGATGGACCGGGATTCGAACCCAGGATCCTAGGATCCCAAGCCGGCACCCTAACCGCTAAGCCAACTCCAGGCTCTCATGATGTATTATATACTAAGAAATTATTTCCTTATGAGATTTTGCAAGGGCTAATATCTTCAACTGGAGACTAAAATGTTGTCCATGATCCAAAGTACATATTAGGAAATAAACAGACTATTGTGGCTCAGCAGAAGTCACAGCAT
Source organism: Myxine glutinosa (assembly GCF_964187855.1). NCBI lineage: Eukaryota > Metazoa > Chordata > Myxini > Myxiniformes > Myxinidae > Myxine > Myxine glutinosa. Next base: position 206,286,498 of record NC_136262.1, on the reverse strand, counting down.
GAGGGACACAAAGCGCAAGCACTTTGGTCAACACGGAGAAGGAGATGTTTGTATAATATCAGCAGCCCAGTAAGCTCTCTCAGAATCAGAGAATTGCCTTTGGGACCCAACTATGTAGAGTTCTATAGGAAGCAAAATGCAGGTATTTGTTCTCTACCAATAGAGATAACGCTTAGTGGTACTTGCAGCTCACGCAGGTAACCACTTAGATTCAGGTTGAAAGCTCTTGGGTATGTTTAAATAATTATCCGTAGAAAAGCAACTCCTCTGTATACAGATCGATCGTGCCTTGACAGCACGTGCAGGAGCTTAATTTGTGCCACTGCAGGTAGACATCAATGTCATTAAAGTGGTGCATCGATGTGCTTCATTCTATAGAGATGTTGCATATTTCAACTGCTTGGAGACAATTACTGCATTATGTTCATTCATCGTGCTTAAAGTATATACGATTGCCTATTTGGAAAAAAGAACAAAGTATGAGCTGTGTCTTACAGACGGTGGTTGTAGAGTACTTTATATGCAGAATTAGGAACACACCTATTAACTCAACTGCTCTATGACGTGTATTTACACCTGCCATTCCAAGTGTTACATGCTCATTGATGTGTGTGCTCAGGTACATAAATAAACGTGTTACTAATGACTGATATCATGAGTATGGTGAATCAATATAGTGGAAGCGCAATAAATAAACTTATCAAAGACAACCACATGCATCATATTAACCTTTTTTCCGGAAAATTATTCCTAAAAATGCAATGATACTAAAGCGCGGCGTTACGCGCGCTGCTTGTGAGCAAGGAGGAAGCGGACAAGCGGTAACATGTAAACGTCTTTATTGTAAGACTACACTGTAACACTGGAAATGCTCCGGGCTGGTCGCCCGGTGTATATCATGAGGCCACGCCTACCCCTCGGGTGTGGCCACCGCCCACTTGGTGCGTGGAATGATGTCACCACGCCAGTGGGCTTTTGTGTCCGCCACACGCGCCCCCCCAGAATTCCCGCGCACCTGGAGGGCCAGTTTGCGGGGCAGACGAATGACCCGGCCGAAGCGCCCCCTGGTGATCGGCGGCGTCCGGGGTGCAGGGATGCCAGGTGGGATGCCCCTGGCTGCCCCTGGGATGGGTGCAGGACCGGGGGGCGGCGTGGCGGCGTGGCTGGGCGGTGCCGGGGGTCCGCCCGCAGGAGGGCGGCCCCGACGTGGGGGTCGGGAGTCGTGGCGTCATTGAGACGGCGATAGTCCCCGCACGGTCGCCATCCCCCGCCGGGCTTCGGCACGATGTGCAGCGGCGACGCCCAAGCGCTCTCTGAGCGCCGAACGATGCCGAGTCGCTCCAGGGTAGCGAACGCCGCTTTTGCCACCGCCAGCTTCGTCGGCTCGAGGCGGCGTGCCCGGGCGTAGACCGGTGGCCCGACGGTGGGGATGTGATGGGCCACCCCGTGCTTGACGGCCCCCGCCGAGAAGGTGGGCCGCGTGAGGGCCGGGAAGCCGGCGAGGAGGCGGGTGAATGCGTCTGCTGCCGGAAGCGTACAGACCAACGTGGCCGGAACCGAATCGTTCGGCAAGCCGCTCGTTGAGCTGGGCAACGCACAAGCGAGCGAGCTGAACGTCTCGGCCTGGACAAGCCGTCTGCGCTTGACGTCGACCAGGAGCCCATTAGCGCACAGGAAGTCCGCGCCAAGCAGTGCCATGGGCACGTCGGCGGTGACGAACGTCCATCGGAAAACCTGCCCTCCAAACCGCAGAGAGAGGCAGCGTTTTCCGTACGTACGGATGGGCGTCCCGTTCGTGGCAAGCAGCGCGGGGCCCCCACCCGCGGCGTGCTTGTCTGACGTGCCGGCGGGAATGACACTCACCTGCGCTCCCGTGTCGCACAGGTAACGGCGCCCGGAGAAGGTGTCCATTATGAACAGCAGGCTGCTCGAACGGCCGGCGCTCATCGCCATTATTGAGCGCTGGCCCGGGCGTTTCCCGACCCGTTGAAGGAGCACGGCGGATGACACCGCCGAGCTTCGTGGCCGAACTTGGCGTGGAACCAGCACCAGGTAGTGGAGCTGGAGGAGCGCGGCTGGCTCCGCCAGGCCGGTGGAGTTGGCGGGTTTCCCCGCGGTGGCGGTTTTCGCCGCGGTGGTGGGCGGGGCGTGGCGGAGTTCACGAGGTGCGTATCAGCATGCTGCTGAACATCAGCGCGCTGTAGAAGCTGATGCTGTGGAACATGCTGCTGAACATCAGCGCGCTGTAGAAGCTGATGCTGTGGAACATGCTGCTGAGCATCAGCGTCGAGGGCCGTGACGGCCACGCCGACGCTCGCCCGCGTGTCCGAAGCGGCGAAGTACCTGTCCGCCTTGGCGGCCAATGCTCGGGGTTCCGTTAGCTCGGTCCCGGCCAACGCGAGGCGAACCTGCGCTGGAAGTTGGCGCCGGAAAAGCGCCCGGAATAGCGAACCGGGGGCTTCGTCGCCCAACAGTGACAGCATATGGTCCATTCGGACCGACGGGCGCGTCTCACCGAGCTCGGGGAGATCCAGGAGGCGGTCGGCCCGTGCGTCGTCCGTGAGGCCGAACGTGGCTAGGAGTAGCCGCTTGAGTGCCTTGTACTTGTGGCCGTCCGGTGGGTGGCGAAGGACGGACACAACTCGAGCGGCTGTGCCGGGCCCGAGGGAGGCGACGACATGGCAGTAGCGCAGGTCGTCGTTGGTGAGGCGCCGAAGCTGAAATTGGGCTTCGGCTTGAACGAACCAGACTTCGGCCTGGGCCTCCCAAAATTCGGGAAGTTTAATCGCCATTGCCTTGTCGTTGGCCATTGCAATGGCGTCGTGTTCAGAAGGATCGCTACGGCAGATCCAACATCGAGGGTCACCAGTAAAGCGCGGCGTTACGCGCGCTGCTTGTGAGCAAGGAGGAAGCGGACAAGCGGTAACATGTAAACGTCTTTATTGTAAGACTACACTGTAACACTGGAAATGCTCCGGGCTGGTCGCCTGGTGTATATCATGAGGCCACGCCTACCCCTCGGGCGTGGCCACCGCCCACTTGGTGCGTGGAATGATGTCACCACGCCAGTGGGCTTTTGTGTCCGCCACAATACCAAATACAAATCGAAAATGTACAGAATTATAATATATATCAGAAAAATGTTGAAATAACCAAATATAATAAAAATATAACCAAGTATGTTATTCAAGCATTGTGCATGAATGAAACTGGATGCACATGCAGAGATGCTGAAATATGCCTGTTCGGAAACACTGAGCAGCACAAACTAGACATAATAACGAGTCTTTCTGTGATGAATCCATGGTTTGTAATTTCGAACCATGGTTATGTATAAATCGCACGCCATTGTTTGTGCTGATAATAGCTATTATACCTGCCACGAACACCATAAGAATTACAAAATACACGACATTGTGTATGTAATGTATTTCAATATTATGTTGGAAAAAAAACAAAAAAACTTGCCTATACATATATATATATATATATATATATATATATATATATATATATATATATATATATATATATATATATATATACAGTCACATGAAAAAGTAAGTACACCCCATGTAAAGTTTGGACTTTTTCAACATATTTCAACATACAGCTAGTTGATCTTCATTTAAACAATATTGATAGATAAAGGTGATATAATATAACAAATATCATGAAACACTTACATTTTGTAGTCCATTGTATAATTTAAATAAACATAAATGCAAATTTCGCATGTGGAAAAAGTAAGTACACCCTTGGCTCCAATAAGTGGTATTGCCCCCTTTGGCAGAAACAACCTCAAGTAGGCGTTTTTTATTACTGCCTAACAGTCTCTGACATCGACTGGGAGAAATTTTTGCCCACTCCTCATG
>NC_136262.1:206212623-206277623 GCF_964187855.1 Myxine glutinosa | reverse complement strand
GTGCTTACGCACTGTACATCTAAAGCTTAGCAATACATCATTTACAAACATTTACGACTTTATTGTGGATAATTGAAAGTTCATTTACGTCCACAATTGTTATTTTATTAACACAGATTAATAAATATAATAGTTGGATAAAAATGTAATAGTTAGATAGAATGGTAAAGTGATAGAATGAATGAATTGATATATTTTATTCTTGTATATTGTATCAGCATCCTTATTAATAGCATTGTATAGTTGTAGATGAATAATCCATCATTACAGTCGGTAATCACCATTGTTATGAGACCCTAAGTGTTGTATATATTTATACCACTCATTCATACCACTCATTTAATGTCACACATTTCGCAGTTCTCGATATGGCATATATATATATATATATATATATCATTACAAATATATATACATACATATAATTCATATATATATATATATATATATATATATATATATATATATATATATATATATATATATATATATATAATATATATCATTACAAATATATATATATAACTGAATATATACATGTATATAAAATCGGCATTACAAATTCAATCAACCTGTTTAGAAAGCGTTCAGCACTGTGGAGTTTATGTGCAATAAAAAGTAAGAAACTACAAACAAATGTTATGAAGTGGGTTGTTTATTTGTCAAAACAACAACCGCTGTGTGAAATGGGTTGCTTTTGGCCTATGTGTCAAAACAACAAATGTTATGTTATGGTTTGTATTATCTGTTGAAACAACACAACAAAATGAAGTCACACGTGCATGTTCGCCCATGCGCACAATACACTCAATTCGTACGGAGAGTGCGACGAAAGCTCGGTCATCCAAAGTGCACACTCGGAGGCCATCTTAACTGCCGAAGCGATCGTGCGATCGATGACGCACACTCTCCGTGTGTCGCGCAGAAACATTTCAAGCTCGTTTCTCCTCGGGATTTCTTGTTGACAATAATGCGCAAGAACGCGATGCACAGCCGATTACGACTCTCCGCACACCCATTGCTATATCACCTCCACACCTCATGCCATTGCGTACTCAAAAGGCAAATGTCTTGTTTCATGGGAATGTAATTGTTAATGATTCTGCGAGTGACAAAACCAGTCCCTCCCCTGGAAAACTTGACAAGACTCCGCTCAAACATGGCGACGGTAGCGGCGCACTGTTCGATCAGTGCTGAGGAAACGCCATGTTATACCCAATGAGAGTTGCGCAATACCGACACGACCCACCAATCGTTTATTTCAGATCGACAATGGAAATGCAGGAGCATGCTGCGTTACAAGCTGCTTCGTGTCAAGAGGAGAAATGGAAACATAATAATGAATGCATGTGTGAGAGGCACTTTGATCTTACCTCGTACGAGGATTCTCCGACAGTAATCAGGATTGGCACTCGTATCCGAGTCCTTGCTGCAGTCTGGCGCCGAACCTTGGTCCGAGGAGTTGATCGTTCCGTAGGGAGGTTTCGAAGCTTGGGTCTCGGTCAGTTCGGCCCTTTCGGAACGCATCACGTCCTTCGCACTTTCTCCTTCCATGCCGAGGCCGAGATCAGCAACCGCACATGAGGCCCGGGAGCCTCGCTGGAGTCACCTTTTCAATCGGCCGGTTTATCTGACTCTTCACAGCTATTCTTGATTTCCCGTCTGCCAAGTCGCTATACCCCGAGAGCTCGCTGCTGCGAGGCTCAGGAGACGAACCAGAGAGCCTTCGTCGACTATGGCGATCATTTGAGGGAGGTGGTAATGAAAGCGGTGAAGTTCACGCATCCAAGTGCCTCCCGGTACACCCTTAGCCCCTGCACTCCGGTGGCGGCGACGAGGCTGCACAGTCGTTATAGCAGCTTTATTTTAGGCTAGGGCTCCAGGAGGCGTGGATTTGTACCGCTGGAGATCTCCAGTAAAAGGGTGGCACAGCACGCCACACTCTCGAAGCACAGAGCAAGGCACTCGCTCCTTCAAACAACCTCGCTCAACACCTATAGGTCTTTATATGGCACCGAAACATTGACGCGATTCAACATATCGTTGGCCTAAATAAAAATCTTAATTATTGAGGCGCAAATGTAAAATAAGACATCACCGATTGCATAGTCAAAGATTCGCAATTGCACAATCATGCTATCAAAAGACCGCCGAATGAAGTAAATACAATGAGTCAACGGAGACGCATTGCTTGGGAGGAGTCGGAGCACCACGGATCTACAGCTCCTGCTGATGGGGTCCGAGAGCGCTGGATCTCCTAGCCCTTCCTCTTACAGCTACTCCGGGCGTGATCCTTTGTGAACTGTAGCGGGGGGAGACCGGCAAAACGTCCATTGCCTAATTGGGATTATTACGTGCCCACTCTCGTCTTACGGCTGAATAGGGGTGGTGGAAGCATGGGAAGGGTGGGTGGAGTGAAAAAGGGAAGGTCACGTGCTTTGCCCACTCCCCCACCCCCCATTTGATGGACAGGCATCACACCCTAACGGACCGCTCCGGCGTCCCTACTACTGTCCGTCACTCAGGAAAGAACACGACACCTTCAAAACTTAATGCTTCGTCGTCTTTTCCATACACCTGAAAATTCTACTATTTTCACATTACCGCCGCGCCTTACATGGCAACCTGCGATCGGCTCTGTGAAGGTTCCAAAAGCGGAAAAATTATGGGATCGTTCAAACCGTGAGTTATGTGCATCCAGTATATACTTATATGCATACAGTTTGACCACAGCAATCCACTATGCAAGCACTTAAATCAATATATATATATATATATATATATATATATATATATATATATATATATATATATATATATATAGGATATGTCGTAATAGTAATCGTAGTAGTAGTAGTAGTAGTAGTAGTAGTAGTAGTAGCAGTAGCAGCAGCAGCAGTAGTAGCAGTAAATGGTTTTATTCAACCGATCATAAACTTTCAGACATAGTGCATGCCAGCTTCAGCATAATCGTACATTGTAATATAATTAAATTGCATACTAATTCACATGCTGAAAATAGGCATTATAACAAAAGACAGACAAAATCACAGACAGATTTGATAACTACAAATGAAAAATGTCAAACAATCTACATTTACATGTGACAGTGTGAACAATTTAAAAAAGGAAGAAGCATTAAACAGTTTGACGTCTACACATACTGAGGAATGACAAGGAATGCAAACAAATTTCATGATAAGATAACATGCAGGATAAACGAAAGAAGGGTAAATACAGCAAAAAGCAGGGGAAGGAATAAAGAATAGGTGCGTCAGAATCAGCAAAATATATTAAGATATACATGTAATTACTTTGTACTTTAAAATGTTAAAAGTGGACGTCATAAAAAAAAAAAAGTGAACACAATGAATATTATTTATTAAGAATCTCAAAAAAGTATGGTTTGGCACTGTTTTTGTACCTTTGGGTTTTACATGTGACTTGTGAGAGTTGAGATGAATTTCCAAGAGAGTATTGTGTCCTATCCTGCCTGAGGTCTGGAAGCCAATGTCTAAACTCATTAGATGTCAGCAACTGGCCTGCGAATCTCAGACAAATTTCGAACCTACGTTGTTTCAAGGGTGAAATATCACAAAACTAAAGGGCCTGATCATAATGAATGAATGATTGATTTGGAGAGCCCTTTTCTGAACCAGTTCCAGGTCCTTACTTTGGCGGATTGTGAGACCAGCATTCCAAACTGGAACAGCATACTCTAAAAGTGATCTAACATAGCCTTTGTAAATGGTAAGCAAATCTTCCACAGCTAAGTTAAACTTTTTCAGCATCTTCAACATAAACAACTTTCCATTTGCCCTGGTGACAATATTGCGAAAGTGAAGATTCCATTTCAAGATATATATACTATATATGTCATTATATGGATATATATATATATATACGTATATATATATATATATATATATATATATATATATATATATATATATATATATATATATATATATATATATATATATATATATATATATATATATATATATATATACACCACGCTACTTGTGGGTTCTGCGTATTCTCGGTTGATAAAATGCGACCTGTTTCTCTATTCATGGGAAAGTGTCCCGCATATTCGCGGGTTTTTTATATTCGCGGTCGTGTCCTGCGAAATCGCGGTTTTTTTTCTTATTTGCAACCGTGTTCCACGAATTCGCAGTTTTTCAGGGGCGAAAAAATTAAATTCACGAGCTGCTAGCTTGACACATTTATAAAACCGATCTTTCACCAGCCATGCACAAAGCAGGTGGACATACTCAAAAAAAACATCTTCCACGAGCCGCGAGCATGACGTGCTTCAACATTCACTGTTGTGTGCTCTGCCTTTTCATGGCCGTGAATTTTAGCCACACCACACTTTTAGCCACATCGCGGGATGTTCCACCAGCTGCATAACATGTCATCCCCGCAAGTAACTGTACAGAATGAAAATACTCCACAGTATATATTCGTGCAATTAGCTGTCTTCCTTTCCCACAATGAAAACGGCATGGCATGCATTCATGGATTTTCATCGACATCCGTGGGATTTGCCTCACCATTTCCGGGATTATCGCCGACATTCGCAGGATTTGCCTCGCCATTTCCGGGATTATCCCCGACATTCGCAGGATTTGCCTCGTCATTTGCAGAACTTTCATCAACCTTAGCGGATTACCATCGACATTCTCGGGATTTGCCTTGCCATTCGTGGTTTGGTCCTCTCCATTCGCTGATTTTCGCGACTCGGGAACCTATATCCCCTTTTTCCATTGAAACAATGCTCCGCTATTCTCGGTTTCAAGCAGGGTCCCTCGGTGTATGTGTGTGTGTGTGTGTGTGTGTGTGTGTGTGTGTGTGTGTGTGTGTGTGTGTGTGTGTGTATGTATGTATATGTATATATATATATATATATATATATATATATATATATATATATATATATGTGTGTGTGTGTGTATGTATATATATATATATATATATATATATATATATATATATATATATATATATATATATATATATATATACATATATATATATATATACATATGTTAGTATCGGTAATTTGGTTCTCCAACCTAATGAGCGAACGTCATGACGTCATCACCACGCATGTCTGCATTGCCTGCCAAGGTCCGGAGGAGCCATCCAGCAGTGCGTCATTATGGGTGTAAAATTCGGATACTGTCACAAGTGCATGCAAAACTCACACCCGACCTGGTTTCGCCCTTGTTGGGGCTTCATCAGGGCAACACAGTGAGCCTTCCATATACTTGTGACTTTGAAAACCTTTTGGTTATATATCAGTCATTATGCAACTTCATACCATTAGTGTGGAACTACCTAACGAACTCAATAACTAACTAACTAACTAACTAACTAACTAACTAACTAACTAACTAACTAACTAACTAACTAACTAACTAACTAACTAACTAACTAACTAACTAACTAACTAATCCCTGGTGTTGGCTTAGCAGTTAGGGTGCCGGCTTAGGATCTCCACGATCCTGGGTTCGAATCCTGGTTGGTCACTGAATTAACGCCAGGGGGGTTGACTCAGCCTGTCATCCTTCCGAGGTCGGCAAATTGAGTACCAGCTTGCTTGGGATGAATGATCCCGGTGTGTACCCTGGTTTAGAATAGGTACACCGTATCCCTGCGCATCGTAAGAGCATGACCAAGGGTTGGTGTCAGGAAGGGCATCTGGCCATAAAAACATTGCCTCAAACAGGGAACCATGATTGTCATGGGGCCCGCAAGGCTAACCCCCCGCTATAGTGGGGAAAAATGGCCTTAAAACGATCATTCATTCATTCATTCATATCATTAGTGTGGAACTGCCAGTAAGGTGTCCCATACAGCTTTTGCTGCACCTTACTGGGAGCGATAAGCACCGCCTGCCACACGGTATCATTTCGAACCTACATTAATACTTATTAGTTACTCCCAACCACATCCAGGTCGACTCCATATATATATATATATATATATATATATATATATATATATATATATATATATATATATATATATATACATATTGTATATATAAATACAAATATGAGTTGGAACAGTTTATTCGATGTTGCAGCTTCGTGAGAGTGTCAAAGTCTGAAGCCTCAGCATGGTGTCAGGTTTGTTTGTATCTTCTTTATTTATAAGACATCATATAGCTGTAAATGGACACTCGTTTTACGCTGCGCATGTTCGCATCACGTGCATCAAATTTCACCTCCCTGTGCCTTGTATTTATTGTTATTTTAAAGAAAACGCTTCTGTACACCACCGTTGAGGCTGGGTTTGCAAGCCACCGTCTACATTTCCAATAGAAGAGACATAATTACTCTTTTATGGAAAATGTTTTTCGAGTTTGTTTTATCCTCAAAAATATGCCGTAGTGAACACACATTCGTGTTAAAAGATTGGCCTTTAAAACCCGACTCAAATCGTACTTATGAAGTGGGACAGACATCAGTACAAACACAGAAACACAAAAACTGCCATTGTGTTTTAGCTGGTAGAATGCGTTATCGCTATTATCAATAATTTTAGGACTATCGATTTTTTTTTCTGAGAAACTTTCAGTTTTCTTTGGACTATATTTCTATTCTACATATACAAGGATTGATCAGTAAGTCCATGAGCACTCGCATACCAATAAGTAAGAGAGTATTGCAAGGGTGAGTGGCCATTGAAACATTTGTTTTTTACTAATTGAAAAAAGTGCTACATATAAAATTATGATAAAATCATTGGGCCAAATATGTAGATTATTTAAAGAAGTAATTCGTGTTCGCGAAACAAACCTTTCTCACGAAATCTCTTTTATGAGATTTGCTTTAAACCACCTGACGTTCTGGATTCTACATGCTGTATTATTATATTTGTTTGTTTGTTATCAAGTACTGTGAACAACCTTCGGCTGTGACTTACTCAAACCAGAGCCCTACGTTTCTCGACTCCAACATGACGATGGATTTGAAATCTGCGCCGTTTCTCATCCCCGACTAGACGATGGTTTTTTAATCTGCACAATTTCTCTCATGTGCACGTTGGGGTGCAGCGTCTTGGAGCATGCACTTTGACTATCTGTGATCGTATGTCTGCATAGCCATGTGTGTTGTAATACCTTTAGGATCAAATGATATTTCTAATGATTCTCTACATCTATCTCTCCTTCTCCCTCTTTCTTTCTCTGACTTTTTTCAAACCTCCATATGAAATGTGAAATCGTTGGACAGGTATAAGGTGTATAAGTAGGGGAGGGTGGGGGAAGTTGGAACATTTTTTTTTTAACGAAAACTCTTTATTACATAATATGCTTTTGCTTAGAAAAACAAAAGATATTCCACCACATACATATGCACATGTGCTACAATTATAACATATTGAGAAGTGCTAACTTTTGACAGTTACATGTGTATATCAAGTCATGAGTCACATGTCATGAATAATGTTCAACAACGATGAGTCCAACAGTCTAAACTTCAGTCACACGAAAATAATCATTAGTGTGTCTGAAGTTTATGTTGAGCCTTAAAACCATGAAATGAAATTATTCTCAGATAAATATGTTGATTAGAATTATTTTTGACACAACTACTCCGGGATGTAGGCAGCCAAGTCTACCAGAGAGAAGGTTGCGAGCAACGATTTGTTTCACCACTTTTGTGTAGGGTTGGCAATTTCATGACAATGTCTTTGTGGTCATGATGACAATCTTAAACTTTGGCAGGGTAAGGGAATAAAAATGTAGGATGCTCAACCTGTGCCCTGATATGGCTGTAGCGTCTGAAAAAATTGATCAGGTAAAGTATAGGACGTGGGGATTAGTTGGAACATGTTTCAACATGTCTCAAAATTTGGAACATGTTTCAACTAACCCCATGATTTCTGTTCCAACTAACCCCCGATGGTCATGTGACAATGTTATGTACAGTACACAGCACAGTGCTTTAGTTACAAGATCTAACTTCATACTGTGGCTTAGTACCTGTATAAATATATATATATATATATATATATATAATATACACATCTCCTATTACTCATATCAGATTTCTTGATACATTTAAATTCATGGCAAGTCCATTGGCTAACTTGGTTCAAAATCTAAAAGAGTTTCCATGTCTTTCAGAGTATTTTTTGAATTTCAGAGATTTCAGAATCTTCTACTGCCCATCAAATCTTCTACTGCAGACTGCCGAATGGATGAGAGAATGGGTTTCTCTCATCTCCTCTACCTGTTCAGGCTGGAGTTCCCCAAGGTAGTGTTCTGGGCCCTGTGCTTTTTCTGGTCTTCATCAATGATATCTCTGACTCTCTTGAAAATCCACTCTATCTCTTTGCTGACGACTCTACTCTCTGTCGCTCCATTCCTCATCCCTCAGATCGGAAGTCTGCAGCCTCCTCACTCTCTGCAGACCTGGACAAAATCACAGACTGGGCAAACAAATGGAACATGTCTTTCAATCCTGATAAATCTCACACTCTTACGATGTCTCTCCGAAAAGACCGACTGGAAAACCCTCCCATCCACTTTCTGAATAATCCTCTCCAAGAAGTTCTGTCACTCAAGCTTTTGGGTCTCACTATTTGCCATGATCTTTCCTGGGAAAACCACATTTCAAATCTGGCCTCCAAAGCCAGTCGCCGACTGGGCATCCTCCGTCATGCGAAGTCCTTCCTTGGCACACCTGAGCTCCTCACCACATACAAGGCTTTCATCCACAGCTCTATGGAATACTGCTCTCCCCTCTGGTCTGGTGCTCCTGCCTCACACCTAGCCCGTCTTCACGCTGTTGAAACCAAAGCGTTCAGAATCATTGGAATCTCCCGCGATGAAGCTAACTCCAAGGGTCTTTCACTCACTCACCGCAGGCAGGTTGGTGGTCTTTCCGTCTTCTACCGACTCCTCTCTGGCCTTGCCCCCCCAGCCCTCTCTGGGCTCTGTCCCCCAAATATTCCTACAGGTCACACAAGATCTGCCTGCAACCCTCTTATGGTTAAACTGCCAAAATCAAGACTTTCTGCTCACCTTCACTCCTTCATTCCTCTTTTCTCCCACCTCTGGAACAAACTCCCTCACTCTCTTCAATCCCACTCCACCCTCCAGGTCTTTAAAACAGCTGTTCACCACCATCTCTTATCCTCCCCCATCCAAAACCTTGATCTTTTCTACCCCCGCTAATTTCGGTCCCCTTGTGTTTTATACTTCTCCCACCCCCCCCCCCCCTTCCCACGCCTCCTGCCCCCAAGCCCTCTCCCTCCCACACTTCTCCCTGCTTTCAAATGTTGTGGTTGTGTGCTTCCCCTTCTCTCCCCATCTTGTCTTCCGCTCCCTCTTTTTGTATATTTTGTTTGTCTGGTTGATTTGTTTGTGAAATAAATGTTAGCTCTTTCACGAGCCTCAATTCAGTATACAAAATATATATATATATATATATATATGATATAAAAGGTACCGACCTTTATGGAACTACATCAAAAAGATAAAATAACTTTTCCTCAAAGAAAAATATTTACTCAGAATTTGAAAAATTCGTAGATACATTTGTCTTCAGAACAACTCCTTTCCTTTTGTATTAAAAACAATATGGCGGAAGGTTAACGTCATTATCTACCACAACATGGCGGCGCCCTCTAGACATCATCCTTGGTTTCTTTGAAAACTGCAATGTTTCAAATAACCCCACGTTGCAACTAGTCCCACCTTCCCCTACTTATATGGCAAAGTGTTCCTGTCTTAATAGAATCAATCTGTGGAGGCTTTATGAACAGAAATGGCGATGGCACTAAATTGTGGATGGGAGGGGGGTATTTTTGAATATACCACAATACATTGGTACATATTCGTACCTGCACCTTCACACATCCATAATGCTATCTCTTTCTCATATAAAACGAATGACGCCATAATACGTGGAACAACGTTGCACGTTATGCCGTGACGTAAGCCGTGAGCTCACGGGGAACTCTCAACACGATTTGTCTGTCACACGTCATTTTGGTGACACAGCAGCCATAGGTTTTTGACGATCTTTACACCGTAGCCTCTAAGGAAGGGTTTTTTAGGGGATTAAAAGGGTTTTGATTGCTATATAGTAAAACTAAAGAATGCAACTGCACAAGAATGCATAGAAAATGTAATAATTTGCATTTATAAGCTCCAATGAAGGCTGATCATTAAATTCGTGGTCTAAAATAAAATAAATGATCAGGGAAAGGGTTCCATAAATGTTGTTAAAGGGCTTTGTGTAAAAATTCCAGATTCGTTATTTTAGATGTCGGAAATTGAATTTTCATGTCTGATCACAGAATAATTGGTTGGTAGTACAGCCTAGAGGTATCTGCACTCGCCTCTGACTTGTCTGGTCAGGGTTTGAATTCTGACCTAGTTATAAACTGCCACCCTGGTGTTTCACGGGCAGGTCAAGGCATCAATGCGTGCACCGTCCATCGGATGGATGTTAAACTAGAGGATCCGTCTGCTTGTTGGTTGGTATACGTTAAAGATTCCACTGTGGTTTGTCGCAAAGGGTAGGTGAGATATCGTCGGCAACCTGAACAAATTACAAATTATTGGCCTAACGTAGCACAGCTGGGCACTGCATCAGTGGCATAGCCGTGCTCCCTGCAATGTATATGTACAGGCTCCTCCATTGTATTTTTACTACCCTGTCTTTTGTGTTAAATATAAATTTGAAGGGGGAAAAAAACCACCTTTAGAGGCCATTTTTCCTTGCAGAGCAGGGCTTGGCCTTTTTTGAAGCAATGTTTTACAGCCGGATGCCCTTCCTGCCGCCAACCCTATTGGTCGCCTCTTGCACACACGGGGAAATACCAGCAAGCTGGTACTCAATTTGCCGACCTTGAAAGGATGACAGGCTGAGTCAACCCCCCTGGCGTTAATTCAGCGATCGACCGGGATTACGAACCAAGGATCCTAGGATCCCAAGCCGGCACCCTACCCGCTAAGCCAACACCAGGATTAGAAATGTGAAGGGGAAAGATATAATCAAAATGTAGGTCTTCTCAACTAGGTGTATGTATATAAGTAGCTTGCTTCAATATTTGACAAATCAAATTGCATAAAAAAGGGAATGGCACTTATAATTGTCAAAAGCAAGTATGAAAAAGCATCAAATGTTTGACGTTTGTTCGAATAAATTGCTATGTAATGCGAGTTGGATGGAATCGATAGATCGATCGTCTCCTTCAGCTCCGATAAACCGACAGGCCTTTATGACGTCATCCAAATATACTCGTCATGGTTTAGTTTGCATTTTATTCCAAATACAAATTCTAAATTTATTACAACACGTGTTGCTTGAAGATGTCCAAACGGTACAGAATGAAATGAAAAAAACCCAAAACAATTATACCGTTACCATCGGTTCTTGCACAACGCATCACATGACTGGCTTTGCGAGAACAGAAACGTGGACAAAACTGCAGTTTTTAATTCTTAAAATGACAATTTCGTTAATTGTTTTCTTATTTTCCTCTGTTTTTCCAATAACGTTTGTGTGTGTGTCCGGTTTGATCAGCATTCTCATGATATCTTGCTCATGATATCTCAATCCAATTATGATTAACAGTATCTCTGAATGCAATGTCACGTAAATTAATAAAATGAGCCTTTATAGAGCCTTGACCCTTAAGGTTTGAGATTAATATCATAAGATTATTTTTTTAATAGAGTGTGTGGTACTGTTCATGCACTGTGATGACGATATCTAAATAAATAAATGAATAAATATATGCAGCTTAGGAATTGCCTTATGCTGATGTCTTGATTGCTGAGTCTGAGGAAGGACTTCATTTAACACTTGGAAAGAGGTTCTGGAGCCGAAGGGACTTCGAGTGAATCTGTCGAAAACCAAAGTCATGGTCTGTGACCAAAGCAAAGGAAATATTGCCAGCACTGGGAAATTCCCTTGTGTCATTAGTCAATCTGGAGTTGGCAGTAATTCTATCTTCTGCTCTACTTGCAACAAACGGATACACAACAGGTGTAGTGGAATTAAGAGCAGACTCAGAACAAATGTTAATTTTATCTGCAAGATAGGGAGGGTGAAAGCTCCCACACCCGTACATTGGTAGAGATGATTGTGTCAGATGACTTTTGTTTGGGTTGTGTTGATGAATTGTGTTATTTGGATGACTTTATTGGAGCTATTGCTGGAGCAAGATCGAGCTCCATTGCTAGAGTTAGGAGTGCCTGGATAAAGTTTGGAGAACTACTTCCTCGTCTGCCAGGTAGAAGTACTATATTCTTGAAAAAGAAAGGCCAGATATATATATATGGCTTATGTTAAGAATGTCATGTTGTATGGTAGAGAAACATGGCCAATGAAAGAGGAGGATGTTTTAAGACCGGATCGACTGAGATGTGAATGGTTAGATGGATGTGTGGGGTTTCCCTGAAAAATAGGAAATCCTCTTTGGAATCGAGCGAAAGACGCTCCCGGTGTGTATATATATATATTTATTGATATATATAGTGGTTTGGTCACTGTTTTGGGAAGGAACAGTGGGACTTTACTTTTGAACTTACACTTTTGGGAAGGAAGGAACCGACTGAGTTGGTTTGGCCAGGTTGAAAGGATGGATGACAACTCTTGCGTTAAAAGTGTACACACACCTCTATTAGGGTGGTCCAAAAAACATCGATCTCTCCGATTTTGATGCTCTACTGGATTATTGTTAGACATGGTCTAAAACATTCACCCACCAATTATTTTCTCTCAATTCCATCTAGAAACTCATACACACTTCAATTGAAATATGGCGTTTTTCACCAAATTTGGCTATTTTCGGCAAATATGGACAAAAGTTAAAATCATGTGACACAAATGTATTTATTACAGATTTCACATAATGTTACTAAAATGTGGCACAGGCATCAAGTAAATTATCTCATCTGAACCATTTCCATAAATATCTTGATAAAAGATATACGAACAATTGGATAGGACATGGCATTTCAAGTTCTAGATCTATGTTGATGTGTACGCATATAATGACATAAAAAGCATAGCATCTTGGAGTTAGTGTGATGTATGTGTGATGTGTGTATGAGTTTATAGATGACTCAGATGCAAAATATTTTTTGGGTGAATGATTTAGACCATTTCTAACAATAATCCAATAGAGCATCAAAATCCAGATAAAAAAGTGATTTTTTTGGCATTTTTGGACCACCCTAACCTCTATGTTGCTGGAAAGAGGGACAGAGGCAGACCAATATTAAGCTGGGACTCTGTTGTATCCAAGGACATGGAACTTCTTGGCCTGTCCAGAGGGGATGCTCAGCACCAAAACACATGGAGGCAAAATATTTAGCGGAAGAAGTAGATTGACTTATATTTTTATTACTCTGTGCACGTGAAGCAAAATGTGGAGTTGAAATGAATTGGTTAATTTGAGATCAATTGGTTCATGTCCGGTGTCTGTCTGTCTTATCAGTTTATGATCGAGGAACAACTTATTTAAATCGAATGTCATATTTTCAACATGAATCGGAACATGAATTGGAAGCCACATTTCTTGTTTTAATGTACACTGGTTCAAAATTTGTCTCGATCA
Organism: Myxine glutinosa; assembly: GCF_964187855.1. Lineage (NCBI taxonomy): Eukaryota > Metazoa > Chordata > Myxini > Myxiniformes > Myxinidae > Myxine > Myxine glutinosa. The sequence continues at coordinate 206,264,027 of NC_136262.1, read as the reverse complement.
CTCATGTATAGAGAGGAGTGAGATCATATGTTTACTCTGCTTCCTTGCCTGGCAGTCACACAAAATTGAAAATCATTCCAAACAGGAAACTTAATGTTTTTAATGACGACATAATGCACACACATACGTGTAGAAAATGGTGGTAAAAAATGGAATTTATTCATGTGACTTTTACAATCTTTATTTTATTTAAATTGATATATATATATATATATATATATATATATATATATATATATATATATATATATATATATATATATATATATCTTTACTAGCTTGGCGAGGCGAGCGCAGAGGAACAGGCTTATTTTAGCTGAGGATAATGACTGTACCTGAGTTGTTGTGTTCTCATGATTTACACCAATCATAATACAAACAATTATTTTGCACAAATTTATTTGTAGTGTTTGTGATATTACATTTTTATTAGCAATTTAGGTTGAAGATTTAAGTTGAAAAAAAAAACAATTAAAAAAAGAACACCTCAACACATACATAGGGGTAGGTGCAGAGTGGAAGTTTGGGACGATTACACCTCACCACCACATAATTTAAAACACCACACCACCACATAATTTAAAACACCTCACCCCCACCTAAGTTTAAAAACCTCACCACCAAGTAATTCAAAAGACCTCATCACCAACTAATTCAAAACACCTCACCACCACGTAATTAAAAACACCTCACCACCACGTAATTTTAAAAACCTCACCACCAAGTAATTCAAAACACCTCACCATCACGTAATTCAAAACACCTCACCACCACGTCATTTAAAAACACCTCACCACCACGTCATTTAAAAACACCTCACCACCACATAATTTAAAACACCACACCACCACATAATTTAAAACACCTCACCCCCACCTAAGTTTAAAAACCTCACCACCAAGTAATTCAAAAGACCTCATCACCAACTAATTCAAAACACCTCACCACCACGTAATTAAAAACACCTCACCACCAAGTAATTCAAAACACCTCACCATCACGTAATTCAAAACACCTCACCACCACGTAATTTTAAAAACCTCACCACCAAGTAATTCAAAACACCTCACCATCACGTAATTCAAAACACCTCACCACCACGTCATTTAAAAACACCTCACCACCACGTCATTTAAAAACACCTCACCACCATATAATTTAAAATACCTCACCACCACGTGATTCAAAACCACCACCACGTTATTAAAAACACTTCACAACCACGGAAACAAAAGTTTCAGGGAGTAGTTCAGTGACAACAGACACTGCCCAGATATGTAGATATATAGATAAATGACTGTACCTGAGTTGCTGTTTTGTCATGGTTTACACCAATCATAATTCAAACAATCATATTGCACAAATGTATTTGTCATATACGTGATATTACATTTCATAAACGATTGAAGTTGAAAAATGTTTTTTTCAAAAAAAATTACCCCCCCCCCCCCCAAAAAAAGAAAATTGGAAACTTTTTCAATAAAAAATACCCTTAGGACATACCGATGGGAGAGGTAGGTGCATACCAGAAGTTTGGTAGGATTTCACAAAAGTTTGAGGAAGTAGTTCAGTGACAAGACAACACAACAAAGGACAGACACTGCACAGATATATATACAACAGGCATTTTAAGGCCATTTTCCCTGCAAGAGTGGGGGTTAGCCTTGCGATCCCCATGACAATCTTCTCCATTTTGCCCTATTTTCTGCATCTCCAGTTGTTAACCCCCTTGCCCGCATTTCTTCTTCGACCATATTTAGCCAAGTCTTTCTCGGTCTTCCCCGTCCTCTACTTCCTTCTACATTCATTTCCATCACTCTTCTCAACCAGTCACTTTCATCCTTCCTCAACACATGACCAAACCATCTCAAACTGTTTCTCTTCACAGCATCCATCACAGGCTCTATTCCCATCATCTCTCGCAATTCATCATTTGTCTTCCTCTCCCTCAACTATACTCCGCACATCCACCGAACCATTCGCATTTCCACCCTTTCCAGCCTTCGTTGCTGCTCTACGTTCATTACCCATGTCCCGCTCCCATAAATCATAACACTTCTCACACATGCAGCATACACCTTTCCCTTCAGGGTCAACGACACTCCCCTCCTAGTCAGCACACCACTCAGTTCCCGAAACTTCTTCCATGCACATATCACTCCAGCAACCATTGCCGAGTCTGATCCACCTTCTCCATTCAGCATGTCTCCTCGGTAACAAAATGTTTTCACACCTTCCAGCTTCATGCCGTCTCCAAGATCAAACTCAACATTTCCTCCATCTGCAGCTCCCTCTGTGCACACATTACACTTGAATGTAGCTGCCACACTTTTTAATGACCCTCTCAAAACACTACATTTTTGATGAACCCACTCAGCGCACATTGTACATTGAATGGAATTCACTCCGACACCCTTCCTGCACACAGCACACGGCCACTTCCCAGTCCTTTCCACCTCACCACATGCTTTACCACTTGCCATCACCTTCGTCTTTCCTATATTCACCTTCAGACCTTTTGTCTCCATACATTCCTTCCACTTGTTCATCTTCTCCTTCAGTACATCCATACTTTCTGCAATCAACACTAGATCATCAGCAAACAACAACTCCCACGGAAAACCCTCCTTTACGTTCCGAGCCAGCACCTCCATCACAGCTACAAATAGTAGTGGACTTAGTACCAACCCCTGATGCACTCCCATCTTCACCTCAAACTCACCACTGTTCCCGTCCTTCATCCTTACAACTGTGCGCGCTCTTTTGTACATTGCCATCACTACTCTGATCAACCATTCCTCCACTCCTGACTTCCTCAATGCCCATGTCACTACTTCACGTGGGACCCGATTAAATGCTTTCTCCAGATCAACAAACCCAAGAAACAACTTCTTCCTCTTCTCCATGTATTTCTCCTGCAACTGCCTCAAAATAAAAAGCACGTCTGTCGTTCCTCTTCCTTGCATAAATCCAAACTGCATTTCGTCAATCTTCACTTTATTCCTTACCCTCCTCTGCAACACCCTTTCCAATACCTTCATTCCATGCTCCAATAACTTTATCGCTCGATACAAGCCACAGTCCAGAAGGTCACCTTTCCCCTTGTATAGAGAGAGGGACGAGGGTACTCAGTTCCCAATCCACTGGAATGCGGCCTTCTTTCACCACCAGATTACAGATCTCTGTCATGCTCTTCACACCCCAATTTCCCGCTGCTTTCAACATACCTCCCACAACTCCCGTCGGCCCTCCCGCTTTTCTACTCTTCATTGCTTTTGTCGCTTCCTCAACTTCCTTCTCGGTTATCTTTTCTGCCGGTCCTAAAACTGGGTTACTCTCTATGTTGCCATCCCATTCATTCTCTGCATTCAACAGTATTTCCATATATCTCTTCCATCTTCCTTTAATTCCATCTGGGTCCACAACGATTAAAGGAAGATGGAAGAGATATATGGAAATACTGTTGACTGCAGAGAATGAATGGGATGGCAACATAGAGAGTAACCCAGTTTTAGGACCGGCAGAGAAGATAACCGAGAAGGAAGTTGCCGGTTGTTGCACAGATATATACATTGCGTATCAAAAAAAAGGTAATCCGAATTCAAGGGGTTAATATGCAAAGGTTATTTAGTTTGACAATTTACATGTGGTTTACCAATTATGAGGAGATCCTCAGCTTTCCATTGATGCCTTTCATGCATCATTGGTGTCACGCATGACCGACATGTTCATTGAAAATGACAAGTTCAAATCGCCTTTTTACAAGTTTGGCTGATCGGTGCAAGACAGTTTTAAATGGACGCATTACTTGTCGACTGCCAGTCTGAGTGAGTCATTCAAAAGTCTAGAGACAGTCTGAGTCATTCAAAAGATGGTTCAACTTACGACTGAACAGCGGACCTTCGTGGTTCCAACCTTTCACCAAACTGGAAGTTTTCAGCGAACTCGTGATGCGTTCAGGGAATGTTTACCAGAACGGGAGCCTCCAGCAGCCAAAACCATCTGGGCGAATGTTAGAAAATACCAAGAGCATGGCACTAGCCTCAACCGCAACAAGGAGAATTCTGGTAGGAGGTGCACTGGGCGATCGGAAATGAACATTGCTGCAGTAAGGCAGCAAGTTTTGGAGCATCCTGGGGATACCAGCACAAGACGAAATGGGACAGGATTGCCTTTGGCAACATTCAACCGAATCACAAGAATGGACCTCCACCAACATCCATATCGGATTCACATCCGGCATCAACTTACGCCAGGGGATTTTGCCAAGATGCTGGTGCTTGCCAGATGGTTGATAGTACGTTGCGAAGCAGATGTCAATTTCCTGCAGTATCTCATTATCGGCGACGAAGCTGCGTTCGCCATAGACGGCAAGGTCAATACCCATAATGTTCTTGAATATGCACCGACAGGACAACCCCCGGAATTTAATTTTGACACTGAAGGAACTGCGCTCCAACGCGAGTCGAAATAATTGACGCGACCAAAGACGGAATTCGTCCGAGTTGCTTTATTGAAACAAAACAGCTCAGGTATTCTGACAAGCCCGTTTATCGGGCAGCAATATATATACACATTTATGTCGGGAAGTTTGCCCGGCAAAAGCTATACCGGGCATGCCCGGGTGTCAAGGGCGAGCCTTGGAAAGGCGAGTCTGGACCTGCCCGGGCGTGTTTGGCTGCGGCCTGGCAAGTCGAGGCTGGGCGTGCCCGGGCGCTCTGGACGAGCACTGGAAAGGCGATAGCGGGCATGCCCGGACGCTCTGGGCGAGCCCTGGAAAGGCGATAGCGGGCATGCCCGGACGCTCTGGGCGAGCCCTGGAAAGGCGATAGCGGGCATGCCCGGATGCTCTGGGCGACCCCTGGAAAGGCGAGAGCGGGCACGCCCGGGAAAGACGAGACCGGGCGTGCCCGGGAGGTTCGGGCGTGCCCGGGAACAGTGAGTCCGGGCATGCCCGGGAGAGGCGCGTCTGGCCGTGTTCTGGCCGGTGCAAGGCGATTGTGTGCATCCAGCGGTAACCGCTACAACACCAACATGAATCGACAAAAGTGGACTGTTTGGTTGGGACTTTGTGGAAGTGGTCAGGTGATCGGGCCATTTTTCTTTCAAAGGAATGTCAATGGTAACAGGTGTCTGCAGATGATCAATGATGAAGTTTTTTCCGCAGCTGGAGGAGAACTTTGATGGACAAGTTCGTGGTGTCTTCAGATATCTCTGGTGGGCCAAAGACAGGGCCCCAGCACATCGTCTTATCGCTGTCCGAGATCGACTGAGGGAACTCTTTGGAGACCGAGTCATCGCCCTCAACCATGCAGTGGAATGGCCGCCAAGATCACCTGACCTCACACCATGTGATTATTTCCTTTGGGGACATTTAAAGATCAAGGTGTTCGTAACTCCTCCCCGTGATCTTGACGAATTGCAGGGCCGTATTCGACATGAAGTGGATGCTTTGCGCAATGAAACGGCTATGGTGAGACGAGCAGTTCAGGGCATGCTCCGCCGCTGTGAGCTTTGTATTGAAAGGGGAGGTGGACATGTTGAAGGTGTGGGTGCATAAAGGCCAATCATTCCTGAGAAAAGTTCACATCTGACGTTCATTTTGCACCAATTATCCTGACTTGTATCGATTCGCCAAACTTGTAAAAATGCGATTTAAACTTGTCATTTTCAATGAACATGTACTCGGTCATGTGTGACAGCAATGATGCATGGAAGGTATCAATGGATAGCTGAGGATCTCCTCTTAATTAGTGAACCACATGTAAATTGTCAAAATAAATAACCTCTGCATATTAACCCCTTGTATTCGGATTACCTTTCTTTGATACGCACTGTATATAGATATATATATATAGTTGCACATATGTATATATATATATATATATATATATATATATATATATATATATATATATATATATATATATATATATATATATATATATATATACTTGAAGCCTGTAGTACACAAATCGCCTATCGTAATACTTTCAAAAACCTCCAGTCTTGTAGTACGTACTTAGATTTAAATATTAACGTTTCAATGGGGCGGTGTATAAGGGTGCTGTCAGAACTGTTCTGGACTACCTCTACAGCATTAAACTGTCGGAATTTTTAAAACCATCATTAAAATTATTATTTTATTAAGATTTAATTAACTCTGTGTATGGTGTTCTATGCACTCTCTAGTTACCGGTAGTGAGGTTATGTTTTCACCCATGTCTGCTTGTTTGTGTGCAGGATATCTCAAAGACATTGTGCACGAATTCACATGATATTTGTTGGTCAAGTTGGGTGTATGACAAGAATGAATTGATTCGATTTTTGGTGAAGATCCAGTTATGGATTCGGATGCTATATTTTTGAAGAGATTCTTCACCATTGTGAGATAGGGCCAAAAGAATATATAGCACAATATCTCCAAAAGTTGTGGACATATTCAGACGAAACATGGTGGACAGGTTGGGTTTTTGTATTCTATTTTATTTCTTGTTTTGAAAGTCGAGGCTCATGGAAGAGCTAACACATAAAAACACAAAAGCATAAACAGAACGAGGAACACTCATGAAACATAATTATAGAAGTGGAAGAAAAATGGGGAGAAAGAGGGAAGCACAACAATAGTGGAGAACAAGGACATTGGGAGATATGTGGAAGGGAGAGGGCTGGGGTGGGGTACATGGAATAAACAAGATGGAGACTAAAAGGAGTTTTAGGAAAGAAAACCTAATTTGAAAAATATGGATTTGGGTGTATTAATGGGGGTAGAAAACATGAAGGTTTTGGATGGAGGAAAATATGAGATGGTGGTGCACACAGCTGTTTTGAAGACCTGGATGGAAGAGTGGGATTGAAGAGAGTGTGGGAGTTTGTTCCAGAGGTGGGAAAAAAGAGAAATAAAAGAGTGTAGGTGAGCAGGGAGTCTTGATTTTGGCAGTTTCACCAGAAGAGGGTTGCGGGCAGATCTTGTGCATCCTGCAGGAATATTTTGGGGCCAGAGTACAGACAGAGCAGGGGGAGCAAGGCCGGAGAGGAGTTGGTAGAAGACAGAAAGACCACCAACTGGCCTGCGGTGAGAGAGTGAAAGGCCCTCAGAATCAGCTTCATCGCGGGAGATCCCAATGATTCCAAAATACATGGTTTCTACAGTGTGAAGCTGAACTAGGTGTGAGGCAGGACCAGCACAGAGGCGAGAGCAGTATTCCATCAAGCTGTGGATGAAAGCATTGTATGTGGTGAGGAGCTCAGTCATGCCAAGAAAGGACTTCACACGACAGAGGATGCCTAGTCGGCGACTGGCATTGAAGGCTGGCTTGGAAATCTGGTTTTCCCAGGAAACATCATGGTAGATCGTGACCCCCAAAAGCTTGAGTGGCAGAACTTTCTCGAGAGGATTGTAAAGAAAGTAGATGGGAGGGTTTCCAGACGGTTTTTTCAGAGAGACATAGTGAGAGTGTGAGATTTGTCAGGATTGAAAGACATGTTCCACTTGTTTGACCAGTTTGTGATTTTAACCAGGTCTGCAGAGAGTGAAGAGGCTGCTGCCTGCCGATCTGAGGGTTGAGGTAGGAGCGGAAGAGTGGAGTCATCAGCAAAAAGATAGAGAGGATTCTCCAGAGAGTCGGATAGATCATCGATGCAGACCAGAAAAATCACAGGGCCCAGAACACTGCCTTGTGGAACGCTCGCCCAGACAGGAAGAGGAGGTGGAGAGAATTCCATTTAGAGCCACACGTTGACTACGACAGGAGAGGAGGTCTGCGATCCATGCATGTAGATTTCCATGGATGCCATAAGAGGAGAGTTTGGAGAGCAAGGCAGGGTGCCACACCATATTGAAGGCACGAGATACGTTGAGGGAGACGGCGCTGATTTTCTGTTTGGCATTGAGGTCCTCCATCTATTGTTGAGACAGCAGAAGCAGCATGTCCATAGTAGAGTGGCCTAGTCTGAAACCAAATTGATGATTGGAGATAAAGCCATTGGAGAAGAGGAAGGATTTAATATCAGAAGCGATGATGGATTCAATAACCTTGCTGATGATTGGGAGCAGGCTGATTGGTCTGTCGTTGCAAGGATCTGTTTTTTCACCTTTTTGTGTAAAGTGGTAATGTTGGCTGATTTCCAAGCAGATGGCAGATAACCTTGAGCAAAAGAGAGGGTGAAGAGAACAGAGGGAGGGTGAGATAGAGTGGCAGAGCAGGATTTTAGGACCTGTGGGCTGATGTCGTCTGGTCCAGTTGCAGAATCAAAGTCGAGGTATGACAGAGTCCAGGAGCAGCTGGGTACGAATGGGTAAGGTGGGTACAGAGTTAGATGGGTTTGGAACACAAGGTTTTGAGGCAAGCACAGAGTTGAGCCATTCAGTTTTTTCATGTGCAGTGTCAGCTGTGTAGCCGTTTGAGGTAAGGGTGGGGATGGAAGGGGAACAAACACCAGAAACAGATTTGACCAGACACCACCAGTATTTGGAGGAGGGTGACAGGTTTGAGAGTTCAGTCTTGAGAGTAGAGAGATATTGTTTCCTGGCTCTCCTGAGGGTAGACACACTTGTTCTGAGCTTTATGAAAGGAAATGAGATTGCCTTACTAAACTAAACCCGATTTAAAGTATGTATGAAGCTGCAAATATTCACCGTTGTATCCCCACACCGTGACTGTGGGTTTATTTCCGTTTTTCCGGAAGTTACGGCCCAGCTCGGATGGCGCTGTGGTGAATCGGGCCTGTATCTGGAGAGTCAATAAACTTGTGCTACATTCGATTGTAGTCTGTCGAGATACCTTACATGGCGACGAGGATGGGATATCTAGACCATGACTTCTTTCAGCCATATCGATGAATTCGACCTTGATTACGGAGATTTTGACACGTATTCTGAGCGGTTTTTTTTCTACTTCGAGGCGATCGGCATCGCGACCGAAGCCCGGATGAAGGCTGTCTTCCTGTCCGATTGCGGGGGTGAGACGTTCACACTCGTTAAAAACCTGATTCGGCCTCGGACAATCCAGGAGCTCACGTATGCAGAGCTCAAGGCCGCTTTGAAGAAACATTGTAATCCATCTCCTTCAGTCATCCTCTGTCGGTTTAATTTTTACATGTGCAGACAGCATCATGGTCAGTCGATCGCAGACTTCATTGCATACCTCAAAAAAACTCACACATCTGTGTGAGTTTGGGGACACGATTGATGACATGCTCCGTGATTTGCTGGTGGTTGGCATGTCCGATGACCCCACTCGTAGACGCCTGCTTGCTGAGAGAAGACTGACGTTCCAAAATGCCAGAGACACCGCCATTTCCATGGAAAGTGCTGAACGCAACGCTACAAGCATCGGTGCCACTCGCTCGACTGGTACCAGCCCTGCTGTGAATCGGTTGGATCATGATCAGCCAAAACGTTGGAACAAGTCTTCTCGTCAGAAGCCAGTGCAGTCTCAAACACACAACAAATGTTTTCGGTGCAACGGAAAGCACCCTCCCGATAGGTTTTGGTTCAAAGATGCCACCTGCCATTTTTGTTCAAAAACTAGCCATATTGCTCCAGCTTGCATCACTCGCAAATCGGGAAAAGAGAAAGCTGCTGACAAGAAGATTCATCAATTTATCGGTTCGGAGGAACCTGAGCTTGACCAGGTGAGTTCTGTTTCCGACAACTCAGAATCGCATGACCTGTTTCGTATTGATTCTCACGATGAGTGGGACCCTCTTCTTGGCACTGTTGTCGTCAACAATCGACCATTGCAAATGCAGGTCGACACTGGTGTGGCCGTCTCGCTCATCAGCCATGCTGTTTTCACAAACCTGTGGAGTGATGCTGACCGACCCCATCTGAAACCTACTACCTATGAACTCTCCATCTATACAGGTGAGAAGATTGTTCCCTGCGGTACATGTGACGTCACGGTGGGCTACGATAACCGCAAGTTTCACCTACCCCTGATCCGTCATTCCTGGAAAGGGCCCTTCCTTACTCAGCAGGAACTGGTTGAGCATAATTCAACTGAAGTGGAAAAGCATTCATCAACTCCGGGCAGCCAACGTTTCTCCTACCGCAGCATACACACTCAAAAATGTGCTGGATACATACCCGGATGTCTTCAAGGATGAGCTTGGAACCTTGAAAGGACATACGGCTAAACTCAGTGTTGACCGGGATGCCAATCCTATATGCAGAGCTCGCCCAGTCCCTTTCGCCCTACGGGAGCGGATTGACAAGGAACTGGATCATCTTGAAAATCTGGGCATCATCGAGCAAATCCAGTATGCCGAATGGGTGGCGCCCATCGTTCCGGTCATAAAAATCGGACCAGTCCATCCGCATATGTGGAGATTATAAAATGACCGTGAACAAGTGTTCTTCATTGGGTAAATATCCAATCCCGAGGATCGAAGACCTCTATGCTCGTCTCATGGGAGGCAAGACTTTTACGAAACTCGATCTCAAATCCGCCTATCTACAGCTCCGCTTGGACGAGAATTTGAAACAGTATCTTACCATCAACACACATCGTGGGTTGTACAGGTACCACCGACTCAGTTTTGGAGTGAAATCTGCACCTGGAATTTATTAGCGTGTCATGGACAGTTTGTTTGCCGCCGAACGCAACGTCGTTTGTTACCAGGATGATATTCTGGTTACTGGTCGTATGGACGCGGAACATCGACAAAACCTGGATAGAGTTCTGAAGAGGATTTCGGACTCCGGCCTACGTTTGTGTCGAGACAAGTGCAAGTTTATGGTGCCATCAGTCACGTACCTGGGTCATACGATTGATGTCGAGGGTCTACACCCGACAGATGAGAAAGTCCGAGCTATCAAGGATGCTCCTGCTCCACGAGACGTAACCACATTGAAGTCATACCTCGGTTTGCTTCAATTCTATGGTCGTTACATCCCGAATGTGACCGACGTTTTGGGCCCCCTTTATCGGCTTTTGAGGAAAGGAGTTTTTTTTTTTTTTTTTTTTTTTGTATACTGAATCGAGGCTCGTGAAAGAGCTAACATTTACTTCACAAACAAATCGACCAGACTAACAAAATACACAAAAAGAGGGAGTGGAAGACAAGATGGGGAGGAAAGGGGAAGCACACAAACACAACATCCGAGAGCAGGGAGATGTGTGGAAGGGAGAGGGCCCGGGGGGAGGAGGCATGGGAAGGGGGGGGGGGGGGGGAGGGAGAAGTATAAAGCACAAGGACACCAAGAACTTCCAGGACAGAAGTTGGTATTTCAAAAAGTGGAATTGGGGTGAAATTAGTGGGGGTAGAAAAGATCAAGGTTTTGGATGGGGGAAGATAAGAGATGGTGGTGAACAGCTGTTTTAAAGACCTGGAGGGTGGAGTGGGATTGAAGGGAGTGGGGGAGTTTGTTCCAGAGGCGGGAGAAAAGGGGAATGAAAGAGTGAAGGTGAGCAGAGAGTCTTGATTTTGGCAGTTTAACCAAAAGAGGGTTGCAGGCAGATCTTGTGCGACCTGTAGGAATATTTGCGGGACAGAGCCCAGAGAGAGCTGGGGGGGCAAGGCCAGAGAGGAGTCGGTAGAAGACGGAAAGACCACCAACCTGCCTGCGGTGAGTGAGTGAGAGGCCCTTGGAGTTAGCTTCATCGCGTGAGATTCCAATGATTCTGAATGCTTTGGTTTCAACAGCGCGAAGGCGAGCTAGGTGTGAGGCAGGAGCACCAGCCCAGAGGGGAGAGCAGTATTCCATTGAGCTGCGGATGAAAGCCTTGTATGTGGTGAGGAGCTCAGGTGTGCCAAGGAAGGACTTCGCACGATGGAGGATGCCCAGTCGGCGACTGGCTTTGGAGGCCAGATTTGAAATGTGGTTTTTCCAGGAAAGATCATGGCAGATAGTGAGACCCAAAAGCTTGAGTGACAGAACTTCTTGAAGAGGATTATTCAGAAAGTGGATGGGAGGGTTGTCCAGTCGGTCTTTTCGGAGAGACATCGTAAGAGTGTGAGATTTGTCAGGATTGAAAGACATGTTCCACTTGTTTGCTCAGTCTGTGATTTTGTCAAGGTCTGCAGAGAGTGAGGAGGCTGCAGACTGCTGATCTGAGGGATGAAGAATGGAGCGACAGAGAGTAGAGTCGTCAGCAAAGAGATAGAGAGGATTTTCAAGAGAGTCAGAGAGATCATTGATGAAGACCAGAAAAAGCACAGGGCCCAGAACACTGCCTTGGGGAACTCCAGCCTGAACAGGAAGAGGAGATGAGAGAAACCCATTCAGGGCCACATGTTGACTACGACTAGAGAGGAAGTCCGCCAGCCATGCGTGGAGATTTCAATGGATACCAAAAGAGGAGAGTTTGGTGAGCAGAGCGGGGTGCCAGACCGTATCGAAGGCACGTGATATGTCAAGGGAGACTGCTCTAATTTCCTGTTTGGCATTGATGACCTCCATCCATTGTTGAGAAAGCAGAAGCAGCATGTCCAGAGTGGAGTGTCCAGGTCTGAAACCAAATTGATGATCAGAGATCAAGCCATTGGAGAAGAGGAAAGATTTCATATCTGAAGCAATGATGGATTCCATGACTTTGCTGATAATTGGGAGAAGGCTGATTGGTCTGTAGTTGCTGGGATCTGTTTTTGCACCTTTTTTGTGCATAGCGGTGATGTTGGCAGATTTCCAAGCAGATGGAAGATGACCTTGAGCAAAAGAGAGGGTGAAGAGAACAGAGAGAGGGAGTGAAAGAGCGGAAGAACATGATTTTAGGACCCGTGGGCTGATGCCGTCAGGTCCAGTTGCAGAATCAGAGTCGAGGGTTGACAGAAACTTTTCCACCTTGTCAGGAGGAAAGGACACAGAGTCCAGGAGCAGCTGGGTACGACTGGGTATGGTGGGTACAGAGAGGGATGGGTTTGGGACACAAGATTTAGAGGCAAACACAGAGTTGAGGCATTCAGCTTTTTCACGTGCGGAGTCAGCCGTGTGGCCATTTAAGGTGAGGGAGGGGATGGAGGGGGAACAAACACCAGAAACAGATTTTACCAGATGCCACCAGGATTTGGAAGAGGGAGACAGATAAGAGAGTTCGGTCCTGAGGACGGAGAGATATTGTTTCCTGGCCCTCCTGAGGGTGGACACACACTTGTTTCGGGCTTTGTGAAAGGAAATGAGATTTCCTTCCGTTGGATTTGCTTTCCAGGAGACGAAAGCAAGTTGTTTCTGGGCAATAGCCTCACCACAAGATTCCGTGTACCATGGACGGGAGGAAGGGTATGACAACTGAAGACGAGAAGGGATAAATCTGTGCATGAGAGAGAGCAATTTACTTTGGAAGAATTCCCAGGATGAGTTGATGTCAGAGGCAGTAGAGATGGGAGACCAGTCCAGATGATTGCTGGCTGCTTGAAGACCGTGCCAGTTGGCCTGAGTGAAATGCCAGACTCGTCGACGCTGAGGAGGCTCTCTGAAAATGGTCAGAGAGATGTCCACTTTAACAAGCACATGATCAGAAGAGCCGATTGGAGCAGAAGAAGAGCAGCAGACATTTTCAGGGAAGTTAGTCATAACCAAGTCCAGAAGAGAAGATTCTCCGTTGACTGAGATCCGGGTTGGGAAATTGACAGATTGTGTCAGTCCCAGTGAGTCACAGAAGTCCTTTGCTGAAGAGCCATGGCTGGTGAGAGAGGTACCCACCCCCAGCCAACTGGCATGGTGACAGTTGAAATCACCACATATGAGGAAGAGAGAGTTGGGATGGGTAGATAGAAGTTGGTCCATATTATCAGACAGCGAGATGTAGATGGAGTCATCCCTGTTTGGTGGACGGTACAACACGCATATGAACAAAAGGTGGGAGCGAAAGGGAAGCCGTAGCCAAAGGTATTCCTGGGGGTGAGGTGGAGAGAGGGCAGTGCAGGGCGAGTGAGGAAGAGAGTTTTTTATAAAGATAGCAACCCCACCTCCAGGACGAGGCTCAGGTCTGTCATACCGGAGGAGGGAGTAACTTGGGAGAGATACCAAGGAATCAGAGACATCATGAAGGAGGAAGGTTTCTGTTAAGCAGATCACGTCTGGTTTGTCAGAAGCAACCTGTATGGAGAGATCGGTTAAGTTTGAGCGAAGGCCCCGGATGTTTGAGGTCCATACTATTAAGGAAGAGGAAGGGGGAGCATCGGATACAGAACAGGGGGGGGGAGAGCGGTAGGGCAGGATGTGGAAGAGGAGGAAGAGGTAGGGAGAGCTGTTGCAGGTGTGTCAGAGATTACAGAATAGCTTGGAGAAAGGGAAGAATGGGGCGGACAAAAGGTTTGATGGTGTTTGGGTGAGGCGCAGTGAGGTGTTATTTGAGGAGGGGGAAGAGTGAGGCAGAAGGTTGAGGAAGATGAAGGTGAAAGTTGGAAGGGGGAAGAAGCGGGGAGGACGCTTTGAGGAGGAGGGGTGAGAGGGGAGTCTAGGAGGGGAGGAGTGAGGGAGAGTCTCGGAGGGGAGGGGTGTGGGGGGAGTTTAGGAGGGATGGGGCAGGGGGGGAGATTTGAATGGGATGGGTGTTTGGGAAGATTTGGGGGGGAGGGGCAAGGGGGAAGATTTGACAGAGATGGGTGATGGGGAAGATTTGGAGGGGAGGGGTGTGATTGGATTTTGAAAAGTGTACGATTTATGGGAAACGAACATTTATTGCAAAATGAGTTTCTTGAGACATTCGAGTCAAAAATACGTTTGAGGACGCTGAAGGATGGGTGGAGTTCTGGAGAGTTTAGGGAATGAATGAAAGATGCACTGTAAGAGATGGAATTTTTTTTTTGAATGAATAGAATTGGTGAGCAAGTCGAAAGCATCCTTTTATAGAAGAAGTAGAAAAAAGTGTTATAGAATATGACATAATAATAAAGTTCTTCAGGGGACAGATGAAACATGTATTAACAACTTGATCACGTGATCTCGAACAACGTGGTCGAAGAACGAAAGAACAAATAACGAAGAACGAAAGAGCAAAAGAACGAAGAACGAAAGAACAAATAAGAACGCACAAGCGGATAAGAGCAGGGAAGGAAAAAAAATTTTTGGTTTTTTTTTGAGATTTTAAAACAAGGGAGTATGGGTGAAAAGACCGTGAAAAACAGAGACCGAAAGTAGTTGCAGCGCGATCGAAGAACCGCTGAGACAAAAAACAAAAGCCTCAAGCCAAGGTCTGAGGACACGGTAGCCTACTAGTACTACACTAGGCCTCAGAATACACGATACGAAAAAACCGACGATTCTGTACACAGGTATGAAAAACCAACACCGAGAAACCTATTAAAGTCACCCCAATAGGTACATGCACCGAAAGAAAGATAAAGATACGACAAAAACACAAATGTGAAAGATCACTTCGCTTCGAAAGCGTGAGCGCATGGAACAGCTTCGAAAAGACATGACCTCGCCGTGATCTCGCCAAGACGTGGTTTACAGTCTCCTGGAGCTGGGGATCCACTGAACAATCAGCATTCCAGACCTCTAAGGATCTGCTCAAATCGTCCAATGTTCTCGTTCATTTTGATCCAGAGAAGGCTCTTGTGCTGACATGCGATGCCGGGCGGTATGGAGTGGGGAGTGTATTATCACACGTGATGCCTGATGGTATGGAAAGACCTGTTGCATTTGTATCAATAACGTTGTCTCCGGCAGAGAAGAACTATTCCCAACTTGACAAGGAAGGATTGGGAATCGTTTTCGGCGTCAGCAAATTTCGCCAGTACCTTCTTGGACATCATTTCACGATTCGCACTGATCACAAGCCGCTGATCAGTCTGTTTGGTCCTACTAAGGCGACGTCTGACACACGACCGCCCAGGATCATCTGATTGTCCCTGTTTATTGCTGCTTATGACTACACCATATGTTATAAGCCCGGTTCGTCTATCACAAATGCAGATGCCATGAGTCGGTTACCCCTTCCAGAATCCGTTGATGATTCGCCTACACCAGGACCCATTATCGCACTGATGGATCATCTGGACGATTGTGCTGTCGATTCCGGCCAGATCCGCACTCATACCTCGACGAGAACCCGTTCTGTCCAGAACTGTCCAGGCTGTACAGCTTGGATGGCATTTGTTACCTGTAGTCAGGGCCCTTAGGGATATTTTGGGGCCGTTTGGTTCAAATTCTTCCAAAAGCACCAAATTTGGCCCAGATGTTGCCCATGCCATACTCTTTCGATTTTTGACGGGCACCAAGACGGGCGCCCCCCCCGGGGGCCCCATATTAGCGAAATACTAAATGGCCGCCACCCGGATTAGAGGAAAATCAGTTAAATAACCAAAAGGGTTGGAATCATGTATGATACCACTTTTCAGGGGTTTTAGAGGTCGAGGAATCCAATTATGATGTTATTTTGATGATTCGAGGTCAAGGTCAACCCTCAAGGTCATCTTAAAGGTCATTTTTGAGTCAAACATGTCGGTTTTTGAGTTTTTTGTCAAGATTTACGTGAGGTTCACCATTTTATGTTTCTGGGTTGGGTAATCGAACTCTGACCTTATTTTTGACAATTAGAGGAAATATTTACATGTCTATTTCCAAATTTTCAGGCATATGCAGCTCATCAGTCTAATTACAAAGGTACGGATTTTGATGTTTTATGAACTGCATGCCAAATCCTTGTGTTTAATTTTTGTGCGATCATGATCCGGGTTCATGTATACATGATTGTATACATGTCATAAATATGACATCATAGTCCATGTGACCTGGCGGCCATATTGGATTTTATGAAAACCTTAAAAATGGATCCCTGCCTTCATTTTTCGATCAATTCATTTTGAACTTTGACCACTTATAGTACGCCATGTGATTGGATGCATATCCTAATTATGACATCATAGGTCAGGTGACATGGTGGGATGGACCGGTATGGTCCCTGGATCATACTGCCCTTGGCGCCCGTCAAAAATCGAAAGAGTATGGCATGGGCAACATTTGCGCCAAATTTGATGCTTTTGGAAGAATTTGAACCAAAATATCCCTAAGGGCCCTGACTACTGAGGGTGACCCAGCTTTTGCGGCTTTTAAAGCACGTAAAAACGAACTCAGCGTCTGGTTGCCTACTCTGGGGATGTCGTGATCCCGGAAAATCTGCGTTCCAGCGTCATGGATGAAATCCATGACTGTCACCCCGGATTGTGAAGATGAAGTCACTCGCTAGAAACTATGTGTGGTGGCCGAATCTTGATGCTGATATCGAACATCATGTTCGACATTGTTACCCCTGCCAGAGCACCCGGAATACACCGGCGAAAGCGCCACTGCATCCCTGGGAATGGCCCAGCGAACCGTGGCATCGCCTCCATCTCGATTATGCCGGGCCTATTAACGGCAGCATGATTCTAATAATTACGGACGCGCACACAAATGGATCGATGCCTATGTGACTTGTGGTACTACATCAGCCATTGTCATCGAAAAACTCAGACGCTGTTTTGCCACTCACGGTCTGCCCAGGATGATCGTGAGTGATCACGGTTCGTGTTTTTCCAGTTCCGAGTTTGCCGAGTTCACACGTCGGAACGGCATCAAACATAAGTTTGTCAGCCCACATCACAAGGCTTCAAATGGCTTGGCTGAACAATCCGTGGGAATCATCAAATCCGGATTGCAGAAACTTCAGGAGGGAAACCTGGAAACTAAAGCTTTCTCGTCTCCTGTTCAAATACCGCATCACACCACAATCAACAACCGGTGCAGCTCCGTCTGAGTTATTGATGAAACGACACTTGAGATCGACACTTGACAATCTCAAACCAGACATATCATCAAATGTTTATCAGAGCCAGCTTAATCAAAAGTTGGTGCACGATAAGTCGTCCAACAGTCACTGTATCAACACCGGAGATCCAGTGTTTGCCCGAAATTTTGGTGCAGGTGCGACGTGGCTACCAGGGGACATCATCGAGAAGCCAGGTCCACTGTCCTGCGTGATTCGCCTGCAGGACGGCCGTGAAATTCGTCGACATCAGGACCACATAACCGACCGTCACTGTCAGTCGATAGAGCCTGCAGCATCGTCACAGTCAGAACAACAGTTCGACCCGCCACTGCCGGAGATCGTTGTGGCCGCTACAGCCGGCTCGGATGCCCCGAAAACCTCTGCGAACGCTACACCCTTCGTGGAGACTAAAGGAATCACCTCGGACTCTGTATCCACTGGTACACCGCGACGCTCAATGTTTGAGAGAAAAGCACCTGAACGTTTGAATCTTTGAACATGTTCTATTTTCACGTTGACACATGTTCTATTTTCACGTTGACACATGTTCTATTTTCACGTTGACACACGTTCTATTTTCACGATGACATATGTTCTATTTTCACGTTGACACATGTTCTATTTTCACGATGACACACATTCTATTCTCACGGTGACACATGTTCTATTTTCATGTATTTTCATTTTTCTCATAATCGTTTGCACACATATTTTCACATGTTTTGGAAATGTTGCTTTTGAAATCTCAATTTTGGAAGTCTAGCACGTATTGCTCTTGGTAATTTTGGACTTAAAGGGGAGGATGTCATGTATGAAGCTGCAAATATTCACCGTTGTATCCCTACACCGTGACCGCGGGTTTATTTCCGTTTTTCCGGAAGTTACGGCCCAGCTCAGATGGCACTGCGGTGAAGGAAATAAACCCGCGGTCACGGTGTAGGGATACAATGGTGAATATTTGCAGCTTCATAAATGACACTTACATTGGATTTTCCTTTCAGTTGGCGAAAGCAAGCTTTTTCAGGGCAACTTCCTCACCACAAGATTCCGTGTACCATGGACAGGAGGAAGGGTATGACAACTGAAGACGAGATGGGATAAATCTGTCCATGAGAGAGAGCAAATTTCTTTGTAAGAATTCCCAGGATGAATTTATGTCAGAGACAGTAGAGATGGGAGACCAGTCCAGATACTTGATGGCTGCTTGCAGACCATGCCAGTCAGTCTGAGTGAAATGCTAGACATGTCGATGCTGAGGAGGCTCTCTGAGAACAGCCAGAGAGATGTCCACTTTAACGAGCAAATGATCAGATGAACCGATTGGAGCAGAAGAGGAGCAGCAGACATTTGCAGGGAAGTTAGTCAAACCAAATCCAGAAGAGATGATGTACCATTGACTGAGATCCAGGTCGGGAAGTTGACAGATTGTGTCAGTCCCAATGAGCCGCAGAAGTCCTTTGCTGAGGTGCCATGGCTGGTGCGAGAGGAACCCACACCCAGCCAGCCGACACAATGACAATTTAAATCACGACATATGAAGAAGAGAGAGTTGGGATGAGTGGATAGAAGTTGGTCCGTGCTGGCAGACAAGAATGTGTAAATGGAGGTGGATGGAACAACATCCATATAAACAAATGGTGGGAGTGGATGGGGAAGCCGCAGCAGAGGTACTCATGGGGTTTAGGAGGTGAAATAGCAGTGCATGGAGAGTGAGGAAGAGGGTTTTTGATAAAGAGAGCATCCACCACCAGGATGAGGCTCAGGTCTGTCAAACCGGAGGAGGGAGTAACCAGGGAGGGAAACCAAGGCGTCAGAGACGTCTTGAAGGAGAAGGTTTCTGTTTCGCAGATTAAGTCTGGTTTCTGAGAATCAACCTGTATAGAGAGATTGGTTAGGTTTGAGCGAAGGCCCTGGATGTTTGAGGTGCATACTGATAAGGAAGAATGAGGGAGCATGGGATATAGGAGAGGGGAGAGGAGGTGCAGTGTAAGATGAGTGAGAGGAGGAGGTAGGGAGAACAGTTGACAGTGTCTCAGAGATTGCAGAAGAGTAAGGAAAGAGGGCAGGATGAGGAGCACATGAGGCTAGATGGTGATGGGATGAGGCACAGTGGGAAGTAATATGAGGGGAGGGGAGACTCTAATATTTAACAACACAAGATTCTCTAACACAACAGAAGAAGCATGATACCTATTCAGATCTACCTAAGTCTATATATTCCCCTACCCCAAAATTCATAACAATATATTGTTACGGATCTCAGAGTACGGCGCTCCCCTTACCGAGGGGGGGTTAATCCCCTTGTCTATTAAGCTGGCCGTCTCCGGTACTGGAGCTATGACGTCACTTCTGGTCAGCGCTGAATAGGGTGGTAGGCCAATTGTTCCTATTACCTAATTACCAGCGCCTTCCGGTAAGCGAGGAAATGAGCCCCGCCCAAGCCGCGGCTGTAATGGACACGCCGAGCGAAGCGAGCCACGACTCAGGCCGTTAACAAAAGGACTAAACCCGATTTAAAGCGGTTGGCCAAATCGTGCCACAGGTACTCAATGGGGAAAAGACTAAAGCGACCGGATGAGAGGGACCAAAGAATAAGAAGGGTGAAGGAAGAACAAATATGATTTATTACTATCTAAAAGAGGAAACGAAAGAAGGGAATATACAAGAAGAGGAAATAAAAGGACATAGGGCAACCTTATACACTCTTATATAACATGCCCAGGACAAACAGACAGACTCACACGAAAGGTAGCTGGTAGGGGAGGAAGGTCCAGGCAGATGGTTCCAGGCTCCGGGTCTGCCACGAAGAATGGCAGGCAGCTGGCGCGTTGGCGCGCGACCGGACCTTACAAATGCGAGGGGCTGGAATGCGCGTACGTATAGCGTGCCGAACGCTCTCAAAACCACGGCGGTGCGTGTCAAAACCGATCGTCCCAAGCGACCCTCCGCGCAATGTTCTTATATTCGCCGCCTCTGCGCTGTTCTCTCACATTGGACGATCTTTTGCCGATCTTCTCTCCTCGCATCTGCCGATCTCCCCCGCATCTGCTCTCTGCGTGAAAGGGCTTTGCGCTCACGCTTTTATTGCAAGCTTTGCGTATCAAGCCGCGTCCGCTTCGCTCCGCCTACCGGTGAACACACCTCGGCGGTTCACACCTCGGCGTGACCGCCGTGACCTCGGCGGTCACGAGGGTTCATTGGTACCTCCCCTCATGACGCGTTGATGGTGCCACGCCTATGTTCCTGGCCGCTCCTCCCTTTTTCTCCAACTTGACCGCGTGCGTAATGGCGGCGGGCAGGAACAAACCAAAAGGGCAGCGACGACGGCAATACGGCAACTGGCACTTTGGAGAGAGAGAGAGAATGGGGATAATTGAAGGGGCCTAGGTTATTTGATTAATACAATGCAGAGTCAAACTATTGGAAACAGATCCTTACCTGAAACATAGACTAATGAAATAACTAAAGAAGATCCTATGGTGTCCTACGTGTTGTACATGGCAACATGTACAACACGCAATGTTCTTATATTCGCCGCCTCTGCGCTGTTCTCTCACATTGGACGATCTTTTGTGGATCTTCTCTCCTCGCATCTGCCGATCTCCCCCGCATCTGCTCTCTGCGTGAAAGGGCTTTGCGCTCGCGCTTTTATTGCAAGCTTTGCGTATCAAGCCGCGTCCGCTTCGCTCCGCCTACCGGTGAACACACCTCGGCCCGGATTGGTCACGAGGGTTCGTTGGTACCTCCCCTCGTGATGCGTTGATGGGGCGACGCCTATGTTCCTGGCCGCTCCTCCCTTTTTCTCCAACTTGACCGCGTGCGTAATGGCCGCGGGCAGGATCAAACCAAAAGGGCAGCGACGATGGCAATACGGCAACTGGCACTTTGGAGAGAGAGAGAGATTGGGGATAATTGAAGGGGCCTAGGTTATTTGATTAATACAACGCAGAGTCAAACTATTGGAAACAGATCCTTACCTGAAACATAGACTAATGAAATAACTAAAGAAGATCCTATGGTGTCCTACGTGTTGTACATGGCCTAACTAGGGTGCGACCGTTGACCTTTACACCAACATGGGAGTATTTACAGGGGATTATTTATGAGGGAACATTTACCAAAATTTACTAGTGAAGGGTTCTCAAAACCACAACACTGCACCCTCATTACCTCCAGGGCCGTCCCGACCCGAAAGAATTGTACCTTAGTGTGACACTCAGGTGTGGTAACCCTCTACAATTAACTTCACCCTGAGTGCGACATTTTAAAAACTACTAAGTATGTCCCGCCTGCTGCATTGCATTTTATCTAACAGATTCATGCCCACAGGATAACCGAATCGCGGAATTAATTCGCAAGCTAAACATTGACGGTGGGGAGCATTATTTACAAAGACACTATTTGGTATTTACAAACGCGAACCCAGGACCTGTCTTTTGGAAAACAAAAGAAGATGTTTTGAGAAGAGGAAAGGCATAGACTGCACTGCACCGATACCACCAGCACCAATAAACACCAAAAGCACCAAAGCACCAAAATGCCAAAATGCACAGTCAGCACCATCCAGTGCACAGGCATCACATTCCAAATAATAATGAAGGATGACGTCTTCTCTTCTCTGCCGATGTTTCTGGGCGACTTCTTGCTTGCTGCCTAGTTGGTACTAAAAGGGCACAAAATGCGTCCACTTTTTAATTATGGCCAGCAGGGGCCAACTAAGGTGGTCCACCTGCATGGCTTAGGTACCACCGTGACCGTGGTCCGCAAGCAAGATTCCCAGCAGCGATGCCAGGGCCCAAAACGTGGAGTCCATGATTGGTGCTCGGCCACAGACATGTGGTCCATATGGTGGTGCTCGGCCACAACAACGTGCGGTCCATAAGTGTGGTACCAGTCCAGGCAGGCAGCAGCGAGGATGCGGCCACACAACTGCGGGCACCTGCACACTTTCCCCTCAGCACACAAAGTACCACGGTTCATGAGTGTGGAAGGAAGACAAAGCAGGGTTAGCGGGGTGCAAGGGCGCAAGGGTACACATCAACACAAGGTAATGCAGAGGTGAGGTGCGCAGGAGAGTGAGCGGAGAAAGCTCGTCCCTACCGTACGTCCCCCCCCCCCCCCCTGTCACCTAATCTACCCTTGCCCCTTACCCCGTATTTACACAATTTTACAAATCCGTCGCTAATGTCTTGTCTTCCCCATATCTCCCCTAATCCAAATTCGTTAGCAATCCCTCAAACCAAATTTGCCATTAAGCCCAATCAATCCCTCATAAGGAGGAAGAGATGGAATCACAAGCACAATGTCACCCCCACATCATGATGCGTCTTACATACCAGACATTTGCAAAAAAAAAAACCGTGGTGTGGAGTCCTGACACCCTGGTGAGTGGCTGTAGATGGTGCGAAGAGATTTCAATCCTAACTATACTCTAAATGACTTTAACACACTTACTCTACCCTGGGTCTTTCCCTGCCAATCCATTGGCCATCTTACACTATGTGGTTCTAAGAACCGAACTCCCTTTGACCAAACTGTGGTGCTCACCAATTTGGGGTCTCACTCCCCCGATTCTACTCCCTGTGCCCTCGCAAAATTTCCGGGCTGGGTCGTGTGGCGCTCCCAGCAGGTCCGCTCACCTACACACCTCCGCCACTGCAGTTGTCTCCGAGCTTACCTGCTCCTTACCCTAACCTACCTGGGGAAGGCCTTCTGGCGCTCTCACCCCACTACCGCCCTCTCTGGCGTCGGGCTACCCGGGTCCGTCCTCTGGATCCTCGGGCACCATTGAACAACTCTACTGGCTCCCAGAGCCTACCTGCGGCCTCACCTGGCCGACATACTAACAGTGGCAGAGTGCCCATTTAATCTTTATCACTAACAGGCCACACGCCCAGCCATTCCACTTTACTCATGCACCAATCACAACACTCCTTTACTACTACACGCACCACAGATGTCAATCTCAACCACAATTTACCTACTCCCTTTCCCTACTTTTAAACTACCCTCCCCGGGTAGTCGTGAAGGGGTCCATCTTCCCCATCCACCCTTTCGCACCAACCACTCCACGCCACGTATTCCACACTACTCACTCCACACCATCCATTCCATACTCCATTTATTCCACACTCCATACCATTCATTTCATCCAACCATTCATTCCATACCATCTATTCCATGCAACCACTCTCCATTCACCTGTATTCCACTTGCACACCTGTGCTCACACACCTGGTGGCACTTGCACCCTCCTTCCCTCCAGGCGCATTCATTCAATACAACGCACAATCACACCTTTCACAATACTCTGCTCAATACACTTTCTGCACACACACTGCATCATCTGATCTAACTACTCCCTTCTGAAACTCGCGCTCCCCGTCTTCCCTTATACTAAGCGCTCCCACGTCGTTATAATCCAACTACCCTCTCTACGTCCCCTCCTACCTGTACCATGTTACTACTTAAATCTACAGTTACCTACTGTCATTTCTAAACGCTAACATTATAACCTAACCCTCCCGGCCTAGTTTACACAGCCAATCCCCATAAACTATAGCTCCTTTGCCCACACTTATGAGGGATGGTAGATTTACAATCCCTCTACATCGGACATCCCTCACTATCACCCCCAGTCCTCTGGCACTATGAGCCCACCTCACAAGAGGTACTGGGTCCTGCCTCGGCATATAAAGCCGAGGCAATCCACGAGGGCGCCTGCTCACCGGTGTAGGGTCTTATCCGGTCGGCATGGACGATCCGAGGGAGGGCCCGTGGCCCCATTTTGATCTCAACGACCACGTCACAGACTTGCGACAGGACGACCCCCGGGCCTTGCCAGGGAGAGGTGAGTTTTGGGCACGTACCCTTCCGCCTCCGGGGATTGAAGAACCAAATCTTCATCCCCGGAGTGTACTGACTCTCCTGGCTCCGGTGGTCATACCTGCGCTTCATCTTGGCCCCCGCCAGATGGAGCTGCCGGCGGGCGAAGGCATGGACCCGTTCCATGCCTTCCTCCAGGTGACGTGCGTAACCCTCCCTCGGCGGGATATCAGTGGTGTCTGGCACGGGACCGCATAGCAAGTCGGCGGGAGCCCACAACTCCCGCCCATACATAAGCAACGCTGGACTGCATGCGGTGGCCCCGTGCTGGCTAGTTCGGTAGGCCATTAACAAATACGGGAGATGTTCGTCCCAGTCATCCTGACGGGTGGTGGTGAACAAGGCCAGTTGTTGGACCAGTGTTCGATTGAACCGTTCCACCATCCAGTCAGATTGTGGTCTTAAGGGCGTTGTTCGTGTTTTCCGAATTGACAGGAGTCTGCACACATCTTTTAGCAATTGACTTTCAAAATTTCGACCCTGATCGGTGTGCAGCTCCTGTCGAATCCCATGCCGACATACAAATCCTTCCACGAAGGCCTGCGCTATCACCCCTGCTTCTTGGTTGGGGAAGGGCGTAGGCCTTCGGCCACTTGGTGAAATAGTCCATTACAACGAGGATGTACTTATTACCTTGGCGGGTGCGGGGTAGCGGACCTAGAATATCCATAGCCACCCGCTCAAGGGGGGGCCCCACCTGGTGTAATTGAAGGGGGGCCCTCCTCCATGCTGGTCCCTTTTTAGCAGTACAGGCGTCGCCTCTCCGACACCAGTCCTGGATATCGCGCCCCATATTAACCCAATAGAACCTCCGGCAGACCCGAGATGTTGTCTTTGTCCTGCCTAAATGGCCGCCGGAGCGGGTACCATGTACCTGCTGTAATATGATGTTTTTGAATTTATTTGGAACTATCACCAGCCAGGAAGTTCTCTCAGGGGGAACCTCCACCCACTTGCGATACAAGATGTTATCTTTCAATTTCAGGGTCGGCCACTGAGCCAAATATGCCTTTGTTGGCGCCCCGAGGGGGGTGACCTCTTCCCCATTAGGTCTTTGCCCCAATCTGACCCATTCGTACACCGGTCCCAGGATGGGGTCCTCCCGCTGGGCCGTGCTCCATGCCAATGTTCCGAATTCTTCGTCTGCGGTTAGTGGCAAAATTGGCCCTCTCACCCGGGTTGCACGGACGACGAGGATAGGGGCGGAAGCGCCCAATTGCTCCCACTCCTCGTGTCTCGCACAAAATTTACAGTTTTCCCCCAAACAAGGACGCCGAGAGAGTGCATCAGCATTCCCATGGGCCTTCCCGGCCCTATGGGTCACATTAAAATCGTACTGCTGCAACTTTTCCAACCACCTTGCAATTTAGCCCTCCGGTTCCTTGAACCGAAGGAGCCATTGCAAGGAGGAATGGTCAGTTCGAACCAAAAATTTCCACCCGGACAAGTACGGGTGGAAATGCTCCATGGCAGCCAGCATAGCCAATAACTCTTTGCGAGTAACGCAATAATTTCGTTCGGGCCTACTCAAGGCCCGACGATAATAAGCAATCACTTTCTCCACGCCCTCCTGTGTCTCCGACAAAACTGCGACCAATCCTTCCTGGCTTGCATCCGTGTCCAGGGTAAAGGTCCGGTCACTAGTGGGGTAAGCTAGAATAGGTGCGGATGTCAAACACCCCTTCAATTTTAGGAAGGCCTCTTGGCACTCCCTTGTCCAATTAAATCTCGTCCCCTTCTCCGTAAGCCGGGGTAGGGGCCGGGCCA
Source organism: Myxine glutinosa (assembly GCF_964187855.1). Taxonomy (NCBI): domain Eukaryota; kingdom Metazoa; phylum Chordata; class Myxini; order Myxiniformes; family Myxinidae; genus Myxine; species Myxine glutinosa. Next base: position 206,237,676 of record NC_136262.1, on the reverse strand, counting down.
ACTCTGCAAATTTCGCCACAAAGCGCCGGTAGTAGGAGCAGAGTCCCAAAAATCCCCGCACCCCCTTGATGGTACATGGTGCGGGCCACTCCTCTACCACTGTAATTTTGCCTGGGTCTGTTTTTACCCCCTCGCGACTGATAACGTGACCTAGATCGGCCACCTCTCTTGCAAACAAAGTGCACTTGCTCGGGCTCAATTTCAACCCTGCCTGTCTGAGGCACCCGAACACCTGGTCCAAATTAGCTATGGCTTGGGGGAATGTCTTTGTATGCACTAGGACGTCATCCAGGTACACCAGGCATGATTGCCATGGCATGCCGCCTAGTACATGCTCCATGAGTCTCTCAAAAGGTGGCGGGGGCGTTACACAAACCAAACGGCATCACAGTGAACTGATACAGCCCCTCACCTGTGGAAAATGCCGTTTTCTCCTTCCCTGCCCTATCCATCTCCACCTGCCAATACCCACTCTTGAGGTCTAAAGTTGAAAACCAATTTGAGCCCGCAACGGCATCGAGGGTATCGTCAATTTTTGGCAGGGGATATGAGTCCTTGAGTGTCACATTGTTTAGCTGGCGATAGTCCACACAGAAACGCGTGGTCCCATCCTTCTTTTTGACCAGCACAAGGGGTGACATTCAAGGACTTCCCGAGGGCTCGATGACACCTGCATCGAGCATTTTTTCTAAATGTTTGTCAGCTTCCTCCCTCTTGCTCCAATGGAGCCGTCGGGCGGGCTGACGAATAGGCCGGGCCTCACCGGTGTGGATCTGATGTTTCACCAGGCCCGTACGTCCAATATCCTCGGGGGACAAGGAGAAGATATCCAAAAGGGATCCAATTAATTTGTGTAAGGCCTCCCTCTGGGTACCTTCCAACTCTACGCTACTACGATTTACCATCTCGCAAATGGGATCGGGCCAATTCCTACTATTTATTGAAGGCTCCCCCTGGGGCCGGCTCGGCTGGACGTTCTCGCCCTTCACTGAAGCGACTTCCTTAACTGGGGTGCAGCCAAAAACCTTCGTGCCCCATACTATAGTGCGTGGTTCTGTACTAATATTAATTACGCGGACGGCCACCACCGGCCCGTCCGTTTTAACGAGGGTGCAGCCCACGATTAAACCCGGGATGGACTGCGCTGCCACCAGTTCGACCAGGCTGCAGGACTCCTGCCATGTTGGGCGAGCTGACCATCGGGCCGGCACTATGGCGTCAGCCCTCGGAGGGATGGTCACGGCCTCGGAAGCCTCCAGCTCCGTCCTCTCGGCCATGCTCACCCCCTCCAATGGTAGCTCCTCTACTCCCACTTGCAGGGTCCCCCGGCACAAGTAGATTTTACAACCGCTGGCAGTCAACAAATCCAACCCTATTAAGCATGGGTCACACACCTCCGTCACCCAAACTTCTATCTCCCTCTTTACCGACCCCAACTTGAGGGTTACAAAACCACACCCTATGATCGGGGCAGTTACCCCGGTAGCCAGCTGCAAACTATAATTTTCCAGACGCTGGATTTTGTCCCAGCCATCTGCACTCGAATTAAGGATCACAGGGCTGATGATCGTGGCACTAGCTCCTGTGTCCACTACGGCGTCTACCCCCACGCCGGCAATTTTGCACCGAATTGTGAGGCTACCTGTACCAATTTGGCCACAATGAATGATCTGTCGTGTCAATGAGGGCTCTTCTCCATCCTCTTCTGCCGAACACCACCCTGCATGCTCGGCACATTCTAGTTTCCCGGGCCCTGGCGGGGGGGGTGTCTGGGGTCGGCTAGTCCGACCCACACGGGGCGGAGTTGTTGGTCTCGGCTGCCGGGGTGCGTCCCGGCACGGAGCTCGACACTCCCACGCACGTTGACCCATCCGACCACAATTATAGCACCTCACCTGGTAAGGTGCTTGCCTCCAGAATTCCAAATTCCCCCCCCTGAATGTCAGAATTGGGGCATTTGATCGTGGCCCACAGTGGGCCACCTTCGGGGCCGCCTGCCATCATCCAGCTCCCGCCAGACGCTGGTTCACCAGCCTCCGGACCATGCTCTCCAGATCAGGACCCCCTAGGGGAGCTGCCACCCGTCACGGGTCCTACCTGGCACACCGCCACGGCGTGGCACTCGCCTCCCCGAGCCAGGGGCCTCGCTGCTTCCCAAAGAGCCACAGCGTCAGCCGTCTGGCTCAAGGTCTGCGGGCGCCACATGGCGAGCTGTTGTCGGAGCTCCGGATCCGGAAAGGCCTGGATAAAGTGATCCAGCACCAGGCTTTCCTGGGAAGCCGCTGCCATGTCTGTGTGTGCAATCCCTACTGTGCGGGGAATGTCATGGGCAAGTTCCACGATGGTCTCCTGGGGCTTGCGTTTTCGCTGCGTGAGCTGAGCTTTAACAAGCTCGCTCTGCTTTTCGATGCCGAATCAGTTAATTAAGGCCGCACGGAGGGCTGGCAGGGTGAGAGCACCCGGCGGTAACGCCATCAGCACCTCCGCTGCCATGCCGCACAGTGCCCCCACAAGGTGTACTCCACCTTCGTCCGGATTCCAACCGTTACCCCTACACACATACTCGAACTGCGCCAGGTACGCCCGCAGATCACTCTTGCCGTCATACGGCGCGAGTGGGACCTTGTGAGTGCCCGAAGGCCGAACCCCGTGCGTCGCTCCTTGCGGGGTTAGCACGGGGCCGAACCGTTCAGGCCCCCACAGTACACTATTCCCGGGGGGCTCTCGTGCATCCCCTGTCCCTCTGAAAACTACCCCTGTCGGTGTCGATGCCTGGGTTGCCCCTCCGCAACCCGCTACCCACTCCATACTCTCACACCTTTGCTCACCAATACCTCTCGCACTCCCCATGGTTGGACATCCTTGCACGCATCCTCTTTCCAAGCACTCTGCACCAGTCGCACACCTCGCCGGTGGCCTCTCACGAACGCCCGGGTCTAGACCACCACCCAAGCTCGCTGAACCTCCCCTCACACCATATACATTTCCGAACTTATCGCCACTCACCTTGGCGCCTCTTCTCCTTCGCTCCTCCTCCGCCACCTGCAAACTCTTTATTTGGTCAGTAAGCACCTCATCACGCTGTGAGCACAGACCTTGCACATAACCCATCACTTCCTCCTTCAGCTCCTTCTTAGTTTCCCTCCGTCTCTTTTAAATTTCACTCACTCCTTCTTCCACCTCCTCTAACTTCTGTTTCACCTCTTTTATTTCCTGGTGCGCCCCCTCGATTTCTTCCTCTAGCGCCATCTTGGTCGTCTCTATATGTTTCCTGACTTCCCGTTCTTTCGTCTCCAATGTCTCTGTCACCTCGTCCAACCTCTTTGTCAACCCCTCGTGTACCATCTGACATTCTTTCTTTGTCGCCATTAGTTCTTTCTTTATCTCCTTCTGTGTCGCTTTCAGCCCCCCTATTACGGCTGTGTTCTTTTCCACCTGCTCCCCTAACTCCTTTTGTCCCACTGTCAGCTGCTCTACTCCTCGCGTCAGATCTTCTATGCCCCCCTGTAACCTAGCCGTGCTGTTCCTCACCTCTTTCTCCATGCGCTCCTCACCCCACTTTACCTCGTTGCGTACCCCTGTGACCTCTTCGCCCACACCGCGCCTTATATCCTCCCCCATCTCTCCTATTTCCTTGGTGGATGCCGCCCTCATCTGTTCCAGCTCCCCCTTGTGAGTGTCCAATTTGGTTTCTAGCCCGATTTTTACCTCCTCTATCTGCTCCCCCATTTGTTTGATTTCCCGGGTGGATTGCTCCCCTATTTCCCTTAATTTGCCTTCCATATTGTTTTCTAACCCCTCTAACCCATTCTTCACCCCTTCCATTTGGTTATCCTGGGTGGCCATCCTATTTTCCAATCCCGTTAACCCATCCTTCATTTCCCCAATTTGGTTACACACGTCCTCCAATTGGCCCCCTAATCCTCCCAATTTGCCTTCTAGCCCCCCAATTTGGCTTCCCATATCATTTCTCAATTCCCCAATTTGGTTTCCCAATTGCTCACCCATTCTAGTTTCCATTCCCTCACTTTCGGCCTTCATTTCTCCCATATCCTCCCTCAATCCCCCAATTTGGTTTTCTAATCCCCCAATTTGGCTTCCCAATTCATTTTTTGATCCCTCATTCCCCATTTGTATGGCTGCATAAATCTGCACCATGAGGTCCTGCACATTCATCCCCTCGATTTGTGCAGTGGGCACGGCCCTCGTCGCCACATGCGAGGCGCCGCCATCTTGTGCTGCCGCGACCACGTGCGAGGCACCGCCATCTTGTGCTGCCGCGACCACGTGTGAGGCGCCGCCATCTTGTGCGCCTGCAACCCCCACTGTTACACCTTCTCCAACCTCCTCCTCTATCTCCCCCATCTCCTCCCTGGGGTCCTGGGTCGACTTTACACCCCTCTTCTATCTCCCCCACCGGCTTTCGAACGCCTTGACCATCCATGGCACAATTATAATTTGGATGTTAAACAAAATTTCGTCCGCTCGTAATTTTGACCAAATTTTTTTTTTTTCAGATCTTAAAAACTTGGTTCGGGCTTCAAATCCCACTCCTGACACCAATTGTTACGGATCTCAGTTTACGGCACTCCCCTTACCGAGGGGGGTTTAATCCCCTCGTCTTTTAAGCTGGCCGTCCGAGTCCTAGAAGATATCGCGCTCCTTTGCGGGGTTGAGGTTGACCAGGGTGACTGGTCAATGGAGTCCCAGATACCTTTGCCAACCTCACCGCAAAGCAGGGAGCTACTTCTGCCCGAGCCACGGACAAGATGGAATTTTGCCGAGCAGTTTAGCAATCTGCAGCTCGAGCCGTTAACAAAGGGACTAAACCTGATTTAAAGCAGTTGGCCAAATCATGCCACAGGTACTCAATGGGGAAAAGACTAAAGCGACCGGATGAGAGGAAGCAAAGAATAAGAACGGTAAAGGAAGTACAAATATGATTTATTAACTATCTACAAGAGGAAACGAAAGAAGGGAATATACAAGGAGAGGAAATAAAAGGACATAGGGCAACCTTAGGCACTCTTATATAGCACGCCCCTGACAATACAAACAGACTCACACGAAAGGTAGCTGGTATGGGAGGAAGGTCCAGGCAGATGGTTCCAGGCGAGGGGATGGTCCAGGCCCCGTGTCCGCGGGTGAAGGACGGCTGGCAGCTTGACGTCGTTGGCGCGCGACCGGACCTTACAAATGCGAGGGGCTGGAATGCGCATGCGTATAGTGTGCCGAATGCTCTCAAAACCACGGCAGTTCGTGTTGACAACGATCGTCCCAAACGATCCTCTGCGCAATGTTCTTATGTTCGCCGCCTCTGCGCTGTTCTCTCGCCTCTGCCGATCTCGTTCATCTCCCTCGGTCTCTGCCTCTGCTTCTCTGCCCTGAAAGGGCTTTGCGCTCTCGCTTTTATTGCAAGCTTCGCGTATTAAGCCGCGTCCGCTTTGCTCCGCCACCGGTGAACACACCTCGGCCCGGATTGGCCGCGAGGGTTCATTCGTACCTCCCCTCGTGACGCGTCGATGGGGCCACGGCTATGTTCCGGGCTGCTCCTCCCTTCTTCTCCCACTTGACTGCGTGCGTAATGGCGGCTTGGGGCCAGCAAACAAACCAAAAAGGCAGCGAACGCTGCAATATGGCTGCTGGCACTTTGGAGAGAGCGAGAGATTGGGGATAATTGAAGGGGCCTATCTTATTTGATTAATACAATGCAGAGTCAAACTATTGGAAACAGATCCTTACCTGAAACACATACTAATGAAATAACTAAAGAAGAATCTATGGTGTCCTACGTGTTGCAATATGACCTAACTAGGGTGCGACCTTTGAACTTTACACCAAAAAATGGGAGTATTTACAGGGGATTATTTATAAGGTAACATTTACAAAAATTTACCAAGTGAAGGGTTCTAAAAACCACAACACTGCACCCTCATTACCTCCAGGGCCGTTGCGGCCCGAAAGAACTTTACTTAATGTGACACTCAGGTGTAGTAACCCTCTACTATTAACCTTACCCTGAGTGCAACAGTTTTAAAACAATTAAGTATGTCCCGCCTGCTGCGTTGCATTCTATCTAACAGATTCACGCCCACAGGATAACCGAATCACGGAATTCATTCTCAAAACTACACATGGATGGTGGGGGAGCATTATTTACAGACACTACTTGGTATTTACAAAACTAAACCCAGGAACTGTTCTTTTGGGAAACAAAAGCAGAGTTTTTGGAAAGAGGAAAGGTTATGCACTGCACTGCACCGGCACACCGGCACACCATACCCGGCACACCATACCCACGGGTGCTCTGAGACGCACAATTGATATTGCAGTGCAATCTCAGAGCACCAAAAGCACCACCATAAAGCACCCAATAAAAAACACGAAGCACCATCCAGTACACATTTCAACAATAAACAATAATCATGGCGTCCGACGTCTTCTTCTCTCTGCTGGTCCGCTGGTTCTAGACGACTTCTTTGCTCGCGGCCTATTTGGTAATAAAAAGAAGGCACAAAACGCTTCCATTCCTTTAATTATGGCCAGCAGGGGCCAACAAAGGGTGGTCCACCTCTATGGCATAGGGGCCACCTCACCGTGGTCCGCAAGCAAGATTTTTCTCTGGCCACAATGGCTGGTCCCAGCAGAGGTGCCAGGCCCAAAAACGTGGGGTCCATCAGTGTGGTGCTTGGCCACAAACGTGTGGTCCATGAGTGGGCTTGGCCACAAACATGTAGTCCATAAGTGGTGTACCGGTCCAGGCAGGCAGGCAGCGGAGGTGCGGGCACACAACTGCGGCGCCCGCACGCTTTCCCCTCAGTGCCCAGAGAGCACGGTCCATAGGTGGGGAAGGAAGACAAAGCAGAGTTAGCGGGGTGCAAGGGCGCAAGGGTACACATCAACACGAGGTAATGCAGAGGTGAGGTGCGCAGGAGAGCGAGCGGAGAAAGCTCGTCCCTACCGTACGCCCCCCCCCCCTGTCACCTAATCTACCCTTGCCCCTTACCCCGTATTTACACAATTTTACAAATTCGTCGCTACGTCTTGTCTTCCCCATATCTCCCCTAATACCAAATTCGTCCACAATCCCTCCAACCAAATTTGCCATAAAGCCCAATTTCTCATCAATTCCTCCTAAGGAGGAAGAGATGGAACATAACAAGCACAATGTCACCCCCATGTCATGATGCGTCTTACATACCAGACATTTGCACAAACCGGTGGTGTGGAGGCCTGTCACCTCAGGTGAGTGGATGTAGATGGTGCGAAGAGATTCCAATCCTAACTATACTCGAAATGACTTTAACACTTTTACTCTACCCGGGGTCTTTCCCTGCCAATCCATTGGCCATCTTACACTATGTGGTTCTACGAACCGAACTGTGGTGCTCACCAATTTGGGGTCTCACTCCCCCGATTCTACTCCCTGTGTCCTCGCACAATTTCCGGGCTGGGTCGTGTGGCGCTCCCAGCAGGTCCGCTCACCTACACACCTCCGCCACTGCAGTTGTCTCCGAGCTTACCTGCTCCTTACCCTAACCTACCTGGGGAAGGCCTTCTGGCGCTCTCACCCCACTACCGCCCTCTCTGGCGTCGGGCTACCCGGGTCCGTCCTCTGGATCCTCGGGCACCATTGAACAACTCTACTGGCTCCCAGAGCCTACCTGCGGCCTCACCTGGCCGACATACTAACAGTGGCGGAGTGCTCAACCAATCACACTCACTAACAGGCCACACGCCCAGCCAATTGACTCCACTAATGCACCCAACACAACACTTCCGTGCAACTATCCGCACCACAGATTCCAATATCCAACCACAATTTACCTACTCCCTCTACCTACTTTTAAACTACCCTCCCCGGGTACTCGTGAAGGGGTCCATCTTCCCCATCCACTCCTTTCGCACCAACCACTCCACTCCACATATTCCACACTACTCACTCCACACCAGCCATTCCATACTCCATACCATCTATTCCATACTCCATTTATTCCAGACCATTCTCCATACACCTGTTCTTCACCTGCACACCTGGTGCCCATACACCTGGTGGCACCTGCACCCTCCTTCCCTCCAGGACCATTCACTCAATACAATACACTCAACTCAATGCACATCATGCCAATCATCATGCTCACCACAAATACATAGCATCATCTAAGCTGACTACTCCCTTCTAAGATTCGTGCTTCCCAGTCGCCCCTTATACTATTGCACATCCTACGTCGTTATCATCCAAACTAATCTACCTACGTCCCCTACTACAGGTATGATGTCGCTACTTAAATCTAAAGTTACCTATGGTCATTTCTAAACCCTAACATTATAACCTAACCCTCCCGGGCTAGTTTGTACAGCCAAAACCCCATAACCTATAGCTCCTTTTCCCCCAATATGTGAGGGGTGGTAGGGATACCACCCCCCGACACTGGGTATCAATTTCCAATCATTACCACTATCATCCCAATTTCACTCACTATCAATTCCAATTTCAAATCCCTATTACCAATTTCAAATCACTACATCGGGTATCAATCCAAACCAAAAACACTATCATCATCACAGTCCGCTATATCTGAGCCTCCTTGGTACGTCATTGCATTATCAAAGCTCGGCTTTTCAAAGCCGCGCAATACATACGGGTGGTTTGGTCTACTGCAGGTTTGGTCCGTCCGGCATTCGGTTCAGGGGAGGAGGTTTGGTTGGGCAAAGGCTCAAGGCACCATCCCTAAGCAAGGCCTTGGCTGCCAAGCGCGATGGCCTAGCCTTGCACGGGTGGAACGCCGCCACCACAAGGGGGCGCCATTCCGACCCCTCCTACCTTCCCTCAAACCGGGCCGGTCGCCTTGCCCGGCAAAGCATGGACTCGACCGTGCGGAGCGGGGCCCGGCGCGAATCGTGCACAACGCTCCGAACAAGAGCGACGTGACACCGATCCCCGCCGGTTCCCACAGTACATAAAGCCCGGCACGGACCGGGAGCTCGCGTCGGTTATACGTCGGCCTAACCGCTGCCCCGGTCAACGTCGATGCTTCACTCGCATGCTCACATCCACACGCGTTCCGCTCTTTGCTCATACATCCCATACACTCCGTCAATTCCACCACCGCACTCTCTGTTACACACCACTCGCTGTTCGCACATTCCATAACACACCTTGGCACACACTCTCCCGGTACATACTCCGTACCACTCACCACGGGTGTGCACTCCTGCACATACCCACTCACGCGCCACAACCAACTCAGGTGTCCCTCCTCGCACCCGCTCCTCATCCATCTCACTCTCCGTGTCACTCTCATCACACCTACACTCCGATGCCATTCGTACACGCGCGCCATTCACCTTCACACACCTTTTCCTCACACGCGCGCCATTTTCTCTCACACAGCGCACCACGGACCTCCCACGAACACCCGTGGTACACTGGGATCCCAAACGCACCAAAAATTCTTTTTGCACCAAACATTCTCCCGCAAAATCTTTTTGCACCATATACCACCTTACTCACCTTTGGGATCCTCCTCTCCACACGTGCCTGCAAATCTTTATAAGGATTAGCAAGTACGGCATCAGGATGTGAATTCAGACTTTGTATGCATTCCATCTCAATCTCCGATTTAATTCCTCTCTTTGCCGTCTCTCCAATCCCAATTTCCACTATTATTTGTTCGGTTTCTCTTCCCAGCCCAACGACCGCCAGCGCGCTTAAAAAAAAATTCTTTTAATTCTGCGGCCGTTGGCTTTCCCATACCCCGGGTCGTGATCTCTACACCAGTCCACGTGACTGTGCTTTGCTCCAACTCACTCAACCCGCGCTCCTCTAGCCGCGTTACCTCATCGCATACCCATGTGCTCCTCCCGCCCAACTCGCGGTCTCTCTCCCTCTCCAATTCTTTTGCCTCATACGTGGCTTTTTCCCTCGACAGCCCCTTGTTAATTTATTGGGCTTGACCACCCATGTCTTCCAATTGGCCCCCTAATCCTCCCAATTTGCCTTCTAGCCTCCCAATTTGGCTTCCCATATCATTTCTCAATTCCCCAATTTGGTTTCCCAATTGCTCACCCATTCTAGTTTTCCATTCCCTCACTATCGGCCCTCATTTCTCCCATATCCTTCTTCAATCCCCCAATTTGGTTTTCTAATCCCACAATTTGGCTTCCCAATTCATTTTTTAATCCCTCATTCCCCATTTGTATGGCTGCATAAATCTGCGCCATGAGGTCCTGCACATTCATCCCCTCGATTTGTGCAGCGGACGCGGCCCTCGTCGCCATGTGCGAGGCGCCGCCATCTTGTGCTGCCGCGACCACGTGCGAGGCGCCGCCATCTTGTGCGCCTGCAACCCCCACTGTTACACCTTCTCCAACCCCCTCCTCTATCTCCCCCATCTCCTCCCTGTGGTCCTGGGTCGACTCTACCCCCTCTTCTATCTCCCCCACTGACATCCGACCGCCTTGACCATCCATGGCACAATTATAATTTGGATATTATAATAAAATTTCGGCCGCTCGTAATTTTGACCAAATATATATTTTTTTTTTTTCAGATGTTAAAAATTTGGTTCGGGCTTCAAATCCCACTCCTGACACCAATTGTTACGGATCTCAGTTTACGGCACTCCCCTTACCGAGGGGGGTTTAATCCCCTCGTCTTTTAAGCTGGCCGTCCGAGTCCTAGAAGATATCGCGCTCCTTTGCGGGGTTGAGGTTGACCAGGGTGACTGGTCAATGGAGTCCCAGATACCTTTGCCAACCTCCCCGCTAAGCAGGGAGCTACTTCTGCCCGAGCCACGGACAAGATGGAATTTTGCCGAGCAGTTTAGCAATCTGCAGCTCGAGCCGTTAACAAAGGGACTAAACCTGATTTAAAGCAGTTGGCCAAATCGTGCCACAGGTACTCAATGGGGAAAAGACTAAAGCGACCGGATGAGAGGAAGCAAAGAATAAGAACGGTAAAGGAAGTACAAATATGGTTTATTAACTATCTACAAGAGGAAACGAAAGAAGGGAATATACAAGGAGAGGAAATAAAAGGACATAGGGCAACCTTAGACACTCTTATATAACACGCCCCTGACAATACAAACAGACTCATACGAAAGGTAGCTGGTAGGGGAGGAAGGTCCAGGCAGATGGTTCCAGGCGAGGGGATGGTCCAGGCTCCGTGTCCGTGGGTGAAGGGCGGCTGGCAGCTTGACGTCGTTGGCGCGCGACCGGACCTTACAAACGCGAGGGGCTGGAATGCACGTGCGTATAGCGTGCCGAACGCTCTCAAAACCACGGCAGTTCTTATTGACAACGATCGTCCCAAACGATCCTCTGCGCAATGTTCTTATGTTCGCCGCCTCTGCGCTGTTCTCTCGCCTCTGCCGATCTCGTTCATCTCCATTGGTCTTTGCCTCTGCTTCTCTGCCGTGAAAGGGCTTTGCGCTCTCGCTTTTATTGCAAGCTTCGCGTATTAAGCCGCGTCCGCTTTGCTCTGCCTACCGGTGAACATGCCTCGGCCCGGATTGGCCGCGAGGGTTCATTCGTACCTCCTCTCGTGACGCGTCGATGGGGCCATGCCTATGTTCCGGGCCGCTCCTCCCTTCTTCTCCCACTTGACCGCGTGCGTAATGGTGGCTTGGGGCCAGCAAACAAACCAAAAAGGCAGCGAACGCTGCAATACGGCTACTGGCACTTTGGAGAGAGCGAGAGATTGGGGATAATTGAAGGGGCCTATCTTATTTGATTAATACAACGCAGAGTCAAACTATTGGAAACAGATCCTTACCTGAAACACATACTAATGAAATAACTAAAGAAGAATCTATGGTGTCCTACGTGTTGCAATATGACATAACTAGGGTGCGACCTTTGAATTTTACACCAAAAATGGGAGTATTTACAGGGGATTATTTATAAGGGAACATTTACAAAAATTTACCCAAGTGGAGGGTTCTAAAAACCACAATATATATACAGTATATATATATATATATATATATATATATATATATATATATATATATATATATATATATATATATCATCGGAAGATTAAATCAGACGCGGACGTAGCTTCAGGACTTCGATCTTTAATTTTTGACAAGCTTTCGACCAACAAAGGTCTTCTTCTGAGTCGGCCCCAAGTTCAACTGAACTTCCGTTGAACTTGAGGCCGACTCAGAAGAAGACCTTTGTTGGTCGAAAGCTTGTCAAAAATTAAAGATCGAAATCCTGAAGCTACGTCCGCGTCTGATTTAATCTCCCGATTATTTATTCAATGCAAATGAGACGCCCTGCTCGTACTGTGGAGTTTCTACTATTTCTCACAGATATATATATATATATATATATATATATATATATATATATATATATATATATATATATATATATATATATACAGTATATATATATATATACTATATATATATATATATATATATATATATATATATATATATATATATATATATATATATATATATACAGTATATATATATATATATATATATATATATATATATATATTAGCAAAGGTAGGGTGTGGGGGGGGGGGGGGGGCATAAATGTTTGACCAGAAATGAGCAATTTCCTTTGGAGTGTGTATTGATCTAAATGGGAATTTTGTGTATATTCGTGTAAATATTCACTGAGCATATGTCGCAATGGGTGAAGTTGGTAATCTCAACAACCTCGTTCCATTATATCAAATAAGATTTCCAATCCATACTTGTTGTACCTCCGAAGTGCTGCTCACCTGAAATGAGCAATTTCCTTTGGAGTGTGTATTGATATAAATCGGAATTTTGTGTAAATTAGTGTAAATATTCACTGAGCATATGTCGCAATGGGTGAAGCTTGTAATCTCAACAACCTCGTTCCATTATATCAACTAAGATTTCCAATCCATACTTGTTGTACCTCCGAAGTGCTGCTCGGGAGTGAAGGTGATATTATGAAAGCTCAGCTGGGAAATGGGTTTAGGCATGTTTTGGGCCTACAGCCTGAGGGAAGATCACCAAAGTTCTTTCCATACCAACCGACCACCTCCATGCACCTATCCCTCTCCACATCGTTTCTTCAGCTCCGAACTTGCCCCTCTCTCTATAGTCCCCATCGCGTTGCTTTCAGCAATTTCCCACAGCATTTCATTCTGGTTTCCCATTCGATGCTCCATAGATCAGTAGTTTCAGTTTCACGTTTCAACATCAGTTTCACTTTGAGATATCAGTTTAGATTCATCATAGCAACTTGTGATGAGACCTGAATAGTGCACAGAAAAGGCCGTCAAAACCGATTTTGGGAGGAAATGTTTTCGAATTATCTAAGGAGTCTCACGTTTTTTTTAGGGTCATAAAGGGGTCTAAAGTGTTTAAAGAATCAATGATCTTAAAAGGGCCAAATGGGGTCTAGAGGTGTCTAATGACTAAAGACCAAAAGGGGTCAAAAGTGTTCAAAATTGTCTTAAATTGGCCAAAGTGTCTTAAAAAGTCAATAGGTCTGAAAAGTGTCAAAAGGTGTATATGTCTCAAAAGGGTCGAAATGGGTATGTAAGGGTCTAATCTCTAAAGGGAGTAAAGGTCTAAGGGTGTTAAATGTCTAAGGGCTTAGCGGTTAGGGTGTCGGCTTGCAATCCTAGGATCCTGGGTTCGAATCCCGATCGATCGCTGAATTAACGCCAGGGGGTTGACTCAGCCTGTCATCCTTCCGAGGTCGGCAAATTGAGTACCAGCTTGCTGGGATGAATGATCACGGTGTGTACCCCGATGTAGAATAGGTACACCGTATCCCTGCACATCGTAAGAGGCAACTAAGGGTTGGCGTCAGGAAGGGCATCCGGCCATAAAAAAACATTGCCTCAAACAGGGAACCATGATTGTCATGGTTCCCTGACATGATTGCCATGGATTGTTAGCAAGGCTAACCCCCGATCTAGCGGGGAAAATGGCCTTAAAACGATCATTCTTCTATTCTTCTAATGTAAAGAAAAAATCAGCAAGAATGGCAAGTTACAACAGTCAGGAGCGTGCAAAAGCTGCAACCTGGTATGAGGCCACAAAAAGCTTAATCGAAGTGAAACGACGTCTTCGAACGGAGTTTGGTCGAAGCTGGGTGCTGCCAAGCAATGTCCAAAGTGTACACGACTCGACCAAGAGACTTGCTGGAACTCAAGCACCGCATCAGGAATGCCTTCTGGGAGATCACTGATGAAATGCGGTAGAAAACCATGCTCAAATACAAGCAGAGACTGTTCCGAGTGATCGAAAATGACGGCCGCCATATCGAGACCCATAACTAAATTTGTATCAATTTTTTTAAAATTAAATTTCACATAATAAATGGGGAACATTTGTCTATAAGTGCTGCAAATTACAAGTAAATCGGTTCACGCAACACAGAGTTATTCAAAAACAAAATAGTACGTCGTATGTGAATCACCCTGTATATATATATATATATATGATAAAAGGAAGTGTCCGTCCGTCCGTCCATCTATCTCCTCCATAACTCCAAAACCATGAAACCTAGCGGCTCCAAACTTTACATGCATACACCTGGACCTCCAACAGATTGCAATGATGAAAACTGGGTGTTTGGGTGTGTTATAACACCCTTTTTGAAGATGATTAACGAGGTGCTCAAAAGAAGAAAAAAAACCGATAAAGGCTTACCAATATGGCAGCCCGCCATTTTGGTCAGCCCACTGCACCTCGCTGGGTTCTTAAGCCGCCATTTTGTTTTGGCTGGCTCAAACATGCCTTGACTTGGAAACACGATTGATTAATCATTGCACAATTGAAGCATCATCAAAATCTGGATTCGGATATGAGGATTGGATGCTGTAGACTGAATAAATGTCCAAATCTGGAGTGAAATCTGACAAAATTTACCATATCTTGCGATTTTATACCTAAGTGTATATATTCATTTATTTAAGCGAGGCTGTGATTCTGTTTCTGGGGTTAGTTTTTTAAATTTAACTTCATAATAATTTTAACTTAATTCATACTTCCATGGGATAGGGTGTCACTCCACTGTACCTGCGATCTGTTTTTAAAATTCCTTCTAGATGATGGACCCAGATTGCATATATTTTTAAATTTGATTAACCACCACTTGGTGAACACTTTTCTGGCAAGCCATGGTGTTACAGTAGACAGAGCTCACATTTTTGTGCGATCTACTTTCATTGTATTAATAGATAGTTATATTAATGTACCTACAAAAATACACTTATAAAAAAAACATCAAATCAAACGTCGTGTTTCGAACTCAAATCAAACGTCCGCCATGTCAAACTATTTAATTGCAGATGTAAAGTCGACATTTTTTCTACTCTCAGTGGTTTCCACATTTCACTGATTTACTGCTTGATTTTCATATTTAGAGAAGACTATTTAAAGGTAAATCTTTGTGTTGCCGTTTTTGTGCACGTCATCTGTGCTGTCCACAAATTAATTGACCCAATATGAAAATTCTTAAAATTTCAGTTTAATTCGATGAAAATTGCCAATTTTATGTGACGCTGACCTTTGACCGTTTGTCCAAATTATTAATTTGCCTTCTCCATATTCTCATAATAAAGCCTTGTTGAAAATTTGATGACAAAACTCAAATGGTGAATTTCAATTTCAGGTCAATTGGATAAAAATTCATGATTTTATCTGACGCTGACGTTTGTCCTTTTGACATTTTGACAAAATTATGAATTTGTCCTCTCCATATTATCAAAGTAAAGCTTTCTTGAAAATTTGATGACAAACCTCAAATGGTAAATTGGAATTTCAGGTCAATTGAATATAAATGGATGATTTTATGTGATGCTGACATTTGACCTTTTGACAAAATTATTAATTTTCCTTCTCCATATTCTCAAAAGAAAGCTTTTGTGAAAATTTGATGATAAACTCAAATGGTATAAAGGTTACAGCCCTGACACAGACACTGCACACACGGATACTGCACACACACACGGATACTGCACACACACACGGACACTGCACACACACACGGACACTGCACACACAAACATAGACACTGCACACACACGGGGACACACACACACACACACACACACACACACACACACAAACACACACACACACACAAACACACACACACACACACACACACACACACACACACACACACACACACCATTCATGGACTTATGGGAAGTTACGAGGGGCGGCAATTTGACATCTCGCCCCGAGCGTCATTTTTAGCTCACCTGGACCGGAGTTCAGAAAAATCAAGAATCGAAGTGAACAAACTTGGCACAAATGATATTTGTTGTGTTGTGACTAAAGTTTGTTCACGGCATTAAAAAAATCGGGTCTAAGGGGTTTACCGAGGTCAAAGTGGATCCAGGTTTGACCCCCAAAATAGGAATTTGCTTTCTTCTCAGAACCTACACACACAATTTCGATGAAACTTCACCACAACCTTCATCACCCGCGATGTACCAATGTTTGTTCAAGGCATTAGAAAAATTGGGGTCTTAAGAGGTTGGGTTGGGGGAGGGGAGGGTTGCCCACCAAAATAGGTATTTTTTTGTTTGTTTGTTTAAATTCTTATGATTATGTTAGTATGATTCTGCATGCTTCCCTGTCTTCTAGCAACCATTGAAATTGGTTTAAAATACCTTTATTCAGTGCAGTATGCTGTTTATTCTACCAGGTGAGCGCCAGGGGTATTGCCCCTATGATTCCTTGATACGCCACTGCTCCACTGTACCTAGATCTGTTTTAAAAATTCCCTCTACATGATAGACCCAGACTGCATATATTTTTGAATATGATTAACCACCACTCGGTGAACGCTATTCAGGCTGCTTTTGCAAGCCATGGCGTTACAGTAGATAGAGATGCCTTTTTGTTTTTACATACCCATTTTTTCATTGACTAACATTTTTGTGTGATATAGTCACTCTACTCCTCCCCCTACCCCCCGCTTCCTCACTCCGTCCTCCTTCCCTTCTCCTCTCTCTCCTCCCTGCTCCTCCCCGTCCTTGCCTCGGCCCCCTTCCTCCTCTCTCTCCCCCTCTCCACCATCCCTTCTGATCTCCTCCCTCCTTCCTTTCTCTCTCTCCCCTCCACCCTCCCTCCTATCTCTCCCCCTCACACTCCACTCTCCTCCCTTTCCTTCCCCCTCCCCTTCCCCTCACCTCCTCCTCCTATCCCCGTTCCCTTCCCTCCCTCTTTTACTTCCCCTCCTCCCCTTCCCTTTCCCTCCCCCTTTCCCTACCTTTTTCAATTCCGCCTTTCTCTCCCCCTCTCCTCACGCCTTCCCCTTTCCTCCCTCCCTCTTCCTTACCCCTTCCCCTCCCTCCTCCTACCCCATTCCTCTCTCTTCCCCCTCCCTCCTCTTCCCCCCCCATATTAATATTCCCAGAAGGAAGTGACTCATTGTTACCGGGCAACGCTGGGTACTTTTTCTAGTGTGTTTATATATATATTGTTACAGACACGACTTTGATGTTAGGGTGGGCCGAGCGGAATGGCTGCCGTGTCCGCACAAGTTACCCGATTATACTCGAACGTTGCCGAGTCGCGCTACGCTAAATCAATTGAGGAAAAGGACACAACGGCTGGGTTAAAATGACACGACACCAAGGGTTCAGTTCTCAAGACCTCCGGAGGAGGTTATATTAGGGCGGAAGGTCAGATTACAACTACAAGAGGGACAGCATAGAAAGACAGGCACTTAGACACACTTATCTTATTCCCTGACAGACGACAGATAAACGGGACAAAAACTGACTCACACGGGGATTGATGGCAAGGAAAGGCGGGTTGGTCGATGGCTCAAGGTGCACTCTTGGCTCAGGGACAAATCGACCCGGTCCGGTCCAATAGATGCGGGGAGGTATCGTCGCGCTGGGGGTGGCGTCCTTTGCTCTCCGTAGTTCAGGCGCATCTGACCTCACATCCGGTTAGTCGTCGCGTATATCCGGCGGGGAGTGACACGCCCTCGGCTCGTTAGCTCCGCCCCAGATGGAATCGGCCCGTTGCTTCTCATTGGGTGCGTGCGGGGGGGTTACCGGCTCCGCCCTTGACGAGGGGCTGACAAGGAGCCCCTTCGTGGTAACCCCGTCGGAGCGCATGGTCAATGGCGGCTAACCGAGCCGGTGTGAGGACGCACACTCCCCCCGCGCCGCGCCGTTGTTGTAGTTGTTGTTGTAGTTGTTGTTGTAGTTGTTGATTGGGGAAGAAGATGGGACGAGGTAAGGGGAGGTCCTAAACTCACTACTGGTGCCATACGATCACATTCTGGTGCAACGAAGAGTCAGAATTAATGGAAACGAGTCCTTAACTGACATAGACTAAGAATAACTAGCAAGATGTCCGAAAGTTGTCTACGTGAGATGCGGTGGACCTGGGCACGACATTTAATGGGGGAAAAAGGGGAAGGTCGGTTCTACAGAGTGTTATTTACAGGCAATGGGACTAGGGAATGGGGGATTGGGGATAGTTGGGGAGTATTGGGGAAATAGGGGAGTATTTACAAGCGGATATTGAGGCCAAGTCCCATATCCGCAACATTGCACCCTTCTCTACCCTCGGGGCGTCCAGACCTGATAAATTTTTACCTATTTTAGTGTGGCACTCAGATGTAGTTCCCTCTACTATTAACTCTACCCTGAGTGCGACAGTTTTACAGATATTCACAAATGAGTAAATATGTCCCCCTGCGACGTTGCACCCTTCTCCTCACAGAAACACACCCACAGGATAACCGAATCCGGAAAGAATTCGCAAACTAAACATACAGCCGGTAGGGAGCATTATTTACAAGACTACGCTGATATTTACACTACGATCCAGGACCTGTTTTTGGAGGAACACATGCAGATGTTATGCATAGAGAGAGAGCACGCATGCCAGCATCGATACACCAACCCACGAGTGCTCTGTGGCCTTATGGCCTTTAATAATGTGCAGAGCACCCCTTCCAAGCATCAAAAGCACCACCCCATCACACAGTCAGCACCATCCGGTGCAGTCACCATTGTTCAATGAATAAAAATAAATTCAACAACCCCTAACCCTGCAGGTGTCTCTTGCTCTTCGTGTGGTGCACGTGGCCTTCTGGCTTCTTTCAAAAAATAAAGAAAGGCGCCAACCGCGTCCATTTCCTTATTGTGGCCGTCAGGGTGCCAACTATTAGTGGTTCACCTGTTTGGCATAGGTGCCACGTTGACCCATAGGTCCTTCCACGGGTGGTGCTTGGCCGCAAAAGAACTGCGGTCCATTGTGGGTGGCCACAAACATTGCGGTCCATATGGTGTATCGATCCAAGCAGCAAGCAGCGAAAGTGCAGGCCCACAACTGCGGAGCCAGCACCTCTCTCTCCTCTCTCTCTGCCCCAAAGCCAGATCCTCGGAGGTGGGAGACAAAAGAAAAGACAAGTGAGTAAGGTGGTAAGGGCGCAAAAGTGCACGCAATGTAAGGTAATGCACACTGGGGGCACATGGGAACCAGGTGAGACAGGTACGTTCCTACCGTACGCTCCTCCCCCCCCCCCCCCACCAGGTAACCTACATGGCCCCTCCCTTACCCCTTACTGTATCCACACAACACAACACTACCCATAAACATCTATTTTACCAATCAACAAACGTCCCTACTGTCTTCCCCGTTCCTCCCATAAACCAAATTCATCTTCTCTCCCTCCTAACCAATCAAATTTGCCATTTTCAACTTTCATCAAAATTTGCCATCTCCAACTCAACATCATAATTTGCTTTCACCAATTCATCATCAGTCCCTCCTAAGGAGGGAGAGATGGAATCACCCCAATGTCTCATCCACGTCGTGATGCGTCTCACCAATCCACAGCAATCCTCATTTCCTGCACAGAACAAAGAAAACACAGGTGTGGAGTCATCATCATCACCTCAGGTAAGTGGCTGCGTATGGTGCGACAGGTTCATCAATCCTAACTATTTCCTAAATGACTTTAACAACTTTACACTACCCGGGGTCTTTCTCCGGCCAAACCATTGGCCCTCTTACACTATGGGTTCTAAAAACCAATTCCCATTGGCCAAACTGTGGTGCTTTTCAATTTGGGGTCTCACTCCCCCGATTCATCTCCCGGTGCCCTCGCACAATTTCTGGGCCGCGGCGTGTACCTCTCCCAGCGGGTCTACCCACCTGCACACCTCCACCACTGCAGTTGCCTCCGAGCTTACCTGCTCCTTACCCTAACCTAACTACCTGGGGAAGGCCCTCTGGCGCTCTCCCCACTCGGTGCCCTCTCTGGCACGGGGCTGCCCGATCCACACCCGGGATCCTCAGGCACCCACTCACAACTACCGGCTCCCAGAGCCCCCCTGCGGCCTCACCTGGCCGACATCCTCACAGTGGTGGAGTGCCCAACCAACTACACACACTAACAGGCTACACGCCCAGCCATTTCCACAACACGAATGCACCCATCCAAATACCATTCTGTCACCCGCACCACAGATGCCAATATCCAACCACAATTTACCTATACCCTCTACCTAACACTTACACTACCCGCCCCGGGTACTCGTGAAAGGGGTCCACTCTTCCCCCATCCACACCTTCGCACCATGCACACCACTCCGTACCACTTACTCCATCTCTCTCCACACCACTCATTCTCTGCTCCATGTATTCCACACACCTGCACTTGCACACCTGTGCTCTCACACCTGGTGCCACCTGCACCCTTCTCTCCCCAAGCGCATTCGCGCTGATCCACAACACTCACTACTCATACACTGCTCCACACACCTGTCCAGTTGCACACCTGTGCAATCACACCTGTTCCATCCTCACACAGCATCATCTCAGCTAACTACTCCCCTCTGAAACTTGCGCTTCCCAGTCGTCCCTTTAAACTATTGCGCTCCCACGTCATTATCATCCATACTAAACTACCTGCGTCCCCACTACAGGTATCAGTCACTAACTAATCTTAACGTCACCTACTGTCATCTTTCTAGATCCCTACAATATAACCTAACCCACCCGGGCTAGTTTTCACTGCCATCACCCCATAACCTACAGCGCATTTGCCCCATTATATGGGAAGGGTGGCAAGGATGCCACCCTTACCCACCGGGCCCATCGCTCACTACCAATTTTGCACATCAAATTTCAACAAATTAAAAATTTTGCCAATCACTACCCATCATCTGCCAATCACTACTGCCAATCCCTTGCCAATCATCAAATTTTGTTTTTCTCTAATTTTGGGTCCAAAACACTAACCTCCTCACCCAGTCTACTCACTAATGCCTCTCGGTGCGCCAATTTCTGTCCAAAGCCCGGCTTCGTAAAGCCAAGCCATGAATGCGGGTTGTTCTGTGCCAGCGGCTGGATGCGTCCGGCACTCGGTGCAGGGACGGGGGCTTACCCGGGCCGAGACCCCACGCACCATCTCGGCGTGGAGCCATCCAATGTCCCGATCTCGACCTGCCGGAATGCCTCAACAACAAGTGGTCGCCATGACGACCCTTCCTATCCAGCCGCCCGCTCCGCCTAGTGGAGCACGGCCGCGGCCGTTCCAAGCGAGGCCCGGCACGCACCGAGGGCCCGATTCGGCTAAAAGTCGACCTAACCTCTAACCCGTGTAACGTCGATGCTTCACCTGCATGCTTACACCCCGCAGCCCGTTCCTTGCTCACACATCCAGCCGTGCCCATGCTCCTCGTACCTTTCCTTACACACCTAGGTACCCTCATTCCACTCACAGCCTTGGTCACACACCTGACCACCGAACACCTTGGCACACATTTGCCGCTCGCACACCTCACCAATACACCTCTTCGCGCCCCCTCCTCGGTCACCTCCTCTGTGACAATCACAGGTGTGCCCTCACTCGCACATCCTACCACGTGCCTCACTACCAATTCCAGCGTGCATTCCCACTCACGCTCTACCATTCCAGGTGTGCATCCTTCCATTCCAGGTGTACATCCTCGCTCACCCGTCACAACCAACTCACGCTCCTTGTCACTCTCACTACTCTCACCACCATTCTTGACAGCGCACTCACCCTTACTCTTGACAGCGCACTCTTTGCTCATGCACCTGTCCGTTACACACCTTTCTCGCGCACACTCTCCCGTCACACCCTCTGTAACACTCACCACACCGTGCTTCCATGTGCTCCCTCGTCCACGCGCTACGACCGACTCATTCTCGCCAGCTCCCTCACTCCTTGGCACACACTTTTTCCTCACACACCCCAGAGTCGGACTTTCTCGCACACCTCCTTTTTCGCACACCAGACCTGTCGCACTCTTCACCAACGGCCTCTCACGAACACCCGGGTCCATCTCGACCCCCAAGCTTCTTAAATCACCTGGCGCATCATACGCACGACCATATTGGTCACCACTTACACCGGGTCCTCTTCCTCTTCGCTTTTCCTCCATCACCTGCGAATCCCTCATCCGGTTAATGAGCACATCATCACGATCCAAACACAGACTTTGGACCAATTCTTTTATCTCCTCTTTTATCTCTTTGTTATCCCCTCTCCGTCGCTTCTTAATTTCGCTCACCCCTTCTTCCACTTCTTCTAATTTCTGCTTCACCTCTTTTATTCCCCGGTACGTCTCCTTAAGCTCGTCCTCCAAGGCTACCTTGACCGTTTCCATGTGCGTCCTCACCTGCCGGTCCTTCGTCTCCATTACCTCTATCACCTCGTCCAACCTCGTTGTCAATCCCTCACGTACCATCTGACATTCCCTCTTCGTCGCTACCAAGTCGTTTTTTATGTCGTTTTGTGTCGCTTTTAAACCTCCTAATACCGCAGTGTTCCTTTGAACCTGCTCCGTTACTTCTTTTTGTCCCTCCGTCAGCTGTTCCATCTCCTGCGTCAGGACCTCTATGCCCCCTTGTAACTTTACAGTCCCCTTTCTCACCTCCTTCTCCATGTGCTCCTTACAGTGCCTCACCTCCTCGCGCACTCCTCCGACCTCCTCACTCACTCCTCTTCTGATCTCCTCTCCCATCACTTGCATCTCCTGCCCAGATGCCACCCTCATCTGCTCCATTTCCTCCCTGTGAGCATCCAGTTTGGTTTCTACCCCCATTCTGACCCCCTCTATCTGCTGCCCCATTTGGTTAACTTCCTTTTCCGCTTGGTCCCTCATGTCCCTCAATTTGCCTTCCATCCTGTTTTCTAACCCCTCTAACCCATTTTTCACTCCCTCTATCTGATTCTCCTGGGCAGCCATTCTATTTTCTACCCCCATTAACCCCTTTTGCATCCCTTCCATTTGATTCTCTTGAGCGGCCATTCTGTTTTCTACCCCCATTAACCCATTTCTCACCTCTTTTATCCCGTTGTCTAACCCCTCAAATTTGTCGTCTAACTTCCCAAATTTCTTGTCTAAACCCTTAAAATTATTGTCTAACCCCTCACCGGTACCCCTCGCTTCGTCCCTCATTACCCCCATTTGCTCACTCTGAGCCTCTATCCGGTTCCCCATTACCCCCATTTGGTTTCCCATTACCCCCATTTTTGCTTCTAGCCTCTCCATAAGGGCCCCCATTTGCAGGAGGAAAAGGTTCGAATCCACCAGGGGCGCTGCCACGGTCGCGGGCGTGGGCGCCGTGGCCATGTGCGAGGCGCCATTTCGCGCGCCCGCCATGTCGGGCGCAACGACGCTAATTTGTGCGTCTGCTACCCTCGCTGCTTCGCTCTCCTCGCGTCCCTCTATTTGGTCCTGGACCGACCCTGCCTCACTCTCCTCTACCGGAACCCAGCTGTCTTGATCCGCCATAGCGCGACTTTCAAAATTCGGGTTTTTATTTTCGTAAAACAAATTCAAATTTCGCCTTTATAATTTCGAGCGCGTAAACGCGCTCCGGGTCCAATCTCACTCCTCGACACCAATTGTTACTGTACTAACACAATTGGTGTCCAAAATTTGGGCTAAATAAATTTAGTCCCAGGTTAGAATCCCAACTCCTGACAACCAATTGTTACAGACACGACTTTGATGTTAGGGTGGGCCGAGCGGAATGGCCGCCGTGTCCGCACAAGTTACCCGATTATACTCGAACGTTGCCGAGTCACGCTACGCTAAATCAATTGAGGAAAAGGACACAACGGCTGGGTTAAAATGACACGACGCCAAGGGTTCAGTTCTCAAGACCTCCGGAGGAGGTTATATTAGGGCGGAAGGTCAGATTACAACTACAAGAGGGACAGCATAGAAAGACAGGCACTTAGACACACTTATCTTATTCCCTGACAGACGACAGATAAACGGGACAAAACTGACTCACACGGGGATTGATGGCAAGGAAAGGCGGGTTGGTCGATGGCTCAAGGTGCACTCTTGGCTCAGGGACAAATCGACCCGGTCCGGTCCAATAGATGCGGGGAGGTATCGTCGCGCTGGGGGTGGCGTCCTTTGCTCTCCGTAGTTCAGGCGCATCTGACCTCACATCCGGTTAGTCGTCGCGTATATCCGGCGGGGAGTGACACGCCCTCGGCTCGTTAGCTCCGCCCAGATGGAATCGGCCCGTTGCTTCTCATTGGGTGCGTGCGGGGGGGTTACCGGCTCCGCCCTTGACGAGGGGCTGACAAGGAGCGCCTTCGTGGTAACCCCGTCGGAGCACATGGTCAATGGCGGCTAACCGAGCCGGTGTGAGGACGCACACTCCCCCCGCGCCGCGCCGTTGTTGTAGTTGTTGTTGTAGTTGTTGATTGGGGAAGAAGATGGGACGAGGTAAGGGGAGGTCCTAAACTCACTACTGGTGCCATACGATCACATTCTGGTGCAACGAAGAGTCAGAATTAATGGAAACGAGTCCTTAACTGACATAGACTAAGAATAACTAGCAAGATGTCCGAAAGTTGTCTACGTGAGATGCGGTGGACCTGGGCACGACATTTAATGGGGGAAAAAGGGGAAGGTCGGTTCTACAGAGTGTTATTTACAGGCAATGGGACTAGGGAATGGGGGATTGGGGATAGTTGGGGAGTATTGGGGAAATAGGCGAGTATTTACAAGCGGATATTGAGGCCAAGTCCCATATCCGCAACAATATATACGAGCAG